>NC_052146.1:303382334-303740334 GCF_902713615.1 Scyliorhinus canicula
TAGGCTGAGACACAGTGAGGCTGAGACACAGTGAGGCAGACTGAGACACAGCGAGGCTGAGACACAGCGAGGCTGAGACACAGCGAGGCTGAGACACAGTGAGGCTGAGACACAGCGAGGCTGAGACACAGTGAGGCAGACTGAGGCACAGCGAGGCTGAGACACAGTGAGGCTGAGACACAGCGAGGCTGAGACACAGTGAGGCTGAGACACAGCGAGGCTGAGACACAGTGAGGCAGACTGAGACACAGCGAGGCTGAGACACAGCGAGGCTGAGACACAGCAAGGCTGAGACACAGTGAGGCAGACTGAGACACAGCGAGGCTGAGACACAGCGAGGCTGAGACACAGCGAGACTGAGACACAGTGAGGCAGACTGAGACACAGTGAGGCTGAGACACAGCGAGGCTGAGACACAGCGAGACTGAGACACAGTGAGGCAGACTGAGACACAGCGAGGCTGCGACACAGCGAGGCTGAGACACAGTGAGGCAGACTGAGACACAGCGAGGCAGACTGAGACACAGCGAGGCTGAGACACAGCGAGGCTGAGACACAGCGAGGCTGAGACACAGTGAGGCTGAGACACAGCGAGACTGAGACACAGCGAGGCTGAGACACAGTGAGGCTGAGACACAGCGAGGCTGAGACACAGCGAGGCTGAGACACAGCGAGGCAGAGACACAGCGAGGCTGAGACACAGCGAGGCTGAGACACAGCGAGGCTGAGACACAGTGAGGCTGAGACACAGCGAGGCTGAGACACAGCGAGGCTGAGACACAGCGAGACTGAGACACAGCGAGGCTGAGACACAGCGAGGCTGAGACACAGTGAGGCTGAGACACAGTGAGGCTGAGACACAGCGAGGCAGAGACACAGCGAGGCTGAGACACAGCGAGGCTGAGACACAGTGAGGCTGAGACACAGTGAGGCAGACTGAGACACAGCGAGGCTGAGACACAGCGAGGCTGAGACACAGCGAGGCTGAGACACAGTGAGGCTGAGACACAGCGAGGCTGAGACACAGTGAGGCAGACTGAGGCACAGCGAGGCTGAGACACAGTGAGGCTGAGACACAGCGAGGCTGAGACACAGTGAGGCTGAGACACAGCGAGGCTGAGACACAGTGAGGCAGACTGAGACACAGCGAGGCTGAGACACAGCGAGGCTGAGACACAGCGAGGCTGAGACACAGCGAGGCAGACTGAGACACAGCGCGGCTGAGACACAGTGAGGCTGAGACACAGCGAGGCTGAGACACAGTGAGGCAGACTGAGACACAGTGAGGCAGAGACACAGCGAGGCAGACTGAGACACAGTGAGGCAGAGACACAGCGAGGCTGAGACACAGCGAGGCTGAGACACAGTGAGGCTGAGACACAGCGAGGCTGAGACACAGCGAGGCTGAGACACAGCGAGGCTGAGACACAGCGAGGCTGAGACACAGTGAGGCAGACTGAGACACAGCGAGGCTGAGACACAGCGAGGCTGAGACACAGCGAGGCTGAGACACAGTGAGGCAGAGACACAGCGAGGCTGAGACACAGTGAGGCAGACTGAGACACAGTGAGGCTGAGACACAGTGAGGCAGACTGAGACACAGTGAGGCTGAGACACAGCGAGGCTGAGACACAGTGAGGCTGAGACACAGCGAGGCTGAGACACAGTGAGGCTGAGACACAGCGAGGCTGAGACACAGTGAGGCAGACTGAGACACAGTGAGGCTGAGACACAGTGAGGCTGAGACACAGCGAGGCTGAGACACAGTGAGGCAGACTGAGACACAGCGAGGCAGACTGAGACACAGCGAGGCTGAGACACAGCGAGGCTGAGACACAGTGAGGCTGAGACACAGTGAGGCTGAGACACAGCGAGGCAGAGACACAGCGAGGCTGAGACACAGCGAGGCTGAGACACAGCGAGGCTGAGACACAGCGAGGCTGAGACACAGTGAGGCAGACTGAGACACAGTGAGGCAGACTGAGACACAGTGAGGCAGACTGAGACACAGTGAGGCTGAGACACAGTGAGGCTGAGACACAGTGAGGCTGAGACACAGCGAGGCTGAGACACAGCGAGGCTGAGACACAGCGAGGCTGAGACACAGTGAGGCTGAGACACAGTGAGGCAGACTGAGACACAGCGAGGCTGAGACACAGTGAGGCAGAGACACAGCGAGGCTGAGACACAGTGAGGCTGAGACACAGCGAGGCAGACTGAGACACAGCGAGGCTGAGACACAGCGAGGCTGAGACACAGTGAGGCTGAGACACAGCGAGGCAGACTGAGGCACAGCGAGGCTGAGACACAGTGAGGCTGAGACACAGCGAGGCTGAGACACAGCGAGGCTGAGACACAGCGAGGCTGAGACACAGCGAGGCTGAGACACAGTGAGGCTGAGACACAGCGAGGCTGAGACACAGTGAGGCTGAGACACAGCGAGGCTGAGACACAGTGAGGCTGAGACACAGCGAGGCAGACTGAGACACAGTGAGGCTGAGACACAGCGAGGCAGACTAAGACACAGTGAGGCTGAGACACAGCGAGGCTGAGACACAGTGAGGCAGAGACACAGTGAGGCAGACTGAGACACAATGAGACTGAGACACAGCGAGGCTGAGACACAGTGAGACTGAGACACAGCGAGGCTGAGACACAGTGAGGCTGAGACACAGCGAGGCTGAGACACAGTGAGGCAGACTGAGACACAGCGAGGCAGACTGAGACACAGCGAGGCTGAGACACAGCGAGGCAGACTGAGACACAGTGAGGCTGAGACACAGTGAGGCTGAGACACAGCGAGGCTGAGACACAGCGAGGCTGAGACACAGCGAGGCTGAGACACAGCGAGGCAGAGACACAGCGAGGCAGACTGAGACACAGCGAGGCTGAGACACAGCGAGACTGAGACACAGCGAGGCTGAGACACAGCGAGGCTGAGACACAGTGAGGCTGAGACACAGCGAGGCAGACTGAGACACAGTGAGACTGAGAGACAGCGAGGGAGGCTGAGACACAGTGAGGCAGACTGAGACACAGTGAGGCTGAGACACAGTGAGGCAGACTGAGACACAGTGAGGTAGACTGAGACACAGTGAGGCAGACTGAGACACAGCGAGGCAGACTGAGACACAGCGAGGCTGAGACACAGTGAGGCTGAGACACAGCGAGGCTGAGACACAGTGAGGCTGAGACACAGCGAGGCAGACTGAGACACAGTGAGGCTGAGACACAGTGAGGCTGAGACACAGCGAGGCTGAGACACAGTGAGGCTGAGACACAGTGAGGCTGAGACACAGTGAGGCTGAGACACAGCGAGGCTGAGACACAGCGAGGCTGAGACACAGCGAGGCTGAGACACAGTGAGACTGAGACACAGTGAGGCAGAGACACAGCGAGGCTGAGACACAGCGAGGCAGGCTGAGACACAGCGAGGCTGAGACACAGCGAGGCTGAGACACAGCGAGGCTGAGACACAGCGAGGCTGAGACACAGCGAGGCTGAGACACAGCGAGGCTGAGACACAGCGAGGCTGAGACACAGTGAGGCAGAGACACAGTGAGGCAGACTGAGACACAGTGAGGCAGACTGAGACACAGTGAGGCTGACTGAGACACAGTGAGGCAGACTGAGACACAGCGAGGCTGAGACACAGCGAGGCTGAGA
This sequence comes from Scyliorhinus canicula, assembly GCF_902713615.1. Taxonomy (NCBI): domain Eukaryota; kingdom Metazoa; phylum Chordata; class Chondrichthyes; order Carcharhiniformes; family Scyliorhinidae; genus Scyliorhinus; species Scyliorhinus canicula. The sequence goes on from NC_052146.1 coordinate 303,386,001, forward strand.
CACAGCGAGGCTGAAACACAGCGAGGCTGAGACACAGCGAGGCTGAGACACAGCGAGGCTGAGACACAGTGAGGCTGAGACACAGTGAGGCTGAGACACAGCGAGGCTGAGACACAGCGAGGCTGAGACACAGCGAGGCTGAGACACAGTGAGGCTGAGACACAGCGAGGCTGAGACACAGCGAGGCTGAGACACAGCGAGGCTGAGACACAGCGAGGCTGACTGAGACACAGTGAGGCTGAGACACAGCGAGGCTGAGACACAGTGAGGCAGAGACACAGTGAGGCAGACTGAGACACAATGAGACTGAGACACAGCGAGGCTGAGACACAGTGAGACTGAGACACAGCGAGGCTGAGACACAGTGAGGCTGAGACACAGCGAGGCTGAGACACAGTGAGGCAGACTGAGACACAGCGAGGCAGACTGAGACACAGCGAGGCTGAGACACAGTGAGGCTGAGACACAGTGAGGCAGACTGAGACACAGCGAGGCAGACTGAGACACAGTGAGGCTGAGACACAGCGAGGCTGAGACACAGCGAGGCTGAGACACAGCGAGGCAGACTGAGACACAATGAGACTGAGACACAGCGAGGCTGAGACACAGTGAGACTGAGACACAGCGAGGCTGAGACACAGTGAGGCTGAGACACAGCGAGGCTGAGACACAGTGAGGCAGACTGAGACACAGCGAGGCAGACTGAGACACAGCGAGGCTGAGACACAGCGAGGCAGACTGAGACACAGTGAGGCTGAGACACAGTGAGGCTGAGACACAGCGAGGCTGAGACACAGCGAGGCTGAGACACAGTGAGGCTGAGACACAGCGAGGCAGACTGAGACACAGTGAGACTGAGAGACAGCGAGGGAGGCTGAGACACAGTGAGGCAGACTGAGACACAGTGAGGCTGAGACACAGTGAGGCAGACTGAGACACAGTGAGGTAGACTGAGACACAGTGAGGTAGACTGAGACACAGTGAGGCAGACTGAGACACAGCGAGGCTGAGACACAGCGAGGCTGAGACACAGCGAGACTGAGACACAGCGAGGCAGACTGAGACACAGTGAGGCTGAGACACAGTGAGGCTGAGACACAGCGAGGCTGAGACACAGTGAGGCTGAGACACAGCGAGGCAGACTGAGACACAGTGAGGCAGACTGAGACACAGCGAGGCTGAGACACAGTGAGGCTGAGACACAGCGAGGCTGAGACACAGTGAGGCAGACTGAGACACAGCGAGGCTGAGACACAGCGAGGCTGAGACACAGCGAGGCAGACTGAGACACAGCGAGACTGAGACACAGCGAGGCTGAGACACAGTGAGGCTGAGACACAGCGAGGCTGAGACACAGCGAGGGAGGCTGAGACACAGCGAGGCTGAGACACAGTGAGGCAGAGACACAGTGAGGCAGACTGAGACACAGTGAGGCAGACTGAGACACAGTGAGGCTGACTGAGACACAGTGAGGCAGACTGAGACACAGCGAGGCTGAGACACAGCGAGGCTGAGACACAGCGAGGCTGAAACACAGCGAGGCTGAGACACAGCGAGGCTGAGACACAGCGAGGCTGAGACACAGTGAGGCTGAGACACAGTGAGGCTGAGACACAGCGAGGCTGAGACACAGCGAGGCTGAGACACAGCGAGGCTGAGACACAGTGAGGCTGAGACACAGCGAGGCTGAGACACAGCGAGGCTGAGACACAGCGAGGCTGAGACACAGCGAGGCTGACTGAGACACAGTGAGGCTGAGACACAGCGAGGCTGAGACACAGTGAGGCTGAGACACAGCGAGGCTGACTGAGACACAGTGAGGCTGAGACACAGCGAGGCTGAGACACAGTGAGGCTGAGACACAGCGAGGCTGAGACACAGCGAGGCTGAGACACAGTGAGGCAGAGACACAGTGAGGCAGACTGAGACACAATGAGACTGAGACACAGCGAGGCTGAGACACAGTGAGACTGAGACACAGCGAGGCTGAGACACAGTGAGGCTGAGACACAGCGAGGCTGAGACACAGTGAGGCAGACTGAGACACAGTGAGGCTGAGACACAGCGAGGCAGACTGAGACACAGCGAGGCAGACTGAGACACAGCGAGGCTGAGACACAGTGAGGCTGAGACACAGTGAGGCAGACTGAGACACAGCGAGGCAGACTGAGACACAGTGAGGCTGAGACACAGCGAGGCTGAGACACAGTGAGGCTGAGACACAGCGAGGCTGAGACACAGCGAGGCTGAGACACAGCGAGGCTGAGACACAGTGAGGCAGACTGAGACACAGTGAGGCTGAGACACAGCGAGGCTGAGACACAGCGAGGCAGACTGAGACACAGTGAGGCTGAGACACAGCGAGGCTGAGACACAGCGAGGCTGAGACACAGTGAGGCAGACTGAGACACAATGAGACTGAGACACAGCGAGGCTGAGACACAGTGAGGCTGAGACACAGCGAGGCTGAGACACAGTGAGGCAGACTGAGACACAGCGAGGCTGAGACACAGCGAGGCAGACTGAGACACAGTGAGGCTGAGACACAGTGAGGCTGAGACACAGCGAGGCTGAGACACAGCGAGGCTGAGACACAGTGAGGCTGAGACACAGCGAGGCAGACTGAGACACAGTGAGACTGAGAGACAGTGAGGCAGACTGAGACACAGTGAGGTAGACTGAGACACAGTGAGGTAGACTGAGACACAGTGAGGCAGACTGAGACACAGTGAGGCTGAGACACAGTGAGGCAGACTGAGACACAGTGAGGTAGACTGAGACACAGTGAGGTAGACTGAGACACAGTGAGGCAGACTGAGACACAGCGAGGCAGACTGAGACACAGTGAGGCTGAGACACAGTGAGGCAGACTGAGACACAGTGAGGTAGACTGAGACACAGTGAGGTAGACTGAGACACAGTGAGGCAGACTGAGACACAGCGAGGCAGACTGAGACACAGCGAGGCTGAGACACAGTGAGGCTGAGACACAGCGAGGCAGACTGAGACACAGTGAGGCAGACTGAGACACAGCGAGGCTGAGACACAGTGAGGCTGAGACACAGCGAGGCTGAGACACAGTGAGGCAGACTGAGACACAGCGAGGCTGAGACACAGCGAGGCTGAGACACAGCGAGGCAGACTGAGACACAGCGAGACTGAGACACAGCGAGGGAGGCTGAGACACAGTGAGGCTGAGACACAGCGAGGCTGAGACACAGCGAGGGAGGCTGAGACACAGTGAGGCTGAGACACAGCGAGGCTGAGACACAGCGAGGCTGAGACACAGCGAGGCTGAGACACAGTGAGGCTGAGACACAGCGAGGCTGAGACACAGTGAGGCTGAGACACAGTGAGGCAGAGACACAGCGAGGCTGAGACACAGCGAGGCAGACTGAGACACAGCGAGGCTGAGACACAGCGAGGCTGAGACACAGCGAGGCTGAGACACAGCAAGGCTGAGACACAGCGAGGCTGAGACACAGTGAGGCAGACTGAGACACAGCGAGGCTGAGACACAGCGAGGCTGACTGAGACACAGCGAGGCAGACTGAGACACAGCGAGGCAGACTGAGACACAGTGAGGCTGACTGAGACACAGTGAGGCTGAGACACAGCGAGGCTGAGACACAGCGAGGCTGAGACACAGCGAGGCTGAGACACAGCGAGGCTGAGACACAGCGAGGCTGAGACACAGTGAGGCTGAGACACAGTGAGGCTGAGACACAGCGAGGCTGAGACACAGCGAGGCTGAGACACGGCGAGGCTGAGACACGGTGAGGCTGAGACACAGTGAGGCTGAGACACAGCGAGGCTGAGACACAGTGAGGCAGACTGAGACACAGTGAGGCTGAGACACAGCGAGGCTGAGACACAGCGAGGCTGAGACACAGCGAGGCTGAGACACAGCGAGGCTGAGACACAGTGAGGCTGAGACACAGCGAGGCTGAGACACAGCGAGGCTGAGACACAGTGAGGCAGACTGAGACACAGTGAGGCTGAGACACAGTGCGGCTGAGACACAGTGAGGCTGAGACACAGTGAGACTGAGACACAGCGAGGCTGAGACACAGCGAGACTGAGACACAGCGAGGCTGAGACACAGCGAGGCTGAGACACAGCGAGGCTGAGACACAGCGAGGCTGAGACACAGCGAGGCTGAGACACAGTGAGACTGAGACACAGTGAGGCTGAGACACAGTGAGGCTGAGACACAGTGAGGCTGAGACACAGCGAGGCTGAGACACAGTGAGGCTGAGACACAGCGAGGCTGAGACACAGCGAGGCTGACTGAGGCACAGTGAGGCTGAGACACAGTGAGGCAGACTGAGACACAGCGAGGCTGAGAGACAGCGAGGCTGACTGAGGCACAGTGAGACTGAGACACAGCGAGGCTGAGACACAGCGAGGCTGAGACACAGTGAGGCAGACTGAGACACAGTGAGACTGAGAGACAGCGAGGCTGACTGAGGCACAGTGAGACTGAGACACAGCGAGGCTGAGACACAGCGAGGCTGAGACACAGTGAGGCAGACTGAGACACAGTGAGACTGAGAGACAGCGAGGCTGACTGAGGCACAGTGAGACTGAGACACAGCGAGGCTGAGACACAGTGAGGCAGACTGAGACACAGTGAGACTGAGAGACAGCGAGGGAGGCTGAGACACAGTGAGGCAGACTGAGACACAGCGAGGCTGAGACACAGCGAGGCTGAGACACAGCGAGGCTGAGACACAGTGAGGCTGAGACACAGCGAGGCAGACTGAGACACAGTGAGACTGAGAGACAGCGAGGCTGAGACACAGTGAGGCAGACTGAGACACAGTGAGGCAGAGACACAGCGAGGCTGAGACACAGTGAGGCAGACTGAGACACAGCGAGGCTGAGACACAGTGAGGCAGACTGAGACACAGTGAGGTAGACTGAGACACAGTGAGGCAGACTGAGACACAGTGAGGTAGACTGAGACACAGTGAGGCAGACTGAGACAGAGCGAGGCTGAGACAGAGCGAGGCTGAGACACAGCGAGGCTGAGACACAGTGAGGCAGACTGAGACACAGTGAGGCTGAGACACAGTGAGGCAGACTGAGACACAGTGAGGTAGACTGAGACACAGTGAGGCAGACTGAGACACAGTGAGGCAGACTGAGACACAGCGAGGCTGAGACACAGCGAGGCTGAGACACAGCGAGGCTGAGACACAGTGAGGCTGAGACACAGCGAGGCTGAGACACAGTGAGGCTGAGACACAGCGAGGCTGAGACACAGTGAGGCTGAGACACAGCGAGGCAGACTGAGACACAGTGAGGCTGAGACACAGCGAGGCTGAGACACAGTGAGGCAGACTGAGACACAGCGAGGCTGAGACACAGCGAGGCTGAGACACAGCGAGGCTGAGACACAGTGAGGCTGAGACACAGCGAGGCTGAGACACAGTGAGGCAGACTGAGATACAGCGAGGCTGAGACACAGCGAGGCTGAGACACAGTGAGGCAGACTGAGATACAGCGAGGCTGAGACACAGTGAGGCAGACTGAGACACAGCGAGGCTGAGACACAGTGAGGCTGAGACACAGCGAGACAGACTGAGACACAGTGAGGCTGAGTGAGACACAGACACAGACATAGGGAGATTCAGACACAGACGCACAGCTATTGCTCATGAATCCCGGCTTTAAACAAATCCCACCCCTATCTCTTCCCCACGCCACCCCCTCCCCACTCAATGTCGAATGGTTCTTTCCATTGGCCAGTCGGTGTAAATACTTTCTCAGTGTTTTTCCCTCAGCCGGTGAATCTGTGCAGAATCCCTCTCAGTGACATCAGCATCGCGGTCACATTCATTGCTTCTTCCGTACTTTGGATTTCGGGGCTGTTGTGTAAATAGGAAATTAGTTTTTTTATGAGTGCAGCTTGAAAATTGTTTTTTATGTGTTTAAACATATCAATATTGTACAAACGGGCAACTAGAGAATACAAACCATTGGGGTTTTCAGCTTTGTAGAAGGTCTTTAACAGTTCCACAGCTTCCTCAGCTCTGTACCCGCCTATGGCCTGCAACACGAAAGAAAGAGAGACTTGAGTGTATGCGAGTAATTAGTCGATAAAGGAGCATAGGCATTAGAGAGACACAATTGGTTATGTAAAGCTTGAGGGGAACCACTCCACAAGGGTTGGGACAAGGAGAGAAGGCAGGCCTCCATGTAGTACAGCAACCGGTATGGGGATCGAACCCACACTATGAGCATCATTGCATCACACTCTAACCAACTGAGCTAAAAGTAGCCCGCTTCACAACCTCACTCCCACCACCGGCGACCATGGAACATCTCAAAATTTATTTGCAGCCAATGATCTACTTTTGAGGTATAGTTACTGTTGTAATGTAGGGAAGGTGGCAGCTGATTTGCACAGTAAGTTCACACAGACAACCATGATGCCCAGCTAATCCTCCTTGGGTGTTGGTTAGGGGGATGAATATTGGCCAGAACACCTGGGAGAACGCGTCTGCACGTTGAATGGCGCCTCAAAATAATTCATGTCCATCTAAAGGGGCAGATAGGGCTGAACACCTCTCGACAGTGCAGCGCCCCCTCAGTATCACACTGGGAGCAACAGCCTTGTGCCCTTACGTGGGTCCGGGGCGCTCCAGTTTCCTCCCACAAGTCCCGAAAGATGTGCTGTTAGGTGAATTAGACATTCTGAGTTCGCCCTCAGTGTACCCGAGCAGGCGCCGGAGTGTGGCAACTAGGGGCTTTTCACAGTAACTTCATTGCAGTGTTAATGTAAGCCTACTTGTGACACTAATAAAGATCATTATTATTATGAGTCTTGAACCAGCGACCTACTAAATCAGAAGAGAAAGTGCTGCCCTCTGAGCCACAGCTGACACCAAGCGGGCAAAGGAGTCAAACCTCACACAAAGTTTCAAACGGCTTTCAGTCATGCCGCAGGGAATATAGAATTACTGACCAACATGTGGACCTGTTGGGATGTTGAGCGACGCCTTGTGCGCTGAGGAAGCTGGGCGTGTCTCGGAGGCTGAGACCTGGAGCTGTCAGGTCACTGTAATTGGCTCAACCCCTCGGTTCTCAGTCACTTAATCAGAATCGGATATGGAGTCCCTGGCCAACTGTGAATGGCGGTTGGCGCTGGCTGACTGGTCCATTCTGGCAATGTCAACAGCCAGAAAACGATGTGTGAAATCAGGATTTTCCATGCCGCTGGCTAGAGTGTGCAAGGCAGGAAGCAGCTCATCCCCAAAGAAACACCAGTGAAAACAGCACGAGTGATGTTCATGGCTCCAGGAATGCAATGTCACCCCCATCTGGTGACTTTGGGCATTACACACACATCAATACAAATATTATCTGATAACAGGCCTTCAAATCTGATCCAAATGTCACGTCCAACATTGGGATTTTATTTACGAGATGGCTGGAATTAAGCCTGGGCAGTAGGAGTTATTGGGAAGGGTCAAATCCCTCGGTGCCAACAGGTATTGTGTCAAGACAAAATGGAGTGCTGCAAATACTGTGGAGGGGGTTTAATGCAACCCTCTGCTACATAACCGTTCCAGAGAGGTGGGATAAATGTCCTTGCGCACTCTCTCTGCTAACGGAATACTCCATGTTACTGGAGCCACGCCCACACACCGGTTCTTTCAAGTGGGTTTACAAGATTAAAAGAGAACAGGGGCTGGAGATTAAGTCTCTTACTCAGCAGAGTCCCGACATATAGGTGAGGATGCTGCAGCAGTTACATCTCTCTACTGGTAAGAGATGTCCCTCCGATAATAGATAGGGAGCTAGCGAAGGCACTTAAATGCACTGCCTCCCTCAACATCGCAACCCACATCAGGAGTGCGCAAAATGGTGGTTTCAATCATGACAGCAGAAATCAGGTTGAAAACCAAAACGGAGTTCTAAAATAACTTTGAAAATGAAAGGCAAATATAATCAGAATATAGTTTGGAACATTTCATAGAATTTACAGTGCAGGAGAAGGACATTCAGCCCATTGAGTCTGCATCAGCCCTTGGAAAGAGCACCCTACTTAACCCCAGGCTTCCACCTATCCCCATAACCCTGTACCACCACCTAACATTTTGGTCACTTAAGGGGCAATTTATCATGGCCAATCCACCTAACCTGCACATCTTTGAACTGCGGGAGGAAACCGGAGCAGCTTGAGGAAACCCACGCAGACACGGGGACAATGTGTAAACTCCAGTCACTTGAGGCCGGAATTGGACGTGGGACCCTGGAGCTGTGAGGCAGCAGTGCTAACCGCTGGTTATCACTTTGTTACTTAGTGGTTACTGGGTTACAGGGATAGGGTGGAGGCGTGGGCTTAAGTAGGATGCTCTTTCTAAGGGCTGGTGCACACTTGATGAGCCGAATGACCTCCTTCTGCACTGTAAATTCTATGATTCTATGAAACAGGTTATACTATAATTATACCCTCTTGCCAGAGTAGGCACTACTGCACCTTAGTTTTGTGTCTCCAAGCTTCTCTCTCAACAATGCAAAGAAACCTCTGTACGTCAGAAAATTTCTCGATTTCACACCGTTTTGACAACTTGCGGATAAATTGCCTGTTATGGTTTAAAGCAGAAAATATATATTCTACTACTGTGCTTTGATGCTGGCATTTAATGTCAGAGAATCTACACAGGACAGAGGAGCAAAGGGATCTGGAGGTATAGATACACAACTCACTAAAAGTAGCCAAGTGGCTTAAGGTCATTTAAAAAAACAACGCACTGGGGATTAGTTCCAAAGGGATAGATCAAAAAGCTGTAAAATCATGTTCAACGAGTATCGAACCTTGGTTAGATCACACTTGGGAGTCCTGTGCACAGCTCTGGTCTCCACATAATGGAATCATGAACAAGTATTGAAGAAACATATATATATAAAAAATAAAGTTTTACAAGGAGAATACCAGAAAGGAGAGTTATAACTTAGCAGAAAAGATTGTTCAGATGAGGCTCTTTTCTCCAGGAAAGAGATGGCTGAGGGTGATCTGCTCAAGAGCTTAAAGATTATGAAGAGGATTGATAGAGTTGACACAGAGAAGGTATTTGCACTTGTGACTGGAGGCTGTAAATATATATTAGCCATGAATAAATCCAACAGGAAATTAAGGAGCAATTTATTGTCCCAAATGAGGAGAACTCACTGCTGTCGGCAGTAGTGGAGGCAAAATGCATAGCAAATAATAATAATAATCGCTTGTTGTTAATGAAGTTAGTGAAAAGCCTCTAGTCGCCACAATCCGGCGCCTGTTCGGGGAGGCCGGTACGGGAATTGAACCTACGCTGCTGGCACTGTTCTGCATTACAAGCCAGCTGTTTAGCCCACTGTGTTAAACCAGCCCCATAGCATTTAAGGGGAAGTTTGATAAAGCAATAGGTTATGCTAATAGGCTGAGACGAAAAGGGATGGGAGAAAGCTCACGTGCAGCATAAACACTGGCGTAAACCTGGGCCGAATGGTCTGTTTTGTGTGATGTACATTGTGTACTTCTATGAAAATAAATCAGGGCAGAATGTACGATTTTAAAACGGGGAACACATTCCATCTGCACAATTTGGTCCAATTCACCCCTGCCCTCTCAACACCTGAAGACCACATCTAGGCTTGACCTTCCGCGTCCAACTCACTGACTGCGCGGGTGATGTCGCTGCATGTCGCAATGTTCACTGATATTACAACTGCAGTGATTTTAAACCAGTCTTCATCCAGTTCATTGTGGGGGTAATTCAGCATCGTGGGGAGTGCTGGTGAATCGGAAGTCAGCATCGAGGTCAGGTGTGGCAATAATTCAGCACCCTGTCAGCATGGCTGTGAGAGACGGTTAGGCGCGTGTTAAGGTGGGGCAAAGGGTCCTCATTGAATCCTCTGTTGTTGTATATTTCGTGTCAATTTCGCTCATCTAATAACCCAACTTATTTTTCTCTGAACCTTGTATTTTCTTCCAAAACATTGTGACCAACATTAAAGCACGAGTAAAATATAGATTTTCTACTACATAAAGGACTGTGGGTATACCATAGATCTACGGAATCTGAAATAACCTAGCTGAACTGCCTCCCATCTCCCCCATATCACAAATATCTCCTGTTCGCAACATGGCCAGTTTGGCCCACGATGAATTTGTCACCTCGAAACTGGAGTACTCCACTGCTGATTGTCCCTCTCCACCCTCCATAGACTACAATTCATTGAAGCTCTGCTTTCTGTACTGGATCCCGCACAGCCCCACTTGCTCATCACCACCTGAGGTAACCTCCTCCAGCCATACATTCCTCTCCTGAATTTTTATGCTCCTCTGAACCCAGCCTTGTTAGTAAAGGGTTAGTAAAGGTGGAGGTGTGGGCTTGGGTAAGGTGCTCTTTCCAAGGGCCGGTGCAGGCTCGATGGGCTGAATGGCCTCCTTCTGCACTGTACATTCTATGATTCTAAGTTTTGCTTTCAGAGCGCTGATCCATGTTCAGCCCTTGAAGCATTCTGCTATCTTACCTTTATGCCACGATCAGCACCTTCTTTAGTCTTTAACACTTCCATTAACATTCCTTTTGTCTTGTGCCCATGTTATCTTTGTCAAATCTCAGAGCTTCATTTATCACTGACCTATTTTGCTCCACCCCCTCTGAAACAAATCAATCACATTTCACCCTCTCTTTAGCTTTGAAGAAGTCACACGGACGTGAAACGTTAACTCTGCTTCTCTCTCAACAGATGCTGCCAGACATGCTGAGTTTTTCCAGCATTTGCTCTTATTGTTCAAGGGGCTGGGTGGCCTATTCCTGCTCCTGTTTCTTTTGAAGATTATTGCGCAGTCAGATAGATTGGCATGACTTAACGTTTTGTTAAACTTTTCACTTTATAAATATAAATTAGCAAGTGCTTTCAAGTGAGCCAAAATAGACATAAAGCACTGGTAAAACAAAAATCTTTGTGAAGATTTCCTCTGCTCCACCTTCCCAGTAGGATGTCGATAGTCATACCAAATGAAGGATATTTTTACGAGCACACTGACAACGCCACAACACAAAAGTTCCTGAGTGCTATTAACCCAGAGTGGAGAATAATAATAATCTTTATTGTCACAAGTCGGCTTACATTAACACTGCAATGAAGTTACTGTGAAAAGCCCCTAGTCGCCACATTCCGGCGCCTGTTCGGGTACACGGAGGGAGAATTCAGAATGTCCAATTCACCTAACAGCATGTCTTTCGGGACTTGTGGGAGAAAACCGGAGCACCCGGAGGAAACCAACGCAGACACGGAGAACATGCAGACTCTACAGACAGTGACCCAAGCCGGGAATTGAATCTGGGACCCTGAAGCTGTGAAGCAACAGTGCTATCGTGCTACACATATGGGAGATCTCAACACATAATCCAACAACAATAATGCAATCTTTAGTTGCTATGAAAAATATATTACTCATACATTCCGTACATGCACATGTACAAACTTCATGTTGTTTTAAATAAAGTATGCACAAGAACTGGATACTTCACTTCTGGCTCCATATGCTGCGGAAGGCAGCACAAAGTGCAGAAAACAATCTTTCCCAGGGGCTGCCAAAGTTGCCATCCTAACATTAATTAAATCAGTGCACAGTCAAGGACAAATCTGGAACAGAGCCAACTCAGGGAGAGAGGGGACCTCCAAGGCCATAAGCAGTGACAGGCTGGCAATGAGACTCAGGAGAGTATAGAAAGCAGCGGATCATCTACTGAGAAACCGTCCAGTGACGGAGCCACAGTGGATAATTCTGCAGTCTGTGAGGAGTGGCACTGCAGCAAATCACAAGGTGTTAAATGCTTTTTATACTGTACATTGTTCTTTTTTCCTTTTTTGGCTGTTTTTGAGTCGTCCTCCATAAAAAAAGTAATGTTTTCTTTATAAGACTGTAAGAAATAGGAACAGGAGTAAGCCGTTTGGCTCCTCGAGCCTACTCCACCGTTCAATAGGATCATGGCTGATCCAACACTCCTCGCGTCCACTTGCCTACCCTTTTCCTTTAACCCTTGATTCTCTTACTGATCAAGAATATGTTGCGGTGATCTGCATCACTGTAAATACACTAGGGGTTAATGTAAATACACTACGACTAAGTAAATTCTAGAGGGAGCACCGGAGATGTCATTACATGCAGATATACAGCTGATTAACACATACAATAGGACACGACCAATGGGCAGTCAAGGCACCCAGAGGTGACACTACCACAAGGGGGCATTACACAACCCATATATAAGGACAGGGTACACATGCTCTGTCTCTTTCCACAGGCTACACTCAGAGAGTAGGACAGGGGCAGATCAGAAGCATCACATCCACCACGTGGTTTAGAACAGACTGGTTAGTTAGACTGAGTTACAAAGCAAGATTAGCAGGAGAGTCAAATTCATAGAGAACTGTGCTGATGGTTCAATAAATCACATTGAACTTACCTGAAAGTCTGGAATATCTTTTGGTCAAAGCTGCATCGAGTTGCAGCCTGTGTTATCCCAGAGTACATAACACAATATCTATCTCAGCCTTATACATATATACACAATGACTGCCCCCACAGCTCTCTGTGGCAAGCAGTTCCCCTCTGAGAGAAGGATTTCCTCCTCATTTCTGTCTTAAATTGGCACCCCTTTATTCTGGGAATATGGTCTCTGGTCCTAGACCTTCCCATGAGGGGATACATCCTCTCAGCATTTACCCTGTCAATCCCCTTACGAATCCGACATATTTCAATGAGATCACGGGCTGGATTGCCATTTGGAAGCGCGAACGGGATCGGGCAGAGAACTGCGCAAAATTGAAAGAAATCAGGTTTGTATCTGTTGCCATTTCCGTCACCAGGTTCCGGTCCCTCGCTGGTGACAAAATTGCAATTGAGCCCCACTCCAGCGGGGCAATTTGGCATAGCCAATCCACCTAGCCTGCACACCTTTGGGTTGTGGGGGTGAGACCCACGCAGACATGGGGGGCATGTGTCGTGGGGCCGGGATCGAACCTGGGTCCTCAGCGCCGCAGGCAGCAGTGCTAACCACTGCACCACCCCATTTTCATGGATTTTAATATCAGCGGGTTGGATACTTTGTCATTTACTTGAATGACTTAACTTTGTGAGGGAGGAGGTATTAACAGTTTTAAAGTGGGGGGCATGGGGGGCATGTGTCGTGGGGCCGGGATCGAACCTGGGTCCTCAGCGCCGCAGGCAGCAGTGCTAACCACTGCACCACCCCATTTTCATGGATTTTAATATCAGCGGGTTGGATACTTTGTCATTTACTTGAATGACTTAACTTTGTGAGGGAGGAGGTATTAACAGTTTTAAAGTGGTTAAATCCCCAGGGCCAGATGACATGTATCCAAGGTTGCTGTGGGAGACAAGGGAGAAGATTGCAATGGCTCTGACAAAACATTTCAAATCTTCTCTGGCCACCAGAGGACTGGAGGACAGTTAATGTGGTGCCATTATTCAAGAAGTCTTAACACTAGTAGCACACAAGAAAATCCCTGCCTCTGCAGGCTGATAGGTTTGCTTTGCACGGTGCTTGCCTCATTGACTGAAAACGTCCCAGGTCTCACCAACACAATCGTAAACATGTGCGTGCAGCACAGAAAGGCCTCTTTGGTTGAACTTGGGAGTGATATGAAAACATTTAAGAATCGGTATTCTTGGGTTTCTGGAAAGGGGTTACCTGGAAGGGAGCCCCAGAGTGCTTTAAATCATCTGCGGGAATGTTCAGTACTGAACCACAGCCTCCAAACCGCTCATTCTGACAGCCGTATACAACCAGTGGGATGTCTGCAACGTGGTTAAGCCAAAAAATAAGTTTTCCTCCCAAGAAAAAACAAAACGCGGTTGGGAAAGGAAGAGAAAATAAACAAAACGTAGATGGTGCCCATTTCTCCCCGCTCCCCCCAAACTGACAGACATCTCCCCCGCCATGCCCCACCCTACTTACATTATTCCATCTTTATACCTGCCGGTGGGGGAGGGAGACACGGAGTGGCCGTTAAGCTAGAGTTACAAAATGATGCAACAATGGAGGAGGCTACTCGATCCATTGCACAAGTGCTGGCTCTTTTGATAGAGTTATCCAGTTCGTCCGCCATCTTCTCCCCCGACAAGTTCCCCCTTTTGAATGTCACTAACGTGACTTTCACCACCCTTTCAGGCTGTGGATTCCAAATTGCAACAACTCACTGTGTAAAATATAAGTAAAATTCTCCGGCTGTTGTGGTGGGGGCTCGTGGTTCAATAACAGTTTGGATTTGAAGATAGTGGGAGGAATGAATAATTAAAGGCGGCTAGATTTTCAGAGAATTGCGGTCCCGGGGAACAAAAATAACGACAGTGTGATGACTCTTGATTTAAATGCAACGAGTACTTAGGAAGTACATAGTGACCATGTAGCTGAGGATTAGAAATGACCGCTTGGCTCTTGTGGGTAGGGTTCCCTCCTGTGGGTCAAAGATCGCAGGCTCAAATCTCCAGCCAGACAGTGCAGTACTGTAAGGGTGCTGCATTGATTGTGGGGGGGGGGGGGACCGGGAATGGCATTGTCCTCTGGGGGCGCTATGGCAAGGCTTGGATGTTCAGAGGAACAGGGAGATCTGCTGGCACTCTGCCTAATGTTCCCCCATCAACCACCACCAGAAAGCAAAAAATAGAAGTGATTCAACCCATTGTGTGATGCGATTTTGAGAGCTCAGTGCGCCGTTCATTCAACCTGGGGAATGGAAAACCAATAAAATTTAACTAACTGAAGAATCATGAAGTAACTATGCCAGAGGCCATGATTCTGACACAGCACCCTTGGTCTGATTGTCCCCATTTTATTTATAACGCTGCCCTCAACAGCTGTGGCCCCGTCCATTTGCTCCACTGACAGAAGCGGCGCTCGATTCACAGCAACATGTATAATTACTGCTCCACACAGTTACGGATGAGGAGTGTTGCGTCCCACTTAATCACTCTCCCAAGTGGTTACCATAATGTGCAGTTCAACTGAGTGCCAACACTATACTGTAATTTATCTCTATAAATAACCCGTTCACATCTAAATAGCACCGGAAAGTGACACTGCTTTAGAATAATTAACAACCCCATAATGAAGGCTCATGTGCTCCAAGGGTTTTCTGGACAAAAATGTGTGCGTACATTTTTTATATATATTATCGGGTGAAAATCTAGTTAATTATTTTTTGTTGTGAAACCTCCATTGCTCACTTTGGCTCCAGAAAGTTATCGAAGCAGTGATAGAGATAGAGATAGAGAAATACAGCACAGAACAGGCCCTTCGGCCCACGATGTTGCGCCGAACTTTTGTTCGTAGAATTTTGGACAATTTTTCATGGCCAATCCACCCAACCTGCACATCTTTGGACTGTGGGAGGAAACCGGAGTACCCGGAGGAAACTCACGCAGTCACGGGGAGAACGTGCAGACTCCACACAGACAGTGACCCAAGTCGAAATCGAACTTGGGACCCTGGAGCTGTGAAGCAATTGTGCTATCCACAACGCTACCGTGCTGCCCTTAAGAAGTTAACCTACACTCCATTATTCTACCCTAATCCAAGTACCTATCCAATAGCCGCTTGATCTCTCTGGTGTCCGCCAAAAGTATACAGGCAAAAGTTAGTCAAGTCTCTTGCAGAGGGGCCACACTCTGTCCACTGAAGGGGTAGAAGTGGAGGCTCTTATATGGCTCTGTAATTAAACTGGGCTACTGTAGGTAAATAGTTATACAGCTTGTGAAGTTAGGCTTTTATACAACAGCTCATCACTTTGTCAATAACAACCACAGATTAAACAGGCCATTTGGTCCATCGTGACGGCACCGACCGTCTGAAAGAGCACACTACCTAGGCTCACGTCCACCTGCCCCATCCACGTGTCCCTAACCAGCACAGCACACACTTGGATACTAAGGGCAATTTATCACGGTCAATCCACCTAACCTGCACATCTTTGGACTGTGGAGAGGAAACCGGAGCACCCGGAGGAAACCCATGCAGACAGGGGGAGAGTGTGCAAACTCTACACAGGCAGTCACCCGAGGCTGGAACTGAATCCGGGCTCCTGGCGCCGTGAGGCAGCAGTGCTAACCACTGTTCCACCGTGCCGCCCTTGCTTTTATATAGCACTTTTAATGTTACAAAATCTCTCCAGGTGTTTCACTGGAGCATTATTAAACAAATTTGACACCCAGTCACATTTGGAAATATGAAGGCAAGAGGTAGTTTTTTAAAAAAGAGTCTTGGAGGGAAGAGAGGCAAAGGGTTTAGGGAGAACTGAAGGCCTTAGCAACTGAAGGCATGGCAATTGAAAATTAGTGATCGCAAAAAGCCAGAATAAGAAGTGCGCCAATACCTTGGCAAGTGGTAGAGCTGGAAGAGGATGGGGAAGGGTGACGTTATGCGGGGATTTAAACACAGATGAGAACATTGAGAACAAGGCTTTTTTCCCCTACCTGTGATTCTAAGATTGGTGCTGCTTCACAACACCAGAGACCCGGAAGGAAAAATGCTGGAAAATCTCAGCAAGTCTGGCAGCATCTGTAGGGAGAGAAAAGAGCTAACGTTTCGAGCCCGATGACTCTTTGTCAAAGCTAACAGACAGAGAAAGTGGGAAATATTTATACTGTGGAGTGAGAACGAAAGATGAGTCATAGCCACAGAAACCCAGGGAAACTTGGTGCTAATGGCCACAGAAACCAAAGGGGAAGGAGTGTTAATGGCAGTCCCCAGAGAGAACAAAAGATGTGAAAGGTCAAACAGCAGGGAAACTAACATCAGAGGATGAACTATAGGTGTGGGGGGAGGGGAAGGGGGAAACAAAGAGGAGAAAGGTGCAGGAAAGCAAACAGCAGGGAAACTAACATCAGAGTATTTCCCACTCTCTCTGTCTGTTAGCTTTGACAAAGAGTCATCGGACTCGAAACATTAGCTCTTTTCTCTCCCTACAGATGCTGCCAGGCCTGCTGAGATTTTCCAGCATTTTCCCTTTCGTTTCAGAGACCCGGGTTTGATTCAGGCCTTGGCTGACTATCGGTGTGGAGTTTCTTCCGGGTGCTCCGGTTTCCTCCCACAGTCCAAAGATGTGCAGATTAGGTGGATTGGCCATGATCAATGTTACGGGGATAGGGCCGGGTTGGTCCCAGGTAGAGTGGGTCGGGGCAGACCCCTTTTTCACTGTCGGGATTCTAAACTACTAACATTCACCAGAAGATCAAAAATCAAAGAATATCAAAAGTTTGAATCATTTTCAGAAATCAAGCTCGCCTTTGCCTGTGCGGAATGGTGAGCGGGCGCAGGAGGAACATGTGGGTGGTGAATTTAAATATAAATCCCTTCTTTGTATAGAATGTTATCCAGCTCAGAGTTAAGTGTCTCGTTCTATGATGCAATTGCTAAAGGATACTCAATAGACGCAAGGCGGCAGCACACATGATGCAAGGTTCCACAGTGACATACAACACCGTGTGTTCAAACACCTCCTCCCGGTCCTTGTCCTTTTGCCGACACCACTCCAAGACTTGGTCAATGGCGACCATCTCTGCATGACGGGTAGCCTGTATGGACAGAGAGAAATTCCGGAATATAATATCCTCCAGCCACTGACGCACAGTAAGTGGCTAAGCTTGGATACAAGCCAATAACACGTCTTCAAGGTTTGTAGAGACAAGGTTAGATGAGGAACAGCATTCAACCAATGCCAGGCTTGGGATTGTCTGGAGACTGTAAGGATGAAACAAAGGTGGTTTTCCAGACAAGCATGCTGTTCTTCCATGACATCAGTAGATGTGGGATCACCTTTAAATTTATGCTGGTGACACTCAGCTTTCTATCACCCCAAAGGCCCACAACTACCTCTGTCCTATCAAACGGTCTGATAATCATTCTCAGAATGACCTTCAAATGAACTATTGGGAAGCCCAAAGCCGTTGTTTTCACTATTAAGTGCTTGCTTGCCGTTGACTCCAGCCCCCCCCCAACTTGGCTGTTTCCTGAGTTTGCGCCAATTGTGTCCTATTCAACCTGGAGCAGTTTCAAACCCAAGGAGAAAAGATGGATTATTAAGGAACACGAACAGAGGCTGCACAGGTGAGGAGGTGATGCTGGGAATGTGCTGAGACTGGTAGAAATCGAACCAAGATGCCAAGGGGGACAGGCCACAAAGGATAGGCATGGAGAACATGGATTGGGAAACCAGTCCCCACCCTACTTTCCTCCTTCCAGAGCAATTCAAAACCACAAATCCCTTCAACCTTTCCTTCATTGTACAATCTCTAGACATTGGAAACCCGAGCTTGACATCAGCTGCTCACTGTTCTACATTTGTTGTTGCAGCAATGAGAAAAAGTAGGAGAGGTGCCACTCTTTAAGTTGGTAAAAACACAGTACAGGGCTTATTAAGAGATGTTGCTTTTACAGAGTACGATGATGAATTCCGCAAAAGCCTGCAAAAACACTCTGCTGATGTCACTGCATGTAACGTGACATTTCATCAGCCAATCGTGTTACTTGAATACATAACACCCCTCCTCCTTTACTCCTTTACTGCCAACAACTTTTCTTTTAAACACTTGAACAACAGATCCAACACAATAGTCATTACATTACATCATCATGTTATTTATACATATACACATTAGTAAGACAGTCTCTTTGGCCACGTCTGTCTCATTTCGGTAATATCCAAATTTCAGGAATTTGGCTCTTTGAGATCACGGAAGTGTCTTTCTGTTCACTTGCTACTCAACTAAGTATTCTGCTAAGCCATTGATTGCTGGGTGATGTGGAGCAGATTTGATTTGGCAGATACCAATCTCTTTCGAACTCTGTTGATGTAAATTGAGTCCCATTATTACTCAAGTTGCTCCGGCCTTGTGAATATCTCATCTGCTCTCTCAATTGTTGATTCAGTCGTTGTGAATTTCATGATTGCGACCTCTGGCCATATTGAGTGTGCATCAACCATCACTAGGAATATATGCCCCTCAATTGGACCAACATAGTCAATATGAATTCTCTGCCATGGCTGTGTAGGCTATTCCCAAGGAGACAGTAGTGAAGCATTCCTTAATATAGTACAGAATTGGCATCGTCCCACCTTCTCCTCAATTTGGGCATCTAATCCCGGCCACACAAAGCAGCTGCATGCCAACTCCTTTATTCTGACCACACCAGGATATCCTTCATGTAGTTGTCCAAAGATTTTGTTTCGTAGACACAGCAGAATGATCACGCGAATATCTCACAGCAGAACCCACTCTGAACTGTCTACTCAAGTCGGCTAGTGATGCAGGGTTTCAGGTCTGGATTCTTTTAGTGCACGTCTGTTAAAGTACCTTTTTGGATCATGTCCATAACCTTCCCCATCATCGGATCTGTTCTTGCATACCTTTGTACTTGAAACTAAGTTACCGGCATTTTTTCAACATGAGAGAGATGCAAAATGTTCATCAGGTTCTTTTTGACTTCCTGATCTTGTTTGACTTATACAGGGGCTGGTTTAGCACAGGGTTAAATCGCTGGCTTTGAAAGCAGACCATGGCAGGCCAGGAGCACGGTTCAATTCCTGTACAAGCCTCCCCGAACAGGCACCGGAATATGGCGACTAGGGGCTTTTCACAGTAACTTCATTTGAAGCCTACTTGTGACAATAAGCAATTTTCATTTCATTTCATTCATTCAGGAAGTCTAGATAAAGTGTCCGCATTTTCGTGCTGTTCTGACTTATGATACTGGATATCATAATCGTGTGCCGTCAAGATCAAAGACCATCTTTTCAATCGATTAGCTACCAAAGAAGGAATATCCTTATATAGCCGAAATGTTGTAAGTGAAGGGCCGAAGGTCAGTCAGAAGTGTAAAATGACATCCATAAAGGTAATGGTAGAGCATTCTTACTCCGAAAATGATGCTCAAAGCTTCTTGTTCTAGCTGAGCATAGTTCGACTCAGCACTAGTCAAAGTTCGAGAGGAAAGTGCTATTGGTTGTTCATGTCCTGAAGGAATTACGTGCGAGACCAACTACACCAACGCCGTAAGGTGAGGCATCGCAAGGAAGCTGCAACCTCAGCTTTGAATCTCAATGGACCAGTAACTCAGGTTTCTTTAAAACGTCCTTGATATTTTGATAAGGATTTTCACAATTCTTTGGTCCAGTGCCAAGTTTCTTTGACACAAAGCAAAGTGTGGAATGGCGTCAGCCTGATTGCGAAGTTAAGAAGTTATATAATAATTAGCAATTCTAAATATAACCGCAACTGCATCATGTTTTGTGGATGTGGAGCTTCTAGGATCTCTTATTTGGTTCTTTATGTAAACCGTCTTTGTCAACGGTATGACCCAGATATTTGATTGAAGACTTAGAAAATTCACACTTTTATTTCTTGACTCTATGATTATGGTTTTTTCTCACGTGCTCTTCATCATTCAAATCTCTGATAAGAATGTCATCTAGGTAACATAGCATACCAGCTAGCCCACTGATAATTTGATCCATGGATCTCTGAAAAAGAGCAGGTGCTGAAGTTATCCCGAATGGAAGTTAATGAATACGAAAAAGACCTTTTGTGTGCCAATATGGTAACGTTTGTGACTCTACAACCACATTCATCTGTCGATATGCTTGAGAAAGGTCTAGTTTGCTAAAATTTTGCCTCCCGAGAGTTCAGCGAATAAATCTTCGAGAAGTGGTATAGGGTAATGGTCAGCACACAATACTGGGTGGTGTGGGGTTTTGAAATCCCTACATAATCTTACTGAACTTCTTTAACACAGGAACGATTGGTGTTGCCCAATCAATGGTGGCAACAGGCTCAATGACTCCAGTCTCAATTAACCTCTCAAGTTCTTCTTCCACTTTTGGCCGGAGGATATAGGTTACTGTACGCACTTTAAGACACTTAGACACACTGCCTTGATCTTGAGTTTCCACTCCAGTCATGGATCTAAGTGACTCTTCAAATACCTTAGCACACTTTTCATAAGTGGTTGTAGAACGTTCGTAGAATTAACTAGCTGGTTCACGATGGCCCAATTGAGCTTTATCTTCTCACGATCTACCAAACAATGCAGGAAGGTTTCCTTGGACAATGTGGAGATGCAACTCCACTTCTGGACCATTAACCTCCACATTTACCTTGATGCATCCCTTCAGTGGAATGACCTCTGCGTGTATATCTGCAGGACAACAGCTGATGATTGTAAAGGTACATGTTTTAGCTTCTGACTGTATATTGTCTCAGGTATTAGTGATCCACTACAACGCCCGCATGCACTTTCATCTTGAGTGTTTCCATTAAGTTTTGGATAAAATCAAAAGCGTTGCTGATCTCCTTTAACTGAAATGAAAATCGCTTACTTATACGACACCAAGCTTGAATTCTTTAAGATGGCTTGACACATTGTCCCCTAGTAAGTCTTTAGTTCCGTTATTTCATTGGTAAACTCGACCAGCAGACTTACCTGTGCTTTTCTTGGAACCCTTCATTTGTGCTGAGGTTGGTGGGACCAACATGCCTTGGCGATGTGGCTACTTTACCACAATTTTGGAATTTATTTTCCTTACTCCTCCAATCTCCTGCTGAATGTCCCACTTGGGTACAGCGATGACACAGTAGATATTTTGCAGTCCTGCTTCTAGCAGTCTCCACCTTATGAACCTTTGCACAGACTCCAATAAACAAAGCCGCTTTTGCTGCAAGTGCCATGGAATTAGCGTTAGCACAGCAGTTTTCAGGGTTTCTACACCTTCAGGGTTTCTAAGTCTTCAGTCAACAATTTCCTTTGGACGCTTTCATTTCCACAAACCAGTCTTTCTCAAAGTGTATCATCAAGTGGTTAACCAAATTCACAGGACTCGGCTGATATAAATTGCTACAAATTGAGAAATGCTCTCTTCCTCTTGCGCATGATGATGGAAGCAGAATCTTTCAGCTATCAGCAGCGGACGGGGAGAAAAATGGCCTTCGAAGATTGCCATTATCTCTTTGTAGGTCTTTCCTTCTGGTTGAGCTAGGTGGACTAAGTTTTGTAACATTATGAATGTTTTTCGCCCAACCGAGTGAGAAAAGTTGCAGCACACAGGAATTCCGATGAATGATTTGCTTCAAGGAACAATTGGAACATTTCCTCATAAGAATTCCATGCCTCATAATGCTCATCAAACGCGTCCATAGTGCCATTTTCCTGTCATTTTTGGGCTCGATTTCGTGATCTGTGCTTCTTTAGCTTTTCTCCCTTCTGTTTATTTCCGGGAAGCAAGCAATTGCCAAGCCCAGATGCAAACTAGTTCTTCCCTTGCCTGGACTATCGGTTCCCAGCCGAGTCGGTGGCCTTCTAGGTTCCTGTTCCCACAGCCCATTTACAGATCTGTGGGCACGGTCTCTGCAGTTCCTACCCAGTACAAGCAGTAAGTACGCCTGAAACTTTGATTCGTTGTTAAAAAAGTATACACTGGGAACTCACTATTGTTTGAAACGCTTATTTAGCACTAGTAGCTGTTATGATCGATCGATTGAATCACCGACCTCCATGATCTGAACTTTTTTTTTTTACTTGCGAAAACACGGTCATTTTCAGCCCCAGTGTCGACGATGGCTTTCTTCAGATCTCCAAATCTTCGTCGATGTAGGATATAGCTCGAATCTTCGCCGATAGTTTCTCAAATCTTCATCGCCAGTTTTTTAAAATTGGATTTGTTGTTTCCGCGAAGAGGAAAAGAAGTAGAGGTGCCACGTTTTAAGTTCATAAAAACATGGGTTCATAAAAGCAGGGTTTAATAAGAGATGTTGCTTCTACAAGGCAAGATAGTGAACTCACCAAAGGCCGACAAAATGCTCCGCTGACGTCACTGTTTATCACGTGACATTTAACTAGCCAATAGCATTACTTGAATTCATAACATTTACCTCGCCTCTACAAGCCTTGGTGATGTTGTACATATGTTGGCCTGGTCTTGCCACCTTGATGTTTCAACAAAGTGTTGTTGAATGTGGGGCAGTTTCGATTTTGGAAGACGCGCAAAATGGGCAAAGTCAAACCAGCCACCCATCATCCACCCATTGACTTTGAGAGAAAGGAAGATCCTGGATGACATAAAATGGGTTAACTTGATGCACCTCCAATGTTACATTGGTGTCTGTGCACCCCCCCCCCCACCTCCATCCGTTCTGCCACATAATCCTTCCAACGTTAACTTACGTTCTTGGTTTCATTCACCTCGTTCCTCCCCAGTCCCAAAATCTCATTTTGGTAAACCATCAGACACCCAACAGGCACCTCACCGTTCGCCAAAGCTTCTTTCGCCTGAAAAATCAAGCAAACAGAGAATTAGCTAAACCTCAGCCTCTCATTCAATATTCCCCCTGCAGCAACAAGGGCAAGGAAATTGGAAAGCAAACTAGTCAGCAATACTGGCATCTAGTAACTCGATAAAGGGCATAGTAGAAGGAACTTACAGTATTGAAGGCAGTTCTTATCATTCCAACTTCAGGGAGGGCTAAACATCCAAAAAATTTGGTTGGGCAAGAAATAAAATCAAGCATTGGGCAATTTCTCAACATATTTTAAACAATATTTTTCAGCATTATATTGGAAAATTATCAGGTAGGCAGCTTATCCCAAAGGCTACAACTCAAATCCATTTGCGAACTCCACATCCAAAATGTTAATCTACATCGACAGGCCTACTGTGTATTTTTCCAAGATCTTTTATTTCAAACGCCAACACCACCCCCTGGTGACACACAATGGTACCGATACACACAGTACATTTTCCACTTTTCTGAAAATATGTACATTTCCCCTCTCCAACCGTGGGAGTTTGTTTTAATAAATTTCTTCCCAAAGGGGTGGATGAAGACGAATGGCCCTCCAGCACCTCACCCACAGCAACATTCAGGGGGTGGGTGAGGGGGTGCATCCAGTGTAACCTTTGCCAAATTCACATTGGTAAGTTGTCTTGTCTGTTGAATCCACCGTTGCAAGTTTGTGCTAAAGGTGCAAATATTTTGTACATTACAATTCTAACTGGGCAATGCCGCTGTGACCATGTTTCTTCTTTGCAAATGAGACAACCATGGCGTTTTTAAAAAAGAAAACGCCTTAAACTCAATATTTGCACAAAACATTGTTGACGGTAAAAATGCTTCATGGTGTAAACCAAACTGAAGAGCTCAATATTTTATTTCAGTGTGGAGAGCTGAGGTTTTCAAAGAATAAAGCTTTGACAATGTGTAACCAAAATAATTTTATAATAAGGTATACTAAGCTCAGGGAACGACGAGAGACAATCATCCTGCCGAATGCAATAATTATCTATTTATTAGTATCAAAAAGTCAGTATTCAGCAATGGCCAAGATGCCTATGATTGAGTATATTAGTTCTCAGCATCTATAATAATAACTTTTATTATCACCAGTATGAAGTTACTGTGAAAAATCCCTAGTCGCCACATTTCGGCGCCTGTTCGGGTAAGCTGGTATGGGAATTGAACCCATGCTGCTGGCCTTGTTCTGCATCACAAACCAGCTGTCTAGCCCACTGAACTAAACCCATGTCTTGGAAGCTCCCACAACAGGGAGTTCTTACAGCCAAACTGTCTGCTCTGCATTAATACTCTGACTGAGACTGGTGACCCCCTGAAGTATTGTCAAAAATGCAAAAGGCAAAACATATGCATCGTGACAAGATGAAGGAAGGATCTGAGGAAGAGCTTTCTCATGCAGTGAGTGGTAATGAGCTGGAACACTCTGCCTGTAATTTCAAAAGGAACATATGAACATACAGACTAACATCCAAAGTAGGAGCAGGTTAGCTCCCACAACATTCAAGAAGCTCAACACCATTCAGGACAAAGCAGTCTGCTTGATTACTCCTCCTTACACAAACATTCAAACACTCCACTACCGATAAACAGTGGCAGCCGTGTGCACCATCTACAAGATGCACTGCAGAAACTCACCACGGTTCCTTAGACAGCACCTTCCAAACCCTCAAACACTACCATCTAGAAGGATACGAGCAGCAGATACCTGGGAACCCCACCACCAGGAAGTTCCCCTCCAAGATGCACACCATTCTGAATTGGAAATATATTGCCGTTCCTTCACTGTCGCTGGGGCAAAATCCTGGAACTCTCTCCCTACCAGCACTGTGGATGGACCTACATCTCAGTGACTGCAGCGGTTCAAAAAGGCAGCTTACCACCACCTTCTGAAGGGTAACTAGGGATGGGCGATAAGTGCTGGCCTAACCAGCGACGCCCACATCCTGAAAATGATTTCTAAACAAGTAGGCCACCACGTCCCTTGAACCTGCGCTGCCATTTAATAAGATGTGATTGTGGCCTTAACTCCACTCTCCTTCCTACACCCATATGCTTTGATTCCCTTGTCAATCCAGGATCTATCTAATTCAGCTTCAAAAATTATCAATGACCCTGCCTCAACTGCTCTCACGACCGTCCGAGAGAAAATTGGACAAACATATGTCTATAAGTCTATGAGGATAGAGTGGGGGAAGGTGACTGACTGGAGAGTTCTATATAGAGCTGGCATAAACTGAAGAGGCCAAATGGCCTCCACTTGTGCTGTAATGAAATGTTTTAAATCAAAAATGTTTCTTGTTCCCATCCTACTTCAGACCCTATACCAGATTCCTCTTCAATGTTCATTTCAATCACATCCTGAGGAGCATGTGTCTCGGTCAGACTCTGCATTGCTCGTCCAGCATGCCTTGATGTTGCAGTAATAAGTCCAGCATGGCTCACTGCAGCAGGATATCCAGTGAGCTGTAAAATGCCTAAAGACAGCAAACTTCACTGATAGTCTTGCTGGGCGAGGAGGGGCAGGGGGCCAAAGACACATGGGAGCTCCCTGTGGAGGGGAGTATGGCGGAATGATCCCATAGGAAAATAACAAAGAGGTCACAGGACAACATGGAACAAAATGGTCATCTGTTAATCACACATCCTGCCACAGTTACCACGGCAGGGATTCTCCCCTACCCAGCGGGGCGGGGGGTCTCGGCGTGTCGTGAACCACTCCGGCGTCGGGTCGCCCCAAAGGTGCGGAGATTCCGCACCTTTAGGGGCCAAGCCCTCACATTGAGGGGCTAGGCCCGCGCCGGAGTGGTTCCCACTCCGCCGACTGGCGTGAACGGCCTTTGGCACCACGCCAGCCGGGGCCAAAAGGACTTTGCCAGTCGGCGTAAGTCCACGCATGCGCCGGAGTGTCAGCGGCTGCTGACGTCATACCAGTGCATGCGCAGGTGTCACTTCCGCCTCGGCCATGGGGGCACCCCCCGGGGTCAGATCGGCCCACGCCCCCTCCCCCCCAGGACCACGCCCGCGCCGCCAATCAGGTAGGTTGTTTAATCCACGGCGGCGGGAGAGGCATGTCAGCGGCGGGACTTCGGCCTATCGCGGGCCGGAGAATCGCCGCGGGGGGCCTGCCGACCGGCGCGAGGAGCCCGCCGCAATTCCCGCCCCCGCCGAATCTCGGAGGGGCGGAGAATTCGGGACACGCCGGGGGCGGGATTGATGCCGGCCCCGGGCGATTCTCCGACCCCCCCCAGCGAGGGGGGGGGGGGGGGGGGGGGGGGGGGGGGGGGGGGGGGGGGGGGGTCGGAAAATTCCACCCTGCAAGACGATTGTCTTCAAAGCGTTGTGAGCTTGTATTGAAATACTGTGCAGCGTATGTTACTCTGGAATCTGACCTCAGAACATGTAACTGAAGCGCTGACTTTTGATATTTTGCTTTATGTACAATAAGTGCTGTATATCTGGTGGCCTGTCCCTCTCAACAGGTTATACCCCATTCTGCCCTATATATGTACCCTTTTCTTCCTTTACAGAAAGCATTTTGGGCTTATTACTATGATAAAGCAGATTGAGTTTTCCCAGGTTCAGAAAGATAAAGCACAGGCATTAATGACCAGGGGGATCTGAGCAGCTCCAGCTGAGGTGGTTAGATACAGCAGGAAATATACCGCCAGAGAGGGGATAGTCACCTTGATCGGCTTAATCCCTGGACAGGAAGGCTGTCGTCTCTTTGGCCGCTTCCTTTGAGAAGTGGAGAGTTGGCGACAATCATGCTCTTGAACAAAGAGTTGAGTGATGGAGCTTTGGGGCCAGGGTGACCCACCTCTGGAGGATATAAAATAAGAGACACTTTGATTGCGAGAACAGGGCCATGTCTGTAATAATACTCAACTCAGCAAAAGAACAGTTCTGTCGGCACCTCCAATCTTCCAACTTGCATCTCCCAGTGCTTCTACCTGACACCATGGCCGGCAGGGGGAACACAGTGAAAATGGTAAACACCCACAGGCCTCAGCAAGAGATTACTAGCGGTCCCCCAGCGCGATACACAAAAAATACTGCAAAGATACAGGACGTTAAAAAAAAATGGACGCAGGAAGTTACAGGACAATCCCCTATAAAATGGGATGATTGGGCCAAGTTTATGATACATTAACCTGGAACATTAAATTTGCTTCCTCACGCTGCCTGGTGTGTGTGTGCTTCCAGTACTTCTGCTTTTATTTCAGATTTTCAGCTTTTATGGCAAACACAATCCCCCATTCTTTGATCAAACGAAAGAATAGGAGATTGAGTTAAATATGTGTAATGTGCATTCACTGTGTTAATCAAAGCTTAATGATTCATACCTGATCTTTGCTTACTAAGTGTTGAACAACAGGAGGATTTTGAAGGCTGGAGAGAGCATAGTGCAATGCTTCGTAGTTGGTTGGCCTTCCTGCAACACTACATGATGGTGATGCAGATGCTCACGCAAGGGCCTTGGTTGATCGTCCGATTCAGCTGCTAGACAGGCCTCCGCCTCGCTGAATCGGGGAATCTGCACAGCAGGAGTCATGGTGTTTACTTCCGAGGGTTTGACACAAAACACATCAAAGTGCAGGAACAAAGAAGGAAAATCCACAGGTCTTGGCTGCTCCTCCTTGGCACCTGGGGAGTCCTGCCATGCCACTGACTCCACTTTGAGCCGAAAGGCAGGCTTGTGGGATGGACAAACACTGTCTTCTCCCTCAACACTGCACTATTCCAGTAAACATTGATCTAGGAACCATCAAAACAGAAAGCCATGGGGTGCCAGTCAGCTTTTCACCTTGACGTAGAGGTGCCATTTGCAACGGTGCTATTTGTTACTTCAGTCACACCCTGTTCTGTGGAATAGACAGAAGGGATTTTGCCTTTTCCAGGCTGAATCCCACTCACTGCTGTCGACAGTACCTGATACCTCCAACAATGAGTATTTAGTCCTCTGACCAAGGCCTCTAAGCCCAATATGACAGTACGAGGCCATCGCATTCACCCTATCATAGGGGCCTGGTCCTCCAGCCATCACTTCAAAACCCAATAATAAAATAAAGATGAACATCTGGTATCTATTACTACTTCAGGGCATCCCAAAACACTTTACAACTATTGTACAGCAGCCAATTGATACACAGCAAGCTCACACAAACAGCAATGTGTTAAATTACCTGATCATCTGTTTAGTTCTGGAGATGGGATATAGTTCACCAGCCCTTATTCAAAATAATCCATATTATCTTTCATGTCCACCTGAACTGGCAGACAAGGTCTCAGTTTAACACCTCGTCTGAAAGACAGCACCTCCGACAGTGCAGTACTACCTTGGTGCTGCACTGGAGTATCAGCCTGGATTATGGGCTCAAGTCTCTGGAGTGCGACTTCAACCCATAACCTTGTGATACAAGGAAGCAAACCACAAATATTTTACTATGAGGCGAAGCCCCAAGAAATCCTAAAGGATAAATGTTTACAGACACTGGAATAGAATATATAGACCTCCACAATACTACTATCCATCATCCCTTGCTCCGAAAGCATAATCTTACTTTCTCAACTATCACTAATCTCCTCCCAGCACCTTTATCCCCTCCATCCCAACCTGTCTCACCCCTGCACCCCTTCATCAACCCTCCCTCAGTACATTGTACTGCAATCCCTCCTCACCCTCTACTTCACCCCATTACTCACCTTCCATCCACCATTCCCTCCTAACACTACCCCTCCTCGCCCCAAGAATCCCACTCCTGTCACCCCATTATTTCCTCCTTACCCAGGGTGACCAACTCTTAAGAAAAGGTCAAGATGTGGAGATGCTGGCATTGGACTGGGGTGGGCACAGTAAGAAGTCTTACAACACCAGGTTAAAGTCCAACAGGTTTGTTTCAAAACAAACCTGTTGGACTTAACTTGGTGTTGTAAGACTTCTTGCTTAAGAAAAGATACATATGGAACGTGTGACAGAGTGCAGAAGTGAAGGCTGAGGGAGCAAAATGATTGAGGGGTGATAATAAAAGGGGGTGTTCCCCTCACGCACTTGGTGAGGAGCTGTAGCATTTTACATCTTGAAATTATATTGCCTGGCACATTCATTTTTCCAAGATTCATTGAAAATAAGCAGATATTCATTTAAGACTTTAAAATATATAACAGATATCCTCTTCCCACACAAATTGTTTGCTGACATGATTCAGAAGTACTGGAATTTTGATTTATCCATGTGGCCAGGGTTGATGTGCTCATTTTAACTCTGTAACTGTAAGTCAAATCTGGATATTATTTCCAGCTAATATTCAATGCAAACCCAATTCAGTTACGGTCTTCCATGCATACATAATTTGGTTTGATACAGCATTTTGTACATTTCTTACAATTCCCACCATAACCGATCCCAATACAAGAGTGATATTATTGTGAAATTGTGCAGTATATGTTCCTTTATTGTGACCTTTTGTATTTGGTTTGACTTATTACAGATTTGATGGTCATAATTTGCAGATGGCGCCACTGTGTACAGGTTTCTCAAATCCTTGCATGTTCGAAACATCTGATTTAATTTCTCTGGAAGGGATTGCTCAAGAATAACATCCTTAACAGTGATAGTAGAATACAATAGAATATCATATACACCATCAACTGAAGAGTGCCTTGAAGCAGGAAAACCTCATTCCCTTAACTAGGGAATCAAATGTGAGGCCTTTGCTATTCAAGCTCAGGCACCTCGGCAAAAACGAGTGGTCAGACTAAATGATTTTTAAAGATACGAGCTTGTTGTGCTGATGCAAGTGATGAGGCTGCTCGTTATTTCTTCCCTTTAGTGTTCAGGAAGTTGAATGCTTTGAACAATCTGTGATGAAGTACAAGAACAAAGCAGGCCACACTTTCATAATACAATTTACAACTTTTTCTATTGATAACTGTGTCCAACTACATGTTTGATCAGCTGAACGCACTCCAGATCAACAACTCGACCAACTCTGAGATTTTCACTTCACGCTGCCGATGCAGAGAATTGACCACATACTGTCATCACCACAGCATCTCGGTAAACATCTAACTCACAGACTTGCTCTGAATGCATTGCTGGCAACGCGAGTCAAGCAACCAGCTGAGCTTTGGTTTCTCTCCAGAAGGTTATCATGAGCATGTAGAGTGATAAATCTCAAGATAGGCTTCGGTTTTATCAGCTGAAAAAGTCCTTTTCCAGAGAAATCAGAATTTGATCGGCAATGGCCTTAGCAGATTAAAATGATGTTCAGGAAAGTCAAGCGGTATGGGCACACATCAATCTTTGGCAGTGTGTTATATACACAAATTAGGTACATCCTCACCACCTATCACCCCCCACCCCACCCCCCTCCACCACAGGGCCACGATAGGGTCTCTCTTATCCTCACTTTTCACTCCACCAGCATCCACATTGAAAGGATCATCCTTTGCCATCTGCGCCAACTGCAGTAGGATGCCACCACCAAGTACAGCTTCCTCTCACCCTGTCAGCACTCTGCAGGGAGCATTCCCTCTGTGACACTCTGGTACAGTCCTCCATTATCACCAACTCCCCATCTCCTTCCCATGGCACCTTGCCCTGCAATCACAGAAGGTGCAACACCTTCACCTTTACCTCCTCTCTCCTCATTGTCCAAAGCCCCAAACACACCTGTCAGGTTAGGCAGCATTTCACTTCCACCTCCTTCAATTTGCTCCACTGTATTCACTGCTCCCAATGTCATCTCCTCGACAATGGGGAGATTAAACGCAGACTGGGTGACCACTTTGCAAGCAGGTGAACACGAACACCTTTGCTCATGCACAAGCATGACCTTCCTGTCACTGGTCATTTCAACTCAGCATCTTGTTCTCATGGTCACATGCCTATCATTGGCCTACTGCATTACTACAGTGACAATACTTCACCTCCCGATTAGGCACATTACAGCCTTCAGGATTCAACATTGAGTCAAACAACTTTAGACTGTGACCATTCTCCTCCATCTTGACCCACTTTATCATCTTTTTTTGTCCCATCAAAAAAAACACAACTCCACTCACCGCCCCCCCCCCCCCCCCCCCCCAAAATCCAGCCACCTGTCATTTGTTCTTTAATAATAATAATCTTTATTGTCACAAGTAGGCTTACATTAACTCTGCAATGAATTACTGTGAAAATCCCCGAGCCGCCACATTTTGGCACTTGTTCGGGTACACAGAGGGAGAATTCAGAATTTCCAATTCACCTAACAGCACCTTCTTTATTCCTTAATGCTACCATTAACATTCCCTTTGTCTTGTGTCCATGACACCGTTGTCAATCTCTCTTTAGTTCTTATCAATCCCTGACCTTCTATTCTGCTCCATCTTCTCCACACCCCCTATATAATCCATCACATTCCTACCCCTCTTCAGCTCTGAACAGTCATACCTATGTGAACCTTTAACTCTGTTTCTCGTTCTGCAGATGTTTCGAGACCCAGCGAATTTATCCAGCATTTTCAGTTTTAATGCAGTATGCTTATTCAGTGTAAGATTGCTGCTACCAGTGATAGTCCCAACCCTGAAGTGATTTCTCCCTAAACACGCATGACCCGTTAACATTTTTTTGGTGGGATGGATGGCCCAAGGAAAGGAAGACTGAGGTCAGGAAATCTTGAGAGAGGGGCCATTTTGAATTTGATCCAAAGCTAGCAATTTCTGAACAGGGCTTGCCCCTGGTGGCTGACCGTGGATTTGGGGTAATTTATACTCCACTTGCCACCAATAACTGAGACAGCAGGAGACTGTAGTGTTTCAAAACATGCAAGATGCTCAAAGCCTTGTCGGATGAAAGCAGCAGTTCCAGAATTGTATTTCTTCAGAGTTACGATACTCAATGAAATGTGCCCAAAATGGTTGATGACAAAAACTATGCAAGAAGACGTTTTAAATTGGTTAGGAGATCCCTTGGTGTCATCAGAGCCGTCCTTTAGCTCCCCCCCTCTCCCCCACCCCGCTCCAGCCACCACCTTTCAGCCTCTACAGACCTTGTTGCCACTATTATCTGGCTGGGACCTGCTCTGCCTGTGGAGGTCAATCAAGCTGTCTCCACTTCTTCTCTCCTGGCAGAAGCCTCTAGCCCAGTGTGCCTGCGCCCCAGTGACAAAATTCCCAAGACAGCTGGAAGAAGAGACTCCGACATTGCTACCCTGAACACCAGATCGTTACAGTTTGTCAACAGCACCAGTCTGAGGGATACAAATAGGGACAGGGGACAAACTGAGCCTCAGTGTCACAACACGTGTAAATGTTGGATAATCCCATAAAATATGGAACTATTAGTCACCCTTATCCACCCTTCCTTCCCCCCAACTTGCCAACTGGTGCCCTCCTTCTTGCCCACACTATCCTCTCCCCTTACCACACCCCTCCTTCCCAATTCCTCCCTCTGCGGTCCTTCTTTTCTCTCCCTTCACAGTCCTCTTTCCCAACTCCTCCCTCTGCATACACCTTCCCTTCTATACTGTCCCTCCCCACCACATTGCCATGCCCCATACCCTCCACATCGCCATGCCCCATATCCTCCACATCGCCATGCCCCATATCCTCCACGTCGCCATGCCCCATACCCTCCACGTCGCCATGCCCCATACCCTCCACATCGCCATGCCCCATACCCACGTCGCTATGCCCCATACCCTCCACATCGCCATGCCCCATACCCTCCACATCAGCATGCCCCATACCGACCACATCAGCATGCCCCATACCCTCCACATCACCATGCCCCATACCCTCCACATCACCATGCCCCATACCGACCACATCGCCATGCCCCATACCCTCCACATCGCCATGCCCCATACCCTCCACATCGCCATGCCCCATACCCTCCACATCACCATGCCCCATACCCACATCGCCATGCCCCATACCCTCCACATCGCCATGCCCCATACCCTCCACATCACCATGCCCCATACCCACCACATCAGCATGCCCCATACCCTCCACATCAGCATGCCCCATACCCTCCACATCGCCATGCCCCATACCCTCCACATCGCTACGCCCCATACCCTGCACATCGCCATGCCCCATACCCACATCGCCATGCCCCATACCCTCCACATCGCCATGCCCCATACCCTCCACATCGCCATGCCCCATACCCTCCACATCAGCATGCCCCATACCCTCCACATCAGCAGGCCCCATACCCTCCACATCAGCATGCCCCATACCCTCCACATCAGCATGCCCCATACCCTCCACATCAGCATGCCCCATACCCTCCACATCAGCATGCCCCATACCCTCCACATCAGCAGGCCCCATACCCTCCACATCAGCAGGCCCCATACCCTCCACATCAGCAGGCCCCATACCCTCCTCCACATAACCATGCCCCATACCCTCCTCCCGTTTGCCCGATATCCCCCTGCCCCTCCATATATCACCCTCCCCCCCTTCATCTTCCCGTCCTTGTGCACCTTCCTCCATATCCTCTTTTTTCCCACCACTCCCGCTACACATCCCCTTTCCCATCCACTCTATTCCCACTTTCCTCCTCTGCACCTCACCTCTACATGGACCATCCCACTCTCTTCCCCCAGCTCCTCCACATCACCCTTTCCCACAGAAACACAGAATGGACAATGCAGAAGGAGTCCATCCGGCCCATCGGGTCTACACGGGCCCTTGGGAAAGGGCACCCTAGCCCAGACCGCCACCCTACCCTGGTAACCCCCTTGGTCCAGCGTCTTCCCCCCCTCACCGTGCCCAGCGCTATCTCCATCCAGCGCTCCTGTTCCTCTCGCTCGGGCGGCCGGAATCTCCCTCCTTCCTCCATTGGGGTGGCTGCTCCGGGTGATTGGGGGAGGGGGTTAGCCGCCCGGACCCATTTCCGGGACGGACCTTCCTGTCCGGGGAGAAACCATGTCACCGCCCCGGCCGCCCGAGTTTCACATCAATCCTCACACGAGGAGAATCTCCTTCCCGATCCGGTGACTGCGCAGGGACTGGGGGCGAAGCGGCGGGTGTTTATTTGTGCTGGGTTTGGGGGCCGGAACTATCCGCCCCGGGAGCTGGTTGCTGTGGGGACGGGGGAGGGGAAACAGCGACACACCGGGGGTGGCGGCAAAACCCGGAGCCGGATCGGGCGGCTCAGGCGGTAAATCCGGATTGGGGGAACCAGCAATCCGGTTCAGACAGCCCGACACCCGGGGGCGGGGACAGACTCCATTCCTCCCCCGGAGCCGGGGGGTCGGATAGGGCCCGCCGGCGGCCGGAGCCGCCCGATCCGGATCCCCAGCGGTGGGCGGGAAGAGGCGGCGCCGGATTGAGCCCGGATCCGGAGTCGGGGCCTCGGTACTCAGGCCTCGTTCTGCGCGCGGCTCGGGCGTCCCTCCTCCCAGCCTCACCTCAGACAGGCGGCCGGCCGAGATGCTGCGGTCCGTCTGGAGCTTCCTCAAGCGGCACAAGAGGAAATTCCTCTTCACTGGAGCCTTCCTGGGAGGTAAAGTCACCGCCACCCACACCCATCCTAAAGAAAATTAGGATTCCCGCAGCCGGCAATGTTTTCACGTTCAAATCTTATTATCGTCGTTGTTGTTTGTGGCCCGGGTTTTCATTTAAATATCACCTTCCCCATCCTCTGGACATCATACCCGCAGCAAGTCATCATTTCAAGTGCTGTGGTGCAGGGAAGGCGGCAGCCAATTTGCGCGTAGCAAGCTCCCGCCGCAGCGCCATGGAGACCCGGGCCATTCCCTCTTTGTGATGTTGATTGAGGGATGGATCCCGGCCCAGGAGATCGGGGAGACCGCCTCCCCCCTTGCTCTTCACCGTCCATTGACTCTGTCTACACCTCCCGCTGCCTTGGGAAAGCGGGCAGCGTAACCAAAGACCCCTCCCACCCAGGTTATTCTCTCTTCCATCGGGCAGGAGATACAAAAAGTCTGAGGACATGCACTAAAGGGTGGCACGGCAGCACAGTGGTTAGCACTGTTGCTTCACAACGCCAGGGTTCCAGGTTCGATTCCCGGCTTGGGTCACTGGTCAGATTCTGCACGTTCTCCCTGTGACTGCGTGGATTTCCTCCCACATGTCCCAAAAGATGCGCCTGTTGGGTGAATTGGACATTCTGAATTCCACCAAAGCAGATAGTGAAATTTGAATTCAAAACAAAAAATTGTCATCTAATGATGACGCATGAAACCATTTTTGTAAATGTCCTTTAGGGGAGGAAATCTGCCATCTTTACCTTGTCTTGCCTACATCTGACTCCATACCCACAGAAATGCGGTTGACTCTTAAATGCCCTCTGAAATGGGCTAGCAATCCACTCATTTCAAGGGCAGTTAGGGATGTGCAATAAATGCTGGCCCAGCCAACGGTCCTTACACCCAATGAATAAAAAAACTGATTATTCTGAATTATGTCTCCCCTTAAACTTCTTCCCTCTGAGGAGAATAATCTTAATCTCTCAAAAGCTGTCGAAATGAGCAATTGAGCGTCACCAGAAATGTGAGGATACTGTCAAATCAGGATTTTGTTATTTGCATTTTCATAAGATTCGCGATGCCCAACTACCACGGTGACATCGTGCATACCAGCCAATGCCACATGGTTACTCTGGCTCAGGACAGGGCCGTGGCAGCCAAACTGACCCCTCCTGTCATGGGGCCTATCAGCACTGGACCCAATAACTACTGAATTACCAGAACTGAGGGAGTGCTGCTTCGTCAAAGGTGCCATCTATCTGATGAGATGTAAATCTGAGGCCTTGTCTGCCTCTCTCTGGAAATAAAGAACCCCCAACTACTATTTCTAAATATTCTGTCAGATCAAGCAGCATTGGAAAGATTGGTTGATATTTTGGATACGGCAAAAGTGCCATGAGAAAAAACCTTTGTCGCAGCGAGTGGTTACGTTCTGGAATGCACTGCCTGAGAGTACGGTGGAGTCAGGTTAAATCGAGCCACTCAAGAGGGACTTCGACATTTGTTTCTTTTCAAATAATGTGTAGGGTTATGGGGAGAAGTCAGGAGAATGGCACAAGGTGAAATGCTCATTCAGAGAGCCAGTGTAGCTACCGTGGGTCAAATAGCTTCCTCCTGCATTGTAACAATTCTGAGGTACAGTCAGGCTAGAGAATTGCATTTGTTATAAGATTGTCAGAAGCAAATGGGTGAAGAATTCTAAGTGGTCGAGGGCAGATATCCTCTTTTAACACAGAATGAAGAATTGACTCTTTGCATCAAAACCAGTGTTCATTCTTTTAATATCTTTAATGCAGTAAAATATTCCCAAGGACTTAAATCCGCAATTGGCTCAGAAATCTATTGTGTAGCCATGTGTTGCTGTCTTGTGGATTTTTAGTGGCCAGTGAATCAAAACAGGACATCCCAGGGTGCTTTAGAGCCAATTTAAGTACGGGTGTTTTTAAAATGCAGTTGCTATTGTAATGTAGTTTTTAAATGATGTAAAAACAAATTTTTTGGAACAAGGTGGTGTAACCAGATTTGCATTGATTTGGTTCACTCCTAGGTGTGTACTTGCTAGGGAAATATGCTCAAAAGAAGATCCGGGATCTACAGGAGCAAGAAGCGGCTGAGTACATTGCACAAGCACGACGGCAGTACCATTTTGAAAGTAACCAGCGGACCTGCAACATGACGGGTAAAAACACCTCTGTCACTGTTAGAAAACTGTTCTTTCTGCCTGAAGGGGTAGGTGATGACTCTGCATTCCCGAATAGTCCAAAGCAACTGTGGCTGAAAAGAAAATCTCACAGCCCCCTAGTGGGGTGACATTGCGGGGGCGTATGTTCCAAATCTACATCCAGATAATCTCCAAGTGACCTTTTATCGTTGGTGGCCCAAGTGGAGAAATAAAGCACTATTCCATTCCAGGAACCTGATAGCCACTTGAAACGCTCTAACATTAGGCAAAAGGCAGGTTGGATGCAGATTAAAGATCCTGCTATTTAACATAATTGTCCCCCCACTATACAGTGTACACAAGCTCGCCCCTGGGGAAACTCCCCTTGCATAAGCTTATTTACACATTGGTAGCACCTGCATTAGAATTGTATCGTGCAACTACCAGAATGATAGAAGATGAACATGATAAACTTTGTGTTTTTTCAGCCTAGTTATTCCTATACTTTCCGTGTCCAGGCTTGGGAACTGCCGGGTTATTTGGGGATATTAATGGTTAAAGCCAGACGGTTTAACAACACACTGTCCAGTTAGGTTTGCCTCAGCCAGCTGGTCTGCGCTTTACAGGGCTACCCAGAGCCATGTGTGAAGACCCTTGTTCCAGATGTGTATGTATTACAGTCAGGTGATGCACCGTTTTATCAGGACAAGTGATCATAATAAGTAGGAGTTGGCCATTCAGCCCATCGAGTCTGCTCTGCCATTTACTAAGATCCGGGCTGATCTGATTCCACTTTCCTGCCTCACCCCCATAATGGGATGAGTGTCACTGGCAAGGTCATTAATGAATCAGCCTTGAGTATATTCAATGACCCAACTTCTTTGTGAAGAGAATTTCAAAGACTAATGACCTTCGGAGAGAAACAATTCCTCCTCACCTTTGTCTTAAATGGGAGACCCCTTATTTTGTAACTGTGCCCTCCCCAAGTTTTAGGTTCCCCCCCCCCCCCCCCCCGAAGAGGAAACACTCTCTTAACTTGTAAAACCCCCTTAGAATCTTCTCTGTGTCAATAAGATCACCTCTCATTATTCTAAACTCCAATGGGTTTAGTCCCAACTTGCTCAATGGGGAGGCAGTGGCGTAGTGGTACTGTCCCTGGACTAGTAATCCAGAGACCGTGAGTAATACTCTGGGGACCTGGGTTCGAATCCCACCATGGCAGATGGTGGATTTGGAGTTCAATTAAAAATCTGGAATTAAAAGTCTAATGATGACCATGAAACCCAGCCAGCAACACCCACATCCCATGAACGAATAGAGGAAAAAAACATTTCCTCGTAGGACAAACCCCTCAAACAGCAGAAATACATTTAATACAATATTTATTATCCTGCTGAGGTGGATGTGTACCTCTTTAATAACAATAACTTTGTGTGTTAAATTAAACAAACTTTTGGGGAAATGGTGGCATAGTGGTATTGTCACGGGACTAGTAATCCAGAGACCCAGGGTAATGCTGTTGGGACCTGGGTTTGAACCCCATTATGACATATGATGCAATTCATTAAAAATCTGGAATTAAAAGTCTTAACGATGATCATATAACCATTGTCGATTGTCGTAAAAACCCATCTGATTCACTAATAATTTTAGGGAAGGAAATCTGCCATCCTTACCTGGTCTGTCCTACATGTGACTTCAGACACACAGCAATGTGGTTGACTCTTAGCTGTTTTCTGAAATTGTCTAGCAAGCCACTCAGTTCAAAGGCAATTAGGGATCAGTAATAAATGTTGCCCAGCCAACTACGCCCACATCCATTGGATGAATTTTTTTTTATTGTTCTGAAGAATCATACAGACTCGAACTGTTAGCCAGAATTCTCCGGCCATTTGGTGGTGGATTCTCTGGTCCTGCCAGCATTGCTTCCCCGACGGTGCGTTTCCCGGCAGCGTGGGGTGGCTTCAGTGGGATATCACATTGACAAGCGGCTGGAAGAGAGAATCCCCGTCAGCAAACGGCACACCAAATTATCCGTCCTCGCTAGCAGAGGTTGCTTGGAAGATTTGCAACAGGGAATCCAGTCCCTCAACTCTGTTTCCTCTCCATAGATACTACCAAACCTGCTGAGTTCTCCAGCTTTTTCTGTTTTTATTGAAATGTTGTTTGGTAAGGGAACCTTGCAGGTTGAAATGTACTTGTTAATTTCAGGCTGCAGCTCAGAAGCAGCTCTAAAATGGCCGAGCAATCCATTCATTTCTGGGATTATGAGGTATGGGAAACAAATGCTGGCCTTGCCAGTGACCATAAGACATAGGAGCAGAATTAGGCCACTTGGCCCATCGAGTCTGCTCTGCCGTTCAATCATGGCTGATATTTTCTCATCCCCATTCTCCTGCCTTATCCTCATAACCTCTGATCCCCTTATTGATCAAAAACCTATCTATCTCTGTCTTAAAGACACTCAGTGATTTCGCCTCCACAATCTTCTGTAGCAAAGAGTTCCACAGATTCACCACCCTCTGGCTGAAGAAATTCCTCCTCATCTCTGTTTTAAAGGATCGTCTCTTTAGTCTGAGATTGTGTCTCTGCTTCTAGTTTTTCCTACAAGTAGAAACATCCTCTCCACATCCACTCTAGCCAGGCAGTATCCTGTAAGTTTCAATAAGATCCCCGCTCATCCTTCAAATCTCCAACGAGTACTTACCCAGAGTCCTCAACCATTCCTCATGCGACAAGCTTTTCATTCCAGGGATCATTCTTGTGAACCTCCTCTGGACCCTTTCCAAGGCCAGCACATCCTTTGTTAGATACAGGGCCCAAAACTCCTCACAATACTCCAAATGGGGTCTGACCAGAGCCTTATACAGCCTCAGAAGTACATCCCTGCTCTTGTATTCTAGCCCTCTCGACATGAATGCTAACATTGCATTTGCCTTCTTAACTGCCAACTGAACCTGCACGTTAACCTTAAGAGAATCGTGAACAAGGACCCCAAGTCCCTTTGTGCTTCTGATTTCCTAAGCATTTCCCTATTAAGAAAATAGTCTATGCCTAAACTTCTCCTTCCAAAGTGTATAACCTCACACTTTTCCACATTGTATTCCATTTGCCACTTCATTGCCCACTCTCCAAGTCCTTCTGCAGCCCCCTTGCTTCCTCAATACTACCTGTCCCTTGACAGTTCTTTGTATCATCTGCAAACTTAGCAACAGTGCCTTCCGTTCCTTCTTCCAGATCATTAATGTATATTGTGAGATGTTGTGATCCCAGCACAGACCCCTGAGGCACACCACTAGTCACCGGCTGCCATCCTGAAAAAGACCCCTTTATTCCCACTCTCTGCCTTCTGCCAGTCAGCCAATCCTCTATCCATGCCAGGATCTTACCCTTAACACCATGGGCTCTTAACCTATTTAACAGTCTCCTGTGCGGCACCTTGTCAAAGGCCTTCTGGAAATTTAAATAATTCACGTCCACTGGTTCTCCTTTGTCTAATTTCCTTGTTACTTCCTCAAAGAACTCTAACAGGTTTGTCAGACACGACCTCCCTTTGACAAAGCCGTGCTGACTCAGTCCTATTTTACCATGCACTTCCAAGTACTCCGCAATCTCATCTTTAATAATAGACTATAAAATCTGACCAATGACCCAAGTCAGGCTCACTGGCCCATAATTTCCCATCTTCTGCCTCCCTCCCTTCTTAAACAGTGGTGTTACATTAGCCACTTTCCAGTCCTCTGGGACCCTTCCTGTCTCCAGTGATTCCTGAAAGATCATCACCAATGCATCCACAATCTCCTCAGGTATCTCTTTTAGAACCCTTGGGTTTTGTCCATCTGGTCCAGGTGATTTATCCACATTCAGACCTTTCAGTTTCCCCAGAACCTTCTCCTTAGTGATGGCGACTCCACTCACCTCTGCCCCCTGAAGGAGCGGCAGGTGGCGCAGTGGATAGCACTGGGACTGCAGCGCTAAGGACCCAGGTTCGAATCCCGTCCTGGGTCACTGTCCATGTGGAGCCTGCACATTCTCCCCATGTCTGCGTGGGCTTCACCCCCACAACCCAAAGATGTGCAGGTTAGGTGGATTGGCCACGCTAAATTGCCCCTTAATTTGGAAAAAAAAATAATTGGATACTCTAAATTTATTTAAAAAAAACTCTGCCCCCTGGTTCTCCTGGAGCTCTGGCATCCCACTGGTGTCTTCCACCGTGAAGACTGATACAAAGTAACTATTCAGTTCGTCTGCCATTTCTTTGTTTCCTATTATTACTTCTCCAGCCTCATTTTTCAGTGGTCCAATCTCTATTTTTGCCTCTCTCTTACCTTTTATATATTGAAAAAAACTCTTGCTATCTTCTTTTATGTTGCTAGCTAACTTACCCTCAAATTTCATCTTTGCCCCCTTATTGCTTTTTTAGTTTTCTTAAACTTGCCTTTAAAGGCTTCCCAATCCTCTGGCTTCCCACTAATCCTCGCCACTTTGTATGCTTTTTCTTTTGCTTTTATGCTGTCCTTGACTTTCCTTGTCAGCCATGAATGCCTCGTCCTCCCTTTATCATATTTCATCCTCCTTGGGATGAATTTCTGTTGTGCCTCCCGAATAACCCCAGCTGTTCCACTGTCTTCCCTGCCAAGCTCCTTTTCCAATCAACTCTGCCCAGCTCCTCCCTCATGTCTTAAGAATAATAATAATAAACTTTATTGTCACAAGTGGGCTTACATTAACACTGCAATGAAGTTACTGTGAAAATCCCCTAGTCGCCACATTCCGGCGCCTGTTCGGGTTCACGGAGGGAGAATTCAGAATGTCCAAATTACCTAACAGCATGTTTTTAGGGACTTGTGGGAGGAAACCGGAGCACCCGGAGGAAACCCACGCAGACACGGGGAGAACATGCAGACTGCACACGGAGAGCGATCCAGTGACAGGATTCAAACCCGGGTCCACAGCGCCGCAGGCTGCAGTGCTAACCACTGTGCCACGTGCTACAAAATGTCTTTGTAGTTACCCTTATTTAATTGTAAAACCATTACATCTGATTGCAGCTTCTCCCTCTCAAACTGCAGGGTAAATTCTATCATATTGTGGTCACTGCTCCCTAAGGGTTCCTTCACCTTAAGTTCCCTAATCAAGTCTCCCTCATTACACACCATCAAATCCAGAATTGCCTGTTCCCTAGTAGGCTCTGTCCCAAGCTGCTCCAAAAAAACATCTTGTAGACATTACACAAATTCATTCCCTTGGGTTCCACTACCAACCTGATTTTCCCAGTCCACCTGCATGTTGGAGTCCCCCATGATTAACCATTAACTGTATAAAAGATACAAAAGAACAGAAAAGTTAAACAGTTCACACCTGGCACCGAGGGGCGACAGGCACGGTGACGTCTGCCAGTTACAACCGGGTACAGCAAACATAACAATCAAATATCCTCAAACGAACGAGAGAACAATATAATAATAATCGCTTATTGTCACAAGTAGGCTTCAATGAAGTTACTGTGAAAAGCCCCTAGTCGCCACATTCAGTCGCCTGTTCGGGGAGGCCGGTACGAGAATTGAACCCGCGCTGCTGGCATTGTTCTGCATTACAAACCAGCTGTTTAGCCCAGTGTGCTAAACCAGCCCCTAAGTGAAAATATTTACAACTGGTGGCAAGTCCAACATTCAGCCCCTCCCCCAACCCATGCTCCTTGACAAAGTAATTTGCCTCCTCCGGTGTTCCAAAATAATATTCCTGGTCCTCAAAAGTTACCCAAAGTTTGGCAGGGTACAGACCCCAAAGCAGATCGTGCGCAATAAGTGTCGGCTGGGCCTTATTATATGACGTTCACATCCCATGGATTTTTTAATAGTAATAATCGAATAATAATCTTTATTGTCACAAGTAGGCTTACATCAACACTGCAATGAAGTCACTGTGAAAAACCCGTAGTCACCACACTCCGGCGCCTGTTCGGGTACACTGAAGGAGAATTCAGAATGTCCAATTCACCTAACAAGCACGACCTTCGGGACTTGTGGGAGGAAACCTGAGCACCCGGAGGAAACCCACACAGACACTGGGAGAACGTGCAGACTCTGCACAGACAGTGATCCAAGCCGGGAATCGAACTCAGGTCCCTGTGCTACCGTGTCATCCATTGTGCAACTTTTTGTTAACCGATTGATAACCAACAGAAGTAAAATTGTTCCATTCAATAACAAAGTCAGATAACATAGAATTATCAATCTCAGCAATGGCTCAGTGTGTTTATCTGCTGAGTAGCCAATCAGTGCAGATCAGAAAGATCAGCGGACTGATCCCCCTGATTTGCTGAATGAACTTGTTTCTGGCTTGTAGAGGTTTGCAATATTCCTGGCTCAATGAGGGCAGAATCACCCAGGGCTCATGCTCCTCGAACCACAGTAACATAGAATGGCGTCACACAGAAGGATGCCATTCGGCCCATCAAATCTGCACCAGTGTTTTTGAAGAACCAGCTAGTGATACAAATAATCGCTTGGTATCACAGAACATGAATATTGCTAAAAAGAGAGACGGGGTGCTGAACTTTTCGCCTTGGCATCATCACGGCAAATGCAAGAATATCAAATTTCAGACAGTCTCAATGTTGCTGGAGGAATAAAGATGCTGATTGGTTGGCAAGTTGATTGACTGGCTGAGGGATTACTAAGGCACAGGCAGTGGGGAACTGTAGGCTTTCCAAGCTCTCGGGTACTGGCAACGCCTTGGCCAGTGAGAGTTGACTTGCCAATCAACAGCATCCTCTTCACATGTCCTGATGAATGCAGGATGAAAAAGTTCAGCAACATGTAAGCAGTAAATAATCCAGTTAGTCTCACTTGCTCTGTTCTTTCCCCATATCCCTGAAATTGTTTCTCCCTCAAACAGTTATCCAGTTCCCTTTTGAAAGCTCTGGATGACAATTCATTGGGCTCAGTTGGGAAGTGCAGTTGTGGGACTTGGATGGAATTGGATTTGACTACGACACCCCCTTCCCCCTCTTTAGCCCCAAGTCCATGTGGTCAGATAGCCCATCAGCAAACCTTGTCAGGCCCACTTGGGTCAGCTATCAGGAGATTGCCAGCAACTGGCAAAGGGCTAAAAACTTCCAGAGGTGAGGGGAAGAATTGTTTTTAAAATTAGTTTTGAGGACATGAGCATCACTGGCAAGATTGGCATTTATAGCTCTTGCAAAAATGGTGGCAGACCTCCTCGAACCACTGCAGTCCCTGTGGTCGTAAACCGGGGTGTATATATAAAATAATGGAAACATCTCTGCCTACCTTATACAATGCAAATTGTCGATATGTCTGTGATACCTCAAATTCCATGACAGCTCAGTTTTTGAGTTAACAATGCAAGCCCTTTAATGCTTTCTGCTCCCTTCCTCTTCTCACTTATTGATCTCACTACCTCATACACTGTCTA
Organism: Scyliorhinus canicula; assembly: GCF_902713615.1. Classification (NCBI taxonomy): domain Eukaryota; kingdom Metazoa; phylum Chordata; class Chondrichthyes; order Carcharhiniformes; family Scyliorhinidae; genus Scyliorhinus; species Scyliorhinus canicula. The sequence continues at coordinate 303,430,462 of NC_052146.1, forward strand.
TGCCTTCAAGGTGGCTTGATGAAGCGGTAACCGCTTAAAACTGTATTAAAAAAACAACAGAATGGAGATACGATCGTTCGTCATGTCGAACATGCATAATTTCTCTGATCATCGGCACTACTGAACTTCATTATTCTCTAAGTAAGCGTTCTGTGATAATTTACTGTCTTTGCCCTTCATGCATGGTCAGGACTTGCAGCGAGAAGACCCGACTGAGTGACAAAGCCTCCGATCAGCTCCTCATGCTTGTCTGTCTTTGTATTCCCAGTGCTGTCGATGCTGCCGACCCTGAGGGAAGCAATCATGCAGCAGCTGAATTCAGAGAGCCTCACTGGCCTGCTGAAAAACAGGTAATGCAAGGAATAGAGCAAAGAGCTTCCTGTGAGTAATGACTGCTCCTTTAACACTAATGGCAATGCTTGTGCACAAGAGGCATTCTTGAACCGGTCGAGTACACTGGTCGATGCTACTCGGGTAGTCCACAACAGGTTTCCATCTTGCAGACAGATGTACAAGCATTGGAACTGGTGCAGACAAGAGCAGCCAGAAAGTGCAGAGTAGCCGGCTGCAAATAAAAATGAGACAAATCTAACCTTGTACAGTTAAGCAGGAAGCTTAGAACATAGAACGATACAGCGCAGTACAGGCCCTTCGGCCCTCGATGTTGCACCGACATGGAAAAAAAAACTAAAGGCCATCTAACCTACACTATGCCCTTATCATCCATATGCTTATCCAATAAATTTTTAAATTCCCTCAATGTTGGCGAGTTCACTACTGTTGCAGGTAGGGCATTCCACGGCCTCACCACTCTTTGCGTAAAAAACCCACCTCTGACCTCTGTCCTATATCTATTACCCCTCAATTTAAGGCTATGTCCCCTCGTGCTAGCCACCTCCATCCGCGGGAGAAGGCTCTCGCTGTCCACCCTATCTAACCCTCTGATCATTTTGTATGCCTCTATTAAGTCACCTCTTAACCTTCTTCTCTCTAACGAAAACAACCTCAAGTCCATCAGCCTTTCCTCATAAGATTTTCCCTCCATACCAGGCAACATCCTGGTAAATCTCCTCTGCACCCGTTCCAAAGCTTCCACGTCCTTCCTATAATGAGGCGACCAGATACTCCAAATGCGGCCGTACTAGAGTTTTGTACAACTGCAACACGACCTCATGGCTCCGGAACTCAATCCCTCTACCAATAAAGGCCAACACACCATAGGCCTTCTTCACAACCCTATCAACCTGGGTGGCAACTTTCAGGGATCTATGTACATGGACACCGAGATCCCTCTGCTCATCCACACTACCAAGAATTTTACCATTAGCCAAATATTCCGCATTCCTGTTATTCTTTCCAAAGTGAATCACCTCACACTTCTCCACATTAAACTCCATTTGCCACCTCTCAGCCCAGCTCTGCAGCTTATCTATGTCCCTCTGTAACCTGCAACATCCTTCCGCACTGTCTACAACTCCACCGACTTTAGTGTCGTCTGCAAATTTACTCACCCATCCTTCTGCGCCCTCCTCTAGGTCATTTATAAAAATGACAAACAGCAACGGCCCCAGAACAGATCCTTGTGGTACGCCACTCGTAACTGAACTCCATTCTGAACATTTCCCATCAACTACCACTCTCTGTCTTCTTTCAACTAGCCAATTTCTGATCCACATCTCTAAATCACCCTCAATCTCCAGCCTCCGTATTTTCTGCAATAGCCGACCGTGGGGAAAGCTTGAGTGAAGTATAAACACTGGCAGAGATCACTATGGCCAAATGACTTGTTTCTGCGCTGCAAAGTACTTCACCTGGAGGTAGCATGTGTTGTTCTGGGCACTGCACCTTAGGAAGGACATATTGGCCTTGGAGGATGTGCAGCATAGATTTACCAGAATGATACCTGGACTCCCAAGGGTTAATTACAAGAAGAGATTGTGCAAAATAGGGCTGTCTTCCCTCTTAACAGAGAAGATCAAGGGGTGATTTGGTTGATTTGCAAGATATTAAGGAGAGCAAGTAGGATATATGCATAGAAACTATATCCACTGGCTGGATAGCCTGGGACTTGGAGTCAGAGTCGAACAAACTGGAGTGACAAATCAAGAGTGAAATTAGTAAAAGCACTTCCTCACGCAAAGCGTGGGAGAAGTTTAGAATTCTCTTCCTCCAATTGATACGAGGTCAAATGATCACTTTAAGGCTGGGAGTGATAGATTTTTGTTATTCAAAGGTGTTCAGGGATTTGGAACAAAAGATGGATATGTCGAGCTAGGTTACAGATCAGCCAGGATCTCATTGAATAGGAATAGACTCGAGGGGTTAAATGGTCTCCTCCTGTCCCTATGTCCTTGTCCGTAAAACTGTTAGGGAGGTGGGTAACTGGATGTCATAAAATACTAACATGGCCCAGAGAGATCGAGACCTTTGGGATGCTGGGCTGGGAGTGTTGGAATGCTAGAGGGGCGTGCTTAAATAAGCCTCATGTTCCCCAAACATCAAGTTTTACAAAGATCAGGTTTCATTTGTAACCAGTGAAGAAGTCAGTTGCCCAATTTGATCTCTCCAAAAGCACTGACTTGTGTTGAGATACCATTCCATGGATACCGGCTGACTGACAGACAGACAGCCCAGCGCTCGTTCAAGTGCTCATCCTTCATGCATGATCCAGGCTTTGAGTGACAGCAGACCGTTTACGCTGGCCTTGCCTGAACTTGAAGCAACTTCTCAGGGACTCGTGGCTGAGCTAAAAGCGCCTGTTTATTGTAAGTAAATGCAATGTATTATTGCATGCTGTAAAATGTAAGGTTACCCGTTCCAATCTGAGAGATGCATAGGCAGCTTGGCTAAAGGCTTGGCTCCCAGCTAGATTCTCTGACACTAGTAACTCATAGCGTCATACAGCACAAAAAGAGGTTCGTGGATGGAACTCTTGATCATCCTGGATTTAACACTAAAATAGTTTATTTGATCATTATCGTTGCTTTGTGTGAGACTAGGCTGTGTACAAATTTTCTACCTCATTTCCTACAGTACACTGTGACTACAGGTCAAGCAGTGAAGTGCATTGGGGTCCTGAGATTGTGAAAGGCACTGTATAAAATCATGTCTTTCTTTCCATATCCAGTTTCTATTATCCGCTCAGGGCTTCTGTCAGTTCCGACAGGTATTTAAGGCCCCTCTAGTATAAAGATTGAATGTGTCTAGGTCAATTGTAATGTTTTGCTTCAATGTCTTTTTTTCAGACCTACCAACAAGTTGGAGATCTGGGAAGATCTGAGGATTATAAGTAAGCCAGGCTTCTATTTTGTTTCATTTATCCCATAGCTTGAGATTAACATGGATGTTTTCCACCAGTACAGACTGGAACTCGTCATGTTGTGAGGGCAGTGCACAGCGAACATTATCCTGAGGAGTATCAGTGCTGGAACCCTTACCTTTAATTGATATGTGCTGATGGAAATCCACCCAAGATTTGGGGGCGAGATTCTTGGGTCTGTTTGGATTGAGGAAAATCTTGGTGGCACAGCAGTGAGACCCCTGAAATAAATTGATATGCTGTATTAATCAGTGCTTCCATTCACACAGCTCACTGAGAGTGTCCGTTAATGCAATCCCCTGTTATCAGTCATGTTTCAGTATAACTGGCTGTGGCTTCTTATTTCTCCATAAACTGTAGGTCTTTGCGACAGGTGAGATGTAAATGAAAGCAGTTCAAAGAAGGTTTACTGGACGGATTGTCTTGTGAGGAGAGGTTGGAGAGGTTATGTTTGTATTCACTGGAGTTTATAAATGTAAGAGGCGACTTGATCAAAACTTTATGATCCTGATGGGTATTGACAGGGTGGATGTGGAGAGGTTCTTTCCTCTTGTGGGAGAAAGTAGAACTAGGGGTCACTGTTCAAAAATAAGAGGTCGCTCATTTAAAACGGAGATGAGTAGAAATCTTTTCTCTGAGGGTCTCTGGAACTCTCTTCCTCAAAAGGCAGTGGACGCAGATTCTTTGAATGTTTTTGAAGAAGAACTAGATAGATTCTTTATCAACAAGGGGGTGAAAGGTTATCGGGGGAGGCGGGAATGTGGGGTTGAGGTTACAATTCGATCAGCCATGATCTCATTGAATGGCGGAGCAGGCTCGATGGGCCGAGTGGCCTACTCCAGCTCCTAATTCATATGTATAGTCCATTATTCTCTGCACAAATTTTCATTCCTCTTTTCTTCCTTTCCCCCACTCTCTCCCTGTTTTGCCTCTCAAGGTTTCAGCCGGAGCATGGTGGCTGTCTACAGTACCTGCATGCTAGTGGTCCTCTTACGAGTCCAATTAAACATCATCGGAGGATATATCTACCTGGACAACGCAATAGTTGGCAAGAATGGCACTGTAAGTTCACCCTGGCGTTGTACTGAACAGTGAGTTAAAAGGAAAATAATCGACAAGCAGCTGAAAATAAAAATAAAAACAACAGAAAATGCTGCAAATGCACAGATCCCATCAGGCAACTATGAAGAGAAAATATATGTCAGCAATAACTCTCATTTATAAAGCACCTTATGTCAGCGTAAAATGTCTCAATGTGCTCCCCTGGAGTGTTACCAAACCACATTGATACCAAGCCAAATAAGATCAGGCCTGATAAGGCTCAGAGAGGTAGGTTTAAGGAGGATCTAAAGGGAGGAAAGAGGTTTAGAGAGGGAATTCCAGATTTTATAGCCGAGGCAACTGCAGGCACAATTACTAAAAGTGGGGATTCGCAAGAACCAGAATTGCAGGATCTCCAGGATTGGAGGTTACAGAGGTAAGAATGTTAGGTCTTGTGCAGTGGGTCGTGTCCCTGTCTCCGCTGAGCCAGAGGTTGAGTTCAAAACCCACTCCAGGACCTGATGATGAAGGAAGGTGCGTTCGTAATGCAGCCAGACAGATGGCTTATCAACCTGCAAATCCTTCCAGCACACACGAATGGTAGGCGTTCTCCCCCAGAGATATTCCTGGTCAGCCTTGTGATGGAAAGAACATTGTACCCTCTACAGTCCCTGTCCACAGCTCCAGGCTGCAACCCACATGTAAAAGTGCATGCTGCCACAACAACTCCTCAGTGAGCTGTATCTCGCCGCCACAGAGACAGAGGGGCAAGGCTATAGAGGGACTTGTAAACGACTATGAGAATTTTAAGGACTCTTTGTCAAAGTGCCTTGATGAAAGATCTGAGCCTGGAAATTAATCTACCTTTTCTCTATACAGTTGTTGGCAGGCCTGATGAATATTTACAGCACTTTGTGTCACAAAGCAGCACGTTTAGACTCGAGTGCCGATTCAGTTTCCAGCCTTTTCACCCATGTTTAGATTGTGTTTAATTCACTGTAAAGGAAGCTGCAGAAAATATATCTACCCCTCTATCGGGAATGTTAGTGATTGATAATTTCATCAACCCAGAACCCAAAGAATCACTCAATTATCACTCATCCTTTAAAAAGTACACGGATGAGCACCTGGCATGTGATAACATTCAAGGCTATGGACCAAGTGTTGGCAAATGGGATGCGGTAGGTAGGCCAGATGTTTTTCATGTGTCGGTACAGAACAGATGGGCCAAAGGGCCTCTTCACCATATTTTCTGTGATTGCAGTGTATAAAGGGCAAAGACAGTATAACCACTGCAGTACCTAATCCTACCATGAGGTGGCACTGTGAACAGGGTAGATATCTGTGAGCATTGAGTGGAATCGCCACATAAAATGACAGTAATCCCTGTGCCAGTTTCTGCAACCCCCTTACCCTATGGGTCAGAAGGTAGTGGGCTCAAGACCCATTCCAGAACATGAGCACATAATCTAGCCCGCAAAGAAAGTGTTGCATTTTTCTTCCGACCCAGTTTGGAATCCGCTTCACGCGCAAGATGCAGTAGGTGCCAGGATTCTGAAATGGGACCAGAAATTGGTGGAAACACGCGGCAGATGTGGCAGCATCCTGGAGAGAGAAACAGAGCAAAGGTCTCTGGTTGATGAGCTTTTTGTCAGAACTGAAACATTAACTGTGTCCCGCTCTCCCACAGAGGCCGCCCAGCCTGCTGTGCACGTCCTGCACTTTTCAGTTCTCTTATTGGAATCTCCTTGTCCATGAAATCGGGGGGGGGGGGGGGGGGGGGGCGGGCGCAGTGCCTTAACCAACAATCCTCCATCAACTAGCAGTCCCACAAATAATCACATGTGACATTCCTCTTTATGGGATCTTGCTGTGCGCAGACGTCTGCTGTGTTCACGAGCAACAACGGCCGGCGCACACTTCCAAGTTGATTTAGTTTCATTTCATACATGTTGCGATCACCACCATCCAGTTATTTCATGCGATTCTACTCAATGCTCACAGATATGTCCCCTGTTCTCCAGCACCACCTCATGGCAGGATTAAATACTGCAATCCCCATGAACAAGGGATTTTCTGGGTAACAATGAAATTATCAAATATTTACATTCCTGAGAGGGATTGTAGAAGAGCTACTTCCTGCATGGGCCCTTTCTATTGAATTAAATGACCAGACTGCTTATCCCACATCCAGTACTGGGTGAGCAAAAATTTCCTCCGATTAAACGTTGGCCATTGTTTTCGGTACCTGCTCCAAACTCTGTTCCCTAGTGACCGACTCCATCCCCCATCCTGCCCACTGTCTAAACCAGTCTGTTTACAACATTGGTATCACATGTGACGCCAAGATGCGTTCCAACCTCACACCATCGTGAAGACTGCCTATTTCCACCTCCACAACTTTGTCCCTGCCTCAGCTCATTTGCCGCTGAAAACCTCATTCATGCCTTTGTTATCTCCAGACATGACTGTTCAAACACACTTTACCTTTCCTCCCACATTCTACCCTCAGATAGCTGAGTTCATCCAAAACTCTGCTGCCCATATCTCAACTTGCACTCAAACAAGTTTGCTGATCACCCACGTGCTCGCTGGCCTACATTGACTCCCGCTCCAGGGACACGGTGATTTAAAAACTCATCCTTGTTTTGAGAACCCTCCGTGACCACCCGACCTCTATCTCTGTACACTCCTCCAGTCTCACAGCGCTCCAGGGTATCGGCGATCCTCTAAATCCGGCCTTGTTTGTAACCACCGCTCAGACACTAAGCTCTGCAATTCTCTCCCTAAACCTCTCTGCCTCTCTATCTCTCTTTTCTCCTTAAATACATTCCTTAAAGCTGACAACTTTAACCAAGATTTTGACCTCTGGGCCTAATAACTCTGTATATAGCTCAGTGCCATACGTTATAATGATACTGAGAAATGTCTTCAGACTTTATTATGTTACAGGTACTACTTAACTCTAAGTTGTTGTATATACACGGTTTTAGTGGTGACACAAATATGAGGTTGTAAGCATCTCAGGATTAATTATTTTTAAAATAAATTTAGTGTACTCAATCACTTTTTCAATTAAGGGGCAATTTAGCATGGCCAATCCACCAACCCTGCACATCTTTGGGTTGTGGGAGTGAAACCCACGCAAACACGGGGAGAATGTGCAAACCCCACACGGACAGTGACCCAGGGCCGGGATCGAACCTGAGATCTCGGCGCCGTAAGGCAGCAGTGCTAACCACTCTGCCGCTGTGCTGCCCTGGATCAATTGTGACACCAAGCTGGCAAACGGTCTGGCTTCATCTCACACTGTTGCCAGGGCGAGGGATGCAATCGATAGCTAGAAAACAGATTAGAAAATATAAATATAAGGTGCTTTAACACTTAGTTCTTTCTGCTACACCTTGTTGTCGGCCAGTAGCATTGCGTCATTCACATTGTATTTTGCTTGTGCCGCAGGCCCCTTTAGCTCCTCCTGAGGTACAGCAGCAATACCTGTCGAGTATACAGCACCTGCTTGGAGACGGTAAGTGTGCTTGCTGTGTTTGTCAGATTATTTTGGGTGTAAAGGGGGTGCAGGATAGTAGCACCGTGCTCCTGGAGTCCCCGGTATGTTGAGTTTAAAATCCACCACCGTGGTTGCAGAATTTAAACTCAATTACTTCAAAAACTCTGAAGTTAAAAAGCTAACACCTGTAATAGTCATCATGAAGCAACCAGATTCTCAAAAAAAGGACATTCGACTCACTGATGTCCTTTAGAGAAGGAAATCTGCCCTCCTTGCCCATTCTGGTCTGTACTGTGACTCCAGGCCCCCAGCCATCAGTCCACGGGGAAAAGGTAGAGAGTGGGACTAGCTGAGTTCTCCGAGAGCCAGCACAGATCAACAGGCTGGACAGCCTCATCCTGTGCCAGAATCATTCAATGACCTTCCACTTTGCTGTATCCCCTCTTATACAATATATTATCATTCAAATTTCTCCCTCTCTTTAACACTGAAGAAGAATCATACGAACTCGAAACATTGGGCGCGATTCTCCGCTAATGCGGAGATTCGTAAAGGCTGCCGTGAAACTGGCCGTGTTTCATGGCAGCCTCTGCGCCCCCTCCCGGGACCCGATTCTCCCCCCCGGTCGGGGCTAGCAGCGCGGCCCCGTGAAGAACGGCATCGCGGGCTTAGCGACCGCCAAGCGTCACGGCGGCTGACGCGCATGCGGGGGTTGGACGGCTCCAACCCGCGGATGACGTCATCACGCATATGCGTCAAACCCGCGCATGCGCAGGCCGTCATGCCCCTCAGCTGCCCCGCGGACTGATCCTGCGGGGCAGCGGAGGAACAAAGAGTGCGCGGGTTTCGGACCCGCTGCCCGCGATCGGTGCCCACCGATCGCGGCCCATGCCACCCTAGGCACGGCCGTGGTGCCATGGTTGTCCGGGACGGCACTTTGCGGCCGTTTTCAAGAACCCGTAAAGGCCTGGGAACTCGGCCCATTGGCCAGGGGAGAATCGCTGTTCGCCGTAGTGTCGTGGGGGGGGGGGGAGAATAACGGGAGGGCGGGAAAAATGTCGGGAAGGCCCTCCCGCTATTCTCCGACCCGTCGTGGGCAGCGGAGAATCGCGCCCATTAATTCTCTTTCTCTCTCCCCAGATGCTGCCAGACCTGCTGAGTTTTTCCAGTATTTTCTGTTTTTTCTTCCTATGTTTCTACATGGCTGACTTTATTTGCCCTCTGAAATGGCCCAGCAAGCTACTCAGTTAGGGCTGATCAATAATTGCTAGTCTTGCCAGAATGCTCACGTTTTTGCAAATGAGTAAAAAGAATGCTGTGCGCAATAACTGTGCGCAGTGTTGGCCAGCATATTGTCAAACTTCAATGGGAAGAGGCAGTCTCTCCCTTTGCCAAGGGCTCTCCCACACAAAACCCTAGACTAACCATCTGGAAATGAGTGAGTCCGGTGCAAAGAATTGGTCATGAGTTTCTGGAACAATTGGCGGGCACGTCGTAAACTGTCCCATCACTCCGGGAGCTCAGGAAGCACCGGATTTGGGATGAGAGTTGTAGGGAGGCCTTGCTGTTGGAATCCAGCCTTCATTGACTGAACAACCAGAGAACACAGATTGACGGTTATTGGTGTCAAAGTCCGGGTGGTGGGGGTGAGAATTTTTTTTTTTACACGTGAATTATTACACTCTGGAATACACTCAGAAAGTCTGGTGGAAGCAGATATAATCATAATTTCTAAAAGCCAATCAGATATATTCTTGAAAAGGGAACGTTTGGAGGGATATGAGGAAAAAGCAGGAGTAGTTTTTCCTAATTGGATTAGCTCATTGACCGTACCGGCACGATGATTCGAATGGGCGTCTTTTGCTCTGGATGGTTCTCTGAATCTGCCCTCGTAACTCCTGGGTTCAGTGACTGGGTGGAGAGACACAATTAACTGCTGCTAAAGCTCTCCACCAGTGGGTGGGGCTGTGCCCACACAGCGGTCCGGAGTATTGTGACAACGGACTCGCCTTTTTATACTGACCGTTGCTCCTTCTGAGGACCGTCTAAATATCTGCAGTCCCACAAGAATATCAGGAGCAGGAGTCTGGCGGGTTATTTTGTGAATTCTTTGCTGATGTACCTCAGCACCAACTTTAGCCCTATCGCTTGACACTCTTAGTATCTAAAAGCATATTAATCTCTACTTTGGATATACTCAGTGACTGAACATCCACGGCCCTTCGGAATTCCAAAGGTTCACAGCTCTCTGAATGAAGACATTTCTCCTCATCTCAGTCTTAAATGTTTGTTGCAAGGGGGAATGGAAAATGAAAGTTTTGCTGCAGTTGAACAGAATGTTGGGGAGCCCACCCCGGAGTACTGTTTTTGTCTCCTTGCCTGAGGAGCAGTTCAGAGAAAGTTCACTCGACTGATTCCTGCGATGAGAGGTTATCTTGTGAGGAAAGGTTGGACAGGCTGAGCCCGTATCCATGGAAGTTTATAAGAACGAGAAGTGAAACGCGTAAGATCATGAGAGGTGTAGAAGCTGCGAGAATGTTTCCTGGTGTGGAAGAGAATAGAACGAGGAGGGGGGGGCATGGTTTAAAAATAAGGGGGCTCGCATTTTAAGACAGAAATAAGGAGGATTTCTTCTCTCTGTGGTCGTGGGTCAGTAGAATTCTCTCGAGAGTTGGCCCTGAGTGAGACATACTTTTGGTTGACGAGGGTTGTGAGGGTCGACAGGAAAGTGGAGTTGAAGCCACAATCCGGTCAGTCATGATCTTATCAAATGGCAGAGCAGGCACCAAATAGCCCACCTACTCTGCTCCTTATTGTGAGACCATGCTCCTAGTTTTGGACTCTCCTGGAAGTTCCAATGAAATCACCCCTCATTCTTCTAAGTCCAGAGAATTTAAGCCCGTGCTGATGAATCTCTCCACCTGTCATCCAGTCCCGTGACATGGACAGGGTTTGGTGATAATCCTTTTGGAGATGGCGGATAGGAAAACAATAACATTGCAATTGTACTTTATTTATCCAAGCTTTTCAGAGGAGTGTTAAGACCAGGCTGAGGTCATGTTAAAGTGTCTGTGTGTTTGGCAGGCTGGCAGCATAGCGGGTGTCTCCAGCAGTGGCTCGTTACAACCACGGGAGCAGGGGTCTCCGTGGCTACCAAGAATAGAGCTCCTCCTTGACCCTTGCTGGTGCTGGGAGAGCGGTCAGCTGAAGTGTGCCCAGCAGGAAAGCCCCTTTAGACTACATCTCAGCATCTAATGATAGCTGTTTGTGTTTCTGTATTTAGGTTTGAATGAACTGATTACAGTGGTGAAGAAGGCTGTGCAGAGTGTGATTGGAAAGTAAGTACCATGGTGTCTGTCAATATTCCGCTTCTGTGTCCAAACAAGATGGAGCCACAAATCTCATGCTCAGATTTGAACAGTTTGAAAAATGAAATGAAAATCGCTTATTGTCACGAGTAGCCTTCAATGAAGTTACTGTGAAAAGCCCCTAGTCGCCACATTCCGGCGCCTGTTCGGGGAGGCTGGTGCGGGAATTGAACCATGCTGCTGGCCTGCCCGGGTCTGCTTGAAAAGCCAGCGATTTAGCCCAGTGTGCTAAACCAGCCCCAATTTAGCCCCAACATTTCCACGTTGTCCTGCATTTGAAAAAGAACTGAAAGGCAGAGCTGGCATTTAAATAGCACTTGCATGACATTGGGACACCCCAAGATTTTTACAGCCTACAAAGTATAGTTATTGTTGTAATGTAGGAAATGCAGCAGCTACTTTATACACAGCAGGCTCTCTCACACAACAGTGAGATAATGATCTCTTAACTCCCTGGCACCCCAGTGTCAGATTTGGGGTTAACCCCAAAGACGTGTTCAATCCGTCTCAGAAGTTCCCAGGTAAGCATTTACACGGCAATTGTCCAGAAGCGCTAACTTCCCCTGGACAACTGCGCTGGGAACCATCCGACAAAGCGATTCAAGTTGCGAACTTCGGATCACTTTGCCAGTGATACGCTAACAGTTACTCTGAAAGAGTTAGAAAAAATAAAAGCACTTTTAACTTCAGCATTACTACTTTAAACACCCAGACCGAGCCGAGCATGGGAAACCCCGCAACATCCCCTCCCCCCAACTAAGCACCCCCTGATGAATGTGCCGTAAAAAAAAGGGTCATCTCCTCCTTTGCTCGAGTTCTTTTACAGTTCCCCACTGGAGCCGGGACCGCGCTGCGGTGGCCGAATCTCCGCCGGCCTGACTCCGGAAGGTCCTGTGAGACAGGTACTTTAGAATTTTACAGGTAAATGGGTACAGAGTGGTAATCCACCGCTGATTAAACTCTGAGCACGTTATGGCCCAATCCGAATGCTTTTGTGATGCTGATTGAGAGTAAACGTTGCCGCCGGAAACCAGTGAAAACTCCCCAGCTCTTCTTTGAAATAGTGACATGGGATCTTTTAAATTAACCCAAGAGGGCAGATGACGATTTTGTTTAACGTCTCATCCTGAGCATCACCTAACTGGAGCAAGGCGGCAAGGTCCAGTAGAAGTTGTGTTGCCAGCTCTCCTGGATTATACTGGAACCTGCAGGAGCTGGAGATCAAACCCCTGCAGAGTGCTGAGAGCAAAATTATGGGGGCCTTAACAAAAAGTGTTTTTCTTTTGAAAAGTTTTGTTTGTCAGTTGAAAAAGTATTGAAGTTAGAAATTTTAAAAATTCATTTATGGGATGTGGGCCTTTATTGCCCATCCCTAATTGCCCTTGCGAAGATGGTGGTGAGCTGCCTTCTTGAACCACTGCAGTCCCAGAGGCGTAGGTACACCCACTATGCTGTGAGGGAGGGACTTCCAGGATGTTGACCCAGCGACAGTGCAGGAACGGCAATATATTTCCAAGTCAGGATGGTGAGTGACTTGGAGGGGAGCTTGCATGCGATGGTGTTCCCATGTGTCAGCTGCCCTCATCCATAGAGCTCATGTGTTGCAAGGTGCTGTTGAAGGAGCCTTGGTGAGTTACTGCAGTGCATCTTGTAGATGGTACACACAGCTGCCACTGTGCGCCAGTGGTGGAGGGAGTGGATGTTGTAGGTGATGGATGGGTGCCAATCAAGTGGGCTGATTGTCCTCAATGGTGATGGCGACAAAGACTGTTTAACTGAACAGGGCGAAAGAAAGAGTATGGTCATGTGATGCAACCTCCAGTAAAATGTCCAGCCACAATTGGTAACCTTCAAAGGAAGTCAAAGATCCCCCTTGCTGTTGAGGTATTTTCCAATAGCCTGTTCATACCCAGCCCTCTCTGCTAAACAGCTGTATGTGCACATATCTTGTAGTCTTTCGAAAGGACTATGGATAGCCTTATGTTCACTGGGATACAGATACATAAATCATTAAAAGTAGCAATGCAAGATAAGATTAAAAAAACACAGCATTGGCTTACTTCCTTCAATAATAATAATAATCACTTTTTGTCACAAGTAGGCTTCAATGAAGTTACTGTGAAAAGCTCCTAATCGCCACATTCCGGCGCCTGTTTGGGGAGGCTGGAACGGGAACCCGCGCTGCTGGTCTTGTTCTGCATTACAAGCCAGCTGTTTAGCCCCTCTGAGCTAAACCCAGCCCCTGATCAATATATTGAAAGACAGCAATGTTATGCTAAGCTTTTATAGAATCCTGATTAGATCACATTTGAAGTACTGTGCCGAGTGCTGGCCTCCATATTATAAGAAGAATACAGAGGCACTGGAGAAGGTGCAAAAAATATTTATAAGGATACGAGAATTGAGCCGTATAATTTTCAGGGAAGTCTAAATAAGCTAAAGCTCTTTCCTGCAGAAAGAAGATTGAAGGCTGACCGATAACGGCCTTTAATATCATTAAAGGGTTCAGTAAGGTAGACATAAAGATGTTTCCACTTGTGGCGGAGACCAAAGCTCGGGATCATGAATATTTTTAAAAAATTTATTCTTTGATGGGGCGTGGCATTTTTGACAAGGCCAGCATTTATTGCCCAGCCCTAATTTCTCGTGAACGGAGAGGCTTGCTGGGCCATTTCAGAGGGCAATTAAGGGTTAGCTACAATGCTGTGGAGTCACGTGTAGGCCAGACCAGCCAAGGATGGCAGATTTCTTACCCTAAAGGACATTACTGAACCAGATGTGTTTTATTTAAGACAATCGATGATAGTTTCATGTTCACCATTACTGAGCACAGTAAGAAGTCTTACAACACCAGGTTAAAGTCCAACAGGTTTGTTTCAAACACGAGCTTTCGGAGCACGGCTCCTTCTTCAGGTGAATGGAAAGGCTTGTTCCAGAAATGTTTATATAGACACAGTCAGAGATGCCCCGGAATGCGAGCACCTGCAGGCAATCAAATCATCAAAGATGCAGAGAGAGAGGTAACTCCAGGTTAAAGAGGTGTGAATTGTCCCAAGCCAGTTCAGTCGGTAGGCCTCTGCAAGTCCAGGCTTGTTGGTGGGGGCCGAATGTAATGCGACATGAATCCCAGATCCCGGTTGAGTCCGCATTCATGCGTGCGGAACTTAGCTATAAGTTTTTGCTCAGCAATTTTGCGTTGTCGCGTCTCCTGAAGGCCTCCTTGTAGAATGCTGACCCGGAGATCAGAGGCTGAATGTCCTTGACTGCTGAAGTGTTCCCCAACTGGAAGGGAACAGTCCTGCCTGTTGATAGTCGCACGATGCCCGTTTATTCGTTGTCGCAGTGTCTGCATGGTCTCGCCAATGTACCACGCTTCGGGACATCCTTTCCTGCAGCGTATGAGGTAGACTACATTGGTCGAGTCGCACGAGTATGCGCCGCGTACCTGGTGGGTGGTGTTTCCACGTGTAATGGTGGTGTCCATGTCGATGATCTGGCATGTCTTGCAGAGATTACCCTGGCAGGGTTTTGTGGTGTTGTGGTTGCTGTTCTGAAGGCTGGGTAATTTGCTGCAAACAATGGTTTGTTTGAGGTTGCGCGGTTGTTTGAAGGCCAGTAGTGGGGGTGTGGGGATGACCTTGGCAAGATGTCCATCCTCGCTGATGATGTGTTGGAGGCTGCGAAGAAGATGTCGTAGTTTCTCCGCCCCAGGAAAGTACTGGACGACGAAGGGTACTCTGTCAGTGGTGTCCCGTGTTTGTCTTCTGAGGAGGTCGGTGCGGTTTTTTGCTGTGGCGCGGTGGAACTGTCGATCAATGAGTCGAGCGCCATATCCCGTTCGTACGAGGGCATCTTTCAGCATCTGTAGGTGTCTGTTGCGCTCCTCCTTGTCTGAGCAGATCCTGTGTATACGGAGGGCTTGTCCATAGGGGATGGCTTCTTTAATGTGTTTCGGGTGAAAGCTGGAGAAGTGGAGCATCGTGAGATTATCTGTGGGCTTGCGGTAAAGCGAGGTGCTGAGGTGACCGTCCTTGATGGAGACGAGTGTGTCCAAGAATGGAACTGAATTTGGAGAATAGTCCATGGTGAGTTTGATGGTGGGATGGAACTTATTGATGTCATCGTGTAGTCGTTTCAGTGATGTCTCGCCGTGGGTCCAAAGGAAAAAAATGTCATCGATGTATCTGGTGTATA
This sequence comes from Scyliorhinus canicula, assembly GCF_902713615.1. Taxonomy (NCBI): domain Eukaryota; kingdom Metazoa; phylum Chordata; class Chondrichthyes; order Carcharhiniformes; family Scyliorhinidae; genus Scyliorhinus; species Scyliorhinus canicula. The sequence continues at coordinate 303,445,892 of NC_052146.1, forward strand.
GCATCGGTTGAAAGTCCTGTGTGGTGAGGAAGTCCTGTTCAAACTTGTGCATGAAGATGTTGGCATATTGAGGTGCAAATTTGGTCCCCATGGCTGTTCCGTGCGTCTGGATGAAGAATTTGTTGTCGAAGGTGAAGACGTTGTGGTCTAGAATGAAACGGATGAGTTGCAGAATTGCGTCTGGAGATTGGCAGTTGTCGGTGTTGAGGACTGAGGCTGTTGCAGCAATGCCGTCGTCATGGGGGATGCTGGTGTAGAGTGCCGAGACATCCATTGTGACGAGGAATGTTCCTGGTTCAACTGGTCCATGGGTGCTGAGTTTCTGTAGGAAGTCCGTCGTGTCGCGACAGAAGCTGGGTGTACCTTGTACGATGGGTTTCAAGATGCCCTCGATGTGGCCAGAGAGGTTCTCACACAGGGTCCCATTGCCTGAAACGATAGGACGGCCTGGTGTGTTGGCCTTGTGTATTTTCGGGAGGCAGTAGAGATCTCCAATGCGGGGATTACGTGGGATGAGAGCACGTAGGGTGTTCTGAAGGTCTGGATCTAAGGTCTTGATCAGTCTGCTGAGTTGGCGGATGTGTTCCTTGGTTGGATCTGCGGGTAACTGCCTGTAGTGTTCCTGGTTGTCGAGTTGTCGGTATACTTCTTTGCAGTAGTCTGTTCTGTTCAGTATGACGGTGGCCCCTCCTTTGTCTGCTTGTCTGCCAGCAGACAAAGGAGGGGCCACCGTCATACTGAACAGAACAGACTACTGCAAAGAAGTATACCGACAACTCGACAACCAGGAACACTACAGGCAGTTACCCGCAGATCCAACCAAGGAACACATCCGCCAACTCAGCAGACTGATCAAGACCTTAGATCCAGACCTTCAGAACACCCTACGTGCTCTCATCCCACGTAATCCCCGCATTGGAGATCTCTACTGCCTCCCGAAAATACACAAGGCCAACACACCAGGCCGTCCTATCGTTTCAGGCAATGGGACCCTGTGTGAGAACCTCTCTGGCCACATCGAGGGCATCTTGAAACCCATCGTACAAGGTACACCCAGCTTCTGTCGCGACACGACGGACTTCCTACAGAAACTCAGCACCCATGGACCAGTTGAACCAGGAACATTCCTCGTCACAATGGATGTCTCGGCACTCTACACCAGCATCCCCCATGACGACGGCATTGCTGCAACAGCCTCAGTCCTCAACACCGACAACTGCCAATCTCCAGACGCAATTCTGCAACTCATCCGTTTCATTCTAGACCACAACGTCTTCACCTTCGACAACAAATTCTTCATCCAGACGCACGGAACAGCCATGGGGACCAAATTTGCACCTCAATATGCCAACATCTTCATGCACAAGTTTGAACAGGACTTCCTCACCACACAGGACTTTCAACCGATGCTATACACCAGATACATCGATGACATTTTTTTCCTTTGGACCCACGGCGAGACATCACTGAAACGACTACACGATGACATCAATAAGTTCCATCCCACCATCAAACTCACCATGGACTATTCTCCAAATTCAGTTCCATTCTTGGACACACTCGTCTCCATCAAGGACGGTCACCTCAGCACCTCGCTTTACCGCAAGCCCACAGATAATCTCACGATGCTCCACTTCTCCAGCTTTCACCCGAAACACATTAAAGAAGCCATCCCCTATGGACAAGCCCTCCGTATACACAGGATCTGCTCAGACAAGGAGGAGCGCAACAGACACCTACAGATGCTGAAAGATGCCCTCGTACGAACGGGATATGGCGCTCGACTCATTGATCGACAGTTCCACCGCGCCACAGCAAAAAACCGCACCGACCTCCTCAGAAGACAAACACGGGACACCACTGACAGAGTACCCTTCGTCGTCCAGTACTTTCCTGGGGCGGAGAAACTACGACATCTTCTTCGCAGCCTCCAACACATCATCAGCGAGGATGGACATCTTGCCAAGGTCATCCCCACACCCCCACTACTGGCCTTCAAACAACCGCGCAACCTCAAACAAACCATTGTTTGCAGCAAATTACCCAGCCTTCAGAACAGCAACCACAACACCACAAAACCCTGCCAGGGTAATCTCTGCAAGACATGCCAGATCATCGACATGGACACCACCATTACACGTGGAAACACCACCCACCAGGTACGCGGCGCATACTCGTGCGACTCGACCAATGTAGTCTACCTCATACGCTGCAGGAAAGGATGTCCCGAAGCGTGGTACATTGGCGAGACCATGCAGACACTGCGACAACGAATAAACGGGCATCGTGCGACTATCAACAGGCAGGACTGTTCCCTTCCAGTTGGGGAACACTTCAGCAGTCAAGGACATTCAGCCTCTGATCTCCGGGTCAGCATTCTACAAGGAGGCCTTCAGGAGACGCGACAACGCAAAATTGCTGAGCAAAAACTTATAGCTAAGTTCCGCACGCATGAATGCGGACTCAACCGGGATCTGGGATTCATGTCGCATTACATTCGGCCCCCACCAACAAGCCTGGACTTGCAGAGGCCTACCGACTGAACTGGCTTGGGACAATTCACACCTCTTTAACCTGGAGTTACCTCTCTCTCTGCATCTTTGATGATTTGATTGCCTGCAGGTGCTCGCATTCCGGGGCATCTCTGACTGTGTCTATATAAACATTTCTGGAACAAGCCTTTCCATTCACCTGAAGAAGGAGCCGTGCTCCGAAAGCTCGTGTTTGAAACAAACCTGTTGGACTTTAACCTGGTGTTGTAAGACTTCTTACTGTGCTCACCCCAGTCCAACGCCGGCATCTCCACATCATGGCTACCATTACTGAGATAAGCTTTTCCAGATCTTGTTTTAATTAAATTAAAAATTCCACCAGCTGCTGTGGGATTTGAACCCATATGCACAGAATATGTGGGTCTTTGCCCCTGGATGACTAGACCAGTGACATTACCATTACACCATCATCTCCCCTTGATAGTCACTAATAAATTCAATGGGGAATTCAGGACAAATGTAACACCAAAGAGGTGAGACTACAGGGAGTGGTTGAGGTGAATGGCAAATGGGATTAGGTAGGCAGGCCAGGTGTTTTCCATACGTTGGTGCAGATTCGATGGGCTGAAGGGCCTCTCTGTGCTGTATTATTCTGTGAAAACCCTAAATGCGTTTAAAGGGAAGCTGGATCAACCCATGCATGTTACTGAATGATGCAGCAGACTTGAAGAGCTGAATAGCCTACTCCAGCTCATACGTTCTGTGTTCCGAAATGTTTAGAGGGAAAGGTTGATATGAAGGGGAATGGGAGGAGGCTTGTATGGAGCATAGACACCTGCTTCTTGTGCTATAAAGACTTTGTAAGCCGATGCTGTACACTTTGAGTGCTAATGCCCAGTTTGTTTCTCCACACAGTGTGTCGCTGAAGCAGTGCGTGTCACTGCAGGAGCTGGAACGGTATCTGGGTGAAATCCGGCAGCTGGTAGAGCATCGTGGTCAGTCTAGTGAGCCAGAGACCGGGTCCCCGCTGTGTTGGTATCTAATTCCCAATGAGGAAAGCACCTTAGCCTCCCAGGTATGGTTTGACTCTAAACGAGCGCCAATGTGCCCTGATGCCAATCGGGGACGTTGCTACATGAATGCTCTTTGTATGATTCCTCCATCGTTCGCCCTTCCTGACAGTTTGCTTGGACACAGCCCTCGAATCCATCACTCGACTCGCCATTTTTCATTTGTCACCAAGAGTGGCAAATTGTTGGAAGACTAGTTCAACCGCAGACACCTCACTGCAGTGTCTCAACCCGCCACTGGCTTCCAGCCTGACTTTATTGGATAACAGTCAAAGGCCTGAGCCAGGTTGCCCTTTCCTAACCCAAGGCTACTGAGTCCAGTTGTAACACCACAACAGAGACCATCTGATTCAGCAACAGACTGACTGACGTTGGAAACTGGGACCTTCTCGGCCCGCGTGAGTCAGCTACGCCCTGGACAGCGGCACTAATTTTTTAACACAAAGTCACTTTTTATTTCTTCCCTTTTGTTGATATCTCAGCATCCAGTATTCCAGGGGTGAGTGGCCTCTTCCCCCATCTTGACTCTGAACCCAGCTGTAACGTACTGCAGGGAAGTGGCCTTTGGCTATTTCCTTTCTGCTCCCTGACACCACTTGGTACACAGCAGCTGCTTTCCTCTAGTGTTGAAAAACCATTTGGTTTCGGCCTATAACCCTGCCAGCCCTGCTGCTGTGCATTGGCACTGGGAGTTTGCAGTATGGTTTCATACAAAACAGCAATGCAGTTTCATTGGCATCTAAACTCTCAGTCCTCCTGGGGCATTCTGTCTGATACACACTATGACAGAGTGCAGCCTTCTGGCTCAGTGTAAATCCTCATCACATTCTTATAGAATCCCGAAGTGCAGAAGGAGGTCATTTGGCCCTTCGAATCTGCACCAGTCCTCTGAAGAAAGAGGCCCGATCTCCATAGCCTCCACCTAACCTTTGGATACCAAGAGGCAATTTAGCATGGCCAATCCACCTAACCTGCACTTCTTTGGACTGTGGGAGGAAACCCGGAGGAAACCCACGCAGACACAGGGAGAACGTGCAAACTCCACACAGATAGTCACCCAAGGTCAGAATTGAACACGGGTCCCTGGCGCTTTGAGGCAGCAGTACTAAGCACTGTGCCACCGAGCTGCCCGTTCAATCTACTGTCCTCTTCAGCCGCCCAGACAGCCTAACCCACAGTAGCCTCAAGACCCTGTTATCAACTGAATTACGTTCCGAGGGAAGCTGTGATATCTCACAGCAAGACCAGGACCGAGAAGCGTTGTACAGAGAAGTGTTGAGACAAGCAAAGGAATTGGACAGAGCATGCAATTAGTTGATGGAAAACAAAAGCCCATGGCTCTTGAGCATGAGTCCAAAGAATTCCATTTTCTACTGCCCTCACAGGCACTGTATCTCCCATCAGTCGAGGCTGTGAATCAGTTTGGAAGCCTGTCTCCCACAGCCAGGTTAGGTTTGTGCTAATGCGTGAGGTCTAATGTAAGATCTGTCACTGAAGTTTCCATAAAATCTTATTTTTTTCCCCACAGGCCTGTGGTTTGACAGAGAAGGATGTGACCACATTGAAACTTCTAAACGAAACTAGAGATATGCTGGAAAGGTCTGTATGAGGTTTAGCTGAGGCATCTAAATTCAGTCGCTAAAACCGAAGCAAAATGCGATTGTTAACTATCTATTACTTTATATGAATGTTACAGTCCAGACTTCAGCACAGTTTTGAATTCCTGCTTGAATCGGGGATTTAGCCGACTGCTGGACAACATGGCAGAGTTCTTCAAACCAACAGAGCAAGAATTGGCCCAAAATGGAAAGATCAACAGGTCAGTGCATCTCCGCAGCGCAATGCACCACTCGAGAAGTGAGAGCAGGAGAAATGTGGCCAGAGCTAGCGGTATACAAAAACCTTGCTTTGAGTAGAGGTGACAAAAACAAATAAGTTTTACCAAACCTTTATAAATCACCTGCTGGACCTCAGCTACAGTCCTGTGCCCAGTCTCGGGCACCAAGCCCAAGGCCTTGCGAGAGGGGCAGAGATGGATTGGAATAACACCAGGGATAAGGGTCTTCCGTTAAGCGGAGAAGCTGGGATCCTACTTCTTCGAGCAGGTTTAATTTTAAGAGGAGGTTTAATATAGTGTTAAAGATTATGAGGGTTTTGGTAAATGAAAAATAGGGAGAAATTATTTCCACAGGCTGGAGGATCAGTAACCAGAGGCCGTCGGCCTTAAGATAAGCGGTAAAATAACTGGAGTGGAAATGAGAAATGTTTTCACTTATGATCTGGAAGCTACTGCCTGGAAGGGTGCTGGACGCAGATTTCTTCCCTTTCAAAAGGAATGTTTTAAAAGCTCGTTCAGGGGTTGTGGCCGTTGTTGCTCGGCCAGCATTTTTTGCCCCTCCCTAATTGCAATTGGGTAAGTCCTTGGAAGAGGAAACATTTTCAGCATTGGAAGATATTGAGTCGCTCATTCAAAGAGCTGGCACAGCCACGTTGGGCCAAGTGGTCTCCTTTGCTGCACAATTTTGTGAGTTGCTTGATTATTCTGGTAACCTTGAGAGGAGATTTGAATTAAAGCCTTTGAAGAAAAGACCCAGAAATAAGCGTACCTGCTAGCCCTGCCTCCCTCAGATTAACAGGAACCACAGGCCTGATGATTGCACGCCAGACACCTGCTCTGACAGAATAGGGCTGTAGTCTACCGAGACCTGCCCAGGTCAGGACCCGATCCCCTGGCAGAGTCCCACTCGACTGCAAGAATGTGGCGGATGCGACAAGGCTATTTAACCAATTGCCCGACCATGTGGTACAGTTCTTCAAGCTGGCAAAAGCAGACCTGTCTTGCACAGGAAGAATCATCCAGCCAGCCCTCAAACCTCTGCCTTTCACACCTGGTTACCATCCCCGTGTCAAACGTAGCCCCTAGCGCCCCAACAACACAACCTAAACGCTGCCGGCTGCTGTCAATCTGAAATAAAACAGAAAATGTTGGGAAACTTGATGGGTCAGGCAGTACCTGCAGAGAGACAGAGAAACTGAGTTAACGTTTCAGCCATGGGTGCTATCTGACCCGTCGAGTATTTCCATAATTTTCTGTTTATAATTCAGATTGACGGTAACCGCAGTACCAGGTTGTTTTTTTCCCAATGCTGTCAGCTCCCACCCAGCAGTCTGCTCCATACATGCACCATCCTCCATCTAAACCCAGAATCGCCTTCCTGCTTCTTCAATTTGGGTTTTCGATTATATCCTTTGTGATCATTGGTACCTCAGCTAATCTTCCCGGGCTCCAGGAACTGAGTAGTAAAAGGGGATTATGTTCCTGGCTGGCTGAAGATTAGTATTGATGATGGGCCTGACAAGCTTCTGAGGTTTTAGATTGTATGTGGCGATTGAAGCGGAGATGTTTATAAAGGGCAGTTCACAATGATTGTGGCCTGATGTGCCTTAGAGCAGTAGGCTTGGGCTGATTACACCCCTCATACGTGGCTGTTAACTGGGCTGAGAGAGCAGTGGGCTGACAGCAGACAGGTCTGTGAGTTCCTCACATCCTAAACTTATTAATCAGTTGCACAAACAACCAGTTGTCCCTCTCATTTCACATTAATTATTCTCTTTTCCTGGCAGCTTGTCCAATATTCAACTACCCCTCGCTAAAATCATCCCGATTATTAATGGGCAGATACACTCGACCTGCAGTGAGACACCCAGTCATTTTGTTCAGGTGAGCATTACGTCATTTTGTGGATGCAGTTCTCCTGCTCGCTGCATCCTCACTTCGTTACAATCGGTTCCCGATTTCCCATCATCCCTAATGCATTTCTTCCTGGATCTCAAAAGTTCTGGAATCTCCTGCAATCCATACTGTCAATTAAACATTGTTTCTCAACTTGTTTTCCCTCTCTCTCACTATTTTCACCCAGGGCTGTACCTTCCAGTGTTTGTCTTGGCCTTCCCAGTTTTTAAAGTCATGTTTCTTTATTTGTTCATGGGATGTGGGCATTGCCGGCTGGGCCTGCATTTATTGCCCATCCCTGAGGGCATTTAAGAGTCAACCACATTGCTGTGGGTCTGGAGTCACATGTAGGCCAGACCAGGTAAGGATGGCAGATTTCCTTCCCTAAAGGCCATTATTGAAGCAGATGGGGTTTTACGACAATCGACAAAGGTTTCATGGCCATCCTTTTAATTCCAGATTTTAAAAAATTAAATTCAAATTCCACCATCTGCCCTGATGGGATTCAAACCCAGGTCCCCAGAGCATTACCCTGGCTCTCTGGATTACTAGTCCAGCAACAATAAGATTACGCCACTGCAATTGTCTTCATGGTTTGATACTGCCTGGATCTTGCCCCCTGTTAGATTCCTCATTGATCTACCTTGGCTCCAGCTTGGACTGATTGCTGTCTAATGCACGGCATTGGATCAAAGCTTCACTCTGCGGCACTCAGAATTAAAGCTGGCCACTATTGTGCAGAGTCAGGAATCATATGTGTTTCTGTAAGAAAACCTGGAACAAACAAGGAAGGTGAGGTTGGAGCCTGTACCTGATGTGTATTGAACATAAACGGCCAACTCTGCCCCAATCTTTTTCCCCTTCTCTTTATTGGAACTACATTATCTTTCCATACCCTCATGCCTCCAATTTAGAATTCTCAGTCTTGCATTCAAATCTCTTCATGGCTTTGTCTTCTCCTAATCTGTGCAAGCTCTTCCGGCCCATAACCCTTCTCTAGTCCCTCAATTCTGGCTTCTTCTGCATTCCCCCTGCACTGCTCACACCTATGTTCCAATACTGGGGACTGTGGTCTCAGTCACCTTGGACCCATGATACAGAATTCTCTCCAACTCCTCTTCTTTAAAAGTCACCTCTTTGACCCAGCTTTAATTGCTCCTCTTGCCTGATCTCCATTTGTATCTGATTGTTCCTCCTCGAAAGATCCCCTGCCGCTTTCCTGTGGTAAAGGTGGTGGTTGGTCTATAAATGCGTGTTGTTGCTGAGTGTCTGCTCTCATTGCTGCCCAGGATCTGCTGCTGATGGAACAGGTAAAGGACTTTGCTGCCAATGTCTACGAGGCATTCAGCTCCCCTCAACAGCTGGAGAAGTGACCCTCAGCGAGCCGCTCACAGGACAACGAGGGACAGCAAAGCCCAAGCTCACACCTTGCCCGAGATGACATGAAGTGCTTCCTCTCAGTCCTGCAGCGTTCCCATGAGACAGGTGCCAGCACCTGTACCCGCCACACTGTCACTAACAACTGTGTGGCGTTAACCTTTTCTGAATCTTTACAGACATGATTACATTAATCTGCCTGTAACTATTTTGTATCATACTGTTATTTGTATCACTGTATTGTAGATTATAATCTGCGTGCAACTGGATACAGGATTCTCCAGGTAGTGTAGGTATATATTTTTACTGCAGTATGTTCCAGCCCAGATTGAAAACGATTAAGTAAATAATAATATATGTTGCTAGCTGGCACCTCTTCCTTTGATGTTACTAGTTTGGTTTCCTTGCTCCTGGAACCTCCTGATTTAGTATTGTCTTGTATAGTATTAAAAGAATATCAAACCAAGGCCATTTTCCCTTGTCCAAGGTGTCTTATTGTGCAAATACAGACAGTAGAACACAGCTTTGACAAAGAGTCATCAGACTCGAAACGTTCGCTCTTTTCTCTCCCGACAGATGCTGCCAGACTTTGAGATTTTCCAGCATTTTCCCTTTCGCTCGCAGTAGAACACAGGTTCGATTGGGCTATTATTTGAGGCCTCTGAATTACTGGTTTGGTAACAGAACCATAATGCTAATGTGCCCCTCTCCAGGAAGTTCAAAACAATTAGGCATTTAATACGAGTGCCACACGAGCTTGCCGGCAAAGTTGAAGTCCATGGCATAAAAAGGGCAACAGCACAGATTGTGGCTGGGAGACAGGACAGGGGTGAACAGTTGTTTTTGGATCTGGAGGATGGTATACAGGAGGGATTCTCACGAGGTCGATAATGAGGCACAGCTTTTCTTGATATATTGATGACCGAGGGCAGAGTTTTCACACGCGACGGGTGTAAGGGTGGACGGGAGATCCAAACATTGGTTTCAAGCCAGAGAGAAATGACAGTGGGATCTTCTGCTCCCGCCTGCCACGGCAGGTCAGAATTCCTGTCTGAGGCCAACATAAAACCGACTTACATCCCTCTAATGGGATTGCGAAGAAGGCCCGACCAGAATGCCTCCCCTATGTCCGATCGCCTGTGATGCCAGCGGGAAATCACCAGAATGCGTCTTCAGTCTGCACCAGTGTGATGCGTAAAAGTCAGAACTTACTTAAGTGGGGATGAGAATAGGGTGGAGACCTCCGGTGACTGGATCCTGGAACAATATGTGCAGCACTGGGTGGGTGGAGCATCAGCGACCTGGATTTTCTCTGCAGCAGCTTCCAGGTTGTTTTCAGTGCAGTAACCCACCTTGGGATCAGGTCTTTCACCCGCAGCTGGAAAGTTACAGGAGATAACTGTAGGGCAGCAAGCATTTTGGAGGGAGGGGGGGGGGATTAGGGGTCATCAGCGAAATACACATTTGGGGGGGAATGAAGAGTTGGGGTGCTGGTTCAGGCCTAGAGGGAGGTGGGGAACTTTGGGAGTGCTGGGAGTAGAGAGAATAAGGGGGCAGGGTGGGTACATATACAGGTCTGAAATGGTATGGGTGTGTGAAGAGGTGTGAAGGAGTGTGTAGAGATGTGAAGGAGCATGGGGTTGTAGAGGTGCAAAGGCATTAACGGAAAGGTCAGTGTTGGAAATTATGGGCAACTGGTAGGAAAGTATGAGAGTTAAAGGGAGCCAGGAGGGCGAGGGTGTCACAATGTCACATGAAGGGGAGCTGAGTGTTGTATGGTGGAGATTTGGAGCTGGACCCGGATTTGACGGATTGTTAAGCTGATGGCAGGCAAGTTACGGGTAGGGGATTCACGGGAGGGAGCAGACCCCTACATTAACCTGAATGTTACTGAAGGTGATGGGGATGTGTTGAAGAGCGACAATTGGGAGGGTATCAATGGTTATGAGGGCGAATTATAGGCCCGACATGAAATTGGGCACTTTGAATTAAAGTCGCAGACTGGCCTGATGTGAATTCGAACAGCAAAGTTCGAATACACTGGTCAGCCGAGGTAAGTCTGGGCTTTTTCTCTCAATAGACAATGGATCAATTGATGCGGATTGCCCAGATGAAGCCTGTAATGAACTCCAATTGGCTTTATTGGTTGGCCAATTGGAGTATGAGCTCCCTCAATGATAGCTCATTGAGGGGGTCCATATAATCACCTGTGTAGGCTTTGTGAGCCAGTCTTAAGTTGACTGGACTGCTAGCAGCACTGTTTGTAGCTGCTCCTGTAATATCGTTATTGTAAATAAATATTGGTGTGGTGACGGAACTCCTGCCTCCCGTGGATTACTGCAAAGCCAGACTTCCTGGCACCTAGGTCACCTTAAATGGGATAAGGCTACGTGCAGACAATACACCTGAGATGGACCTCTGGGAGGAATTCCTTGTATCCTGCAGAGCTGCAATCGACAGCTCCTTTGGCTGTTGCGACCCTCACCCAGTGACCCCATGGGCTGAGTGCCAGAGAAGCTTCTGGAAGGGCACAAAGAGGGGGATAAGAAAGAGGCATCCAGAGCACTTCTCAGTGAAGACTCGACCAAGAGGCAGCAGAGAAGACTCCATGGCGGACCAGAGGACAGAAGGAAGCAATGTGCGGGATCCACCTTCGCAGACGGAGGCGCTAAGATGACCGAGACTCAGAGGATTGGACCCCCAGGCTGATCCAGTTCATCAGCACGGGTAGTATTCAGAATCTTAGGCATATTCTAGTTGGAATAATTTAGGGATGAACCGCTTTATTGTGGTTAAAAATAAACTTGGGTTGGACGGCACGGTGGCACAGTGGTTAGCATTGCTGCATATGGTACTGAAGACCCGGGTTTGATCCCCACCCCGGGTCACCATCTGTGTGGAGTTTGCACATTCTCCCCGTGTCTGCATGGGTCTCACCCTCACAACCCAAAGATGTGCCATGCTAAATTGCCCCTTAACTGGAAAAAAATAATAATTAGGTACTCTTAAGTTTATTAAATAAATAAACTTGGTTGGGTCGTGAACTTGTATCTGTCCACTGTTCATCTCGCAAATGAGGGCAACTGGGTAAAACGTTAACAATAAACTGGTCGCAGTGTCTGAATTTTACAGACAACGTGAAGGGGAAAAGGGGTTGGAGCTCAGATACAATATTACTGCCAACATGGCTGGGGCAGTCGCAACAATATAGAGCCTCATGGTAGAGACCTTCAGATGCTACATGGAGGTTGGGTCATCAGGGGTGGGCCGGTTGTAGGTCATCTCAACTGGATAACTGAAGGGGAACTCCATAGGTAGTTTTCACAATGCTAAGACCCTGGGTAAGTTGTCCGAATGCCTTTTAAACCTGGATATGGTGGCAGAGAGCGCCATCCACCCGCCCCGCCGTGCGGTACACTGAGAAACTGCCAACTCCAAAATGATTGAGGCAGAGGTCACGCGACATGGCGCTAATTCCTGTTGGCCCCCCGCAGTGCGAAATATGCCCCACCCGAACCACGGGACTTAACCCCGGAGAAGAGAATTCCACCCCTGGACTTGGGTGGGTGGGGGGATAATTTACAAAGTTTGATGCAAACTTGTAAGTGTAAACTGTGAGGACGCCAGCAATAGACTTCAAGAGGACATAGACAGGCTGGGGAATGGGTAGAAACGCGGCAGATTAAATCTGATGCAGAAAAGTGTGAAGTGACACATTTTGGTAGGAAGAATAAGGAGAGGCAATACAACATAAAGGTTACAATTCTGAAGTGGGTGCAGGAGCAGAGAGACCTGGTGATGTATATTGTTAGAATCATATCTTCTGGGCCTTTATTTCATGCAAAATTTGGAAGGACACATTGCAATATTTGGATTTTTAAGAAATAAAGGTCATAGGTTTAGCTTTGGACTGGGACCAAGCCTTTTCCATGTAGTCACCTGACGAGCATGGTAGGTAAAGGAGAAGAGCCTCTGTTTATTTGAACACTAATTACCTTAATGGCTGAGAGAAGAAAAAACAATTGGTTTAAAGGCAACGTTAGTGTTTTACTGCTGTTGTCTGTAAAATTCAGACACTTTGACTAGTTTATTGTTCAAACGTTTTACCCAGAGACCCTTATTTGTGAGATGAGCCAAGGACAGACACAAGTTCACAATTCAACCCAAGTTTATTTTCAAACACAATAAGGCAGTTTATCCCCCAAATGATCTCAGCAATGATATGCCCAAGAATCTAATACAAGCCATGCCGATGGACGTGATCGAGCTGCTAGTCCAATCCTCTGAATCACGTCTCCAGGCTTCCATCTGTGAAGGTTCCTTCTGTCCTCCGGTCCGTCATTGAGTCTTCTCGCAGCCTCTGCGTCGAGCCTTCGCTGGGGAGGGTCTCTGTATGCCTCCTTCTTTGAGCCCTTCCAGAAGCTTCTCTGGCACTCAGCCAATGAGGTCACTGAACAGGAGTTTCAACACCCGATGGAGTTGCCGATTGCAACCCTGCAGGACACCAGGAACTCCCCCCCCCCCAGGCATCCATCCTCAGATGCATTGTCTGCACGTAACCTTACCCCATATAAGGTGATCTAGGTGCCATGAGGTCTGTCTTCATCTGGGCAATCCGCAACAATTGATCCATTTGAATTCTTAATTTAAATTGTTGAATTCTGCGTTGGGCCTACGATTCAGGCCTTTGGTCATTTTACCACAGTCCTTTCCCTTGATCCAGTGGGCGTCAGCAAACCAGATCACACAACACAATGGTTAGCACTGTTGCTTCACAGCTCCAGGGTCCCCGGTTCGATTCCCGGCTTGGGTCACTGTCTACGCAGAGTCTGCAAGTTTCCCCCCGTGTCTGCGTGGGTTTCCTCCAGGTGCTCCGGTTTCCTCCCACAAGTCCCGAAAGACGTGCTGTTAGGCAATTTGGACAGTCGCCGGATTGTGGAGACTAGGGGCTTTTCACAGTAACTTCATTGCAGTGTTAATGTAAGCCTACTTGTGACAAAAAGATTATTATTATTAACCAAATCCTCAGATGGGCAAGTACGAGAATCTCAGGCAAACAATCCTAATCCCTAACCCAATATACGTACATTCTGTAGATATCATAAATATAATATTATATTAATTAGACTGTTCATATATGAAAATAAACTGTAGGAAATACAGATAAATAAATAAAAACTTTTGGAGGCAAGAGTTCTTAATATATCCCTTGGTTGTGGGGCCGGATCACAGTTTCCACCTCCAGGCTCCGCATTAGTTCTTTCTCCAGGATTTGTTAATTCGATCCTCCTGTTGTGGGCCTGTATCCTGGTGTCCATTCCAGGGAGGTGGGGCCAGAGCAAGTCCCAGGTAACCAGAGCCCGTCCACTTACAATCACCACCTCCGGAGCGAATGGTACGCTCAGATTGAGAAGGAATACCTGGGCCTCCTAACGGGAATCGACAAGTTTCACGACTATGTGTATGGCCTGCCAAAATTCACGGTAGAGACTGACCACAGGCCACTAGTCCACATAATCCAGAAGGATTTAAATGACATGACGCCTCGGTTACAGCGAATCCTTCTCAAGCTGTGACTTTGAACTTGTCTACACGTCAGGGAAAGAGCTCATTGTTGCAGATGCCCTTTCCAGGTCCATTACCACACCGTGACTTCATCTGCCACATCGACGCACAGGTGCAATTGTGTGCCACCAACCTCCTGGCCTCTAATGAGAGGGTCATCCAAATTCGTGAGGAGACGGCGAGTGATGCAGCACCTTACAAATGGCTGGCAGAAGGGACAATGTCCCCAGTTCTACAACGTCAAGGGCGACCTGACGGTGGTGGACGGCATCCTCATGAAGCTCGACAGGATCGTGATTCCGCAGAGCACGCGAGCTATGGTGCTCGGCCAACTCCATGAGGGTCATCTGGGGGTTGAGAAATACCGACGCAGAGCTCGGGAGGCGGTCTATTGGCCGGGCATCAGCCAGGACATTGCCGACACAGTCCTCAACTGCTCCACCTGTCAGAAATTTCAGGCAGCTCAATCCAAAGAAACTGCAGCAACATGAGATAGTGACCTCCCCATGGTCCAAAGTCGGTGTCGACCTTTTCCACGCCAAGGGGCGTGACTATGTCCTCCTGGTCGACTACTTCTCCAGTTACCCAGAAGTGGTGAAACTGTTCGACCTCACATCGAAGGCAGTGATTAAAGCCTGCAAAGAAACATTCGCCAGGCATGGGATACCGCTCACGATGGTGAGTGACAACAGTCCCTGTTTTTACAGACAGGAATGGTCTGATTTTACACGGTTATACAACTTCCGTCATGTAACCTCCAGCCCCCACTGCCCGCAGTCAAACGGGAAGGCGGAGAAAGGGGTCCATATTGTTAAGAGGTTGCTATGCAAAGCTGCAGACTCAGGCTCCGACTTCAACCTGATGCTGCCGGAATACAGGGCAACCCCGCTGTCCACTGGGTTGTCTCCAGCGCAGATGCTCATGAATCGCACTCTGAGGACCACGGTTCCAGCCATCCATGTTCCAGACCTTGACCACCTCACGGTCGTACAAAAAATGCAGCAGTCTCGGGCCCAACAGAAATCAGCACATAATGCTCATGCCACGGATCTCCACGAGCTGGTCCCAACTGATCGTGTACGTGACCAGTTGCCTGATGGCGGCTGGCCAGCCACAGCTGTGGCGGTCAGGAAAGTGGCCCTGAGATCGTTCCTTGTCCGCATGGCTGATGGCTCCCTGCTACAACGCAACAGACGGGCACTGCGTGGAGTTCCACGCCCGCCACCTGACCAAAATGCCCCGCCACCCACAATGCTTCCTCCGGATGTGCCCTACCACGAGGCCACCGGTCTACCAGCAATCCTGCCGACCCTTGTGACCACCACATTGGCGGCGGTCCTGCCTATCCAAGTGCAGGCGGCCCCGATCCACGCTTGCGGTGATCAACGAGAATTCGGCGCCCGCCACAGAGACTAAATTTATAGACTGAACTTTTGTCCATCTTGTTACCTCACTGTTTTGACCTCTGTAAATATCATTTTACCATTTCATCTGCCCTATATCTGCACTAGCGACACCTTCTTATGTATATAAGTCCATTTTAGCACATTCTGTATGTAGTCACGCACACATACACATCCACACGTACATGCACCTTAATATTTATTATCTAAAGAAAAAGGGGGGGGGAGATGTCATAATATACATCTATGTATATAATGGAGTGCAGACAGGCAGTGATTGACACACAGGATGACCAGTGAACACACAGAACACAGCAGCCAATCACCAGACAGGACACGACCACTATAAAGCCAGAGGGCAACAGTTCTTGCGCTCTCTCTGGACCCAGCTACTGAGACAGTCAGAGTTCATGAGCTAGTCAGTGCAAACACCATGTGGTAGCTAGTAAGTCTGGTCAGGCTAGTACCAGGTCTCCAGTCAAGTCAGTATAGTGTCAACCCACAGTTGAACATGTATAGTAGTTAAGACGTTAAATAAAATCGTACTGCATCTTATCAAGTGTTGGAGGTCTGTCTCTCGCTACACTGCATCAAGTGCAGTCCACGTCGATCCAGCCTGCCCAACACATCAATAACCTTCTGCCCAACCTCACATTCAATGGGTTCACATTGTCGTCAAAGTAGGCCTCACTCTGCTTCTTTCTTTTCCCCACTTTAACAGCTGGATGTTCTCCAACAGTTTTGACAGAGGTCTCATGGCTAAGGGCTGTGAGCTCAGATTCTGAAAATCCAGCCCAGGCAGGGGTTCGATCCCTCAATGGGGTCACCCTGCCATGAGTACGTGGGGGGTGAACCCGGTGGAACTGGAAGCTGACCTCCCTGCTCTCATGAGCACAAATGGCAGGAAGGTGCTCCAGGTGTGGATCATCCTTCCCACTATCCCACTGGATTGAGGATGACGCGCACGGTGGAATTTTTGGTTGATTCCAAATAAACTCATTACCCGTTGCAACACCCGGATGGCGAAATGAGTGCCTTGGTCCAAATCTATACCATCTGGTGAAGATTTTCTGCAGTGGGATATCTGCTGTGACTTTGTCTGTATTGGTTCGACTGGGGGAGGCTTCGACCCCCTTACTAACAGTGTCAGTATGGCCAGGATGTATTTGTAACCTCCCATGGGCCGGTTTAAGATCTTCGGCCTGAGTCTGGCTCACAGCAACGGCATCGATCCGCTCGGTAATGGGGTGTACCCATGGTTTCCCCCCCCCCCCCCGCCCCCCCCCCTCCCGGGGGCTCTGCTTGGCCAATTCATCTGCCCTTGTGTTCTCAATTGGGGAAGTTCTACGATGGGCCTTAACTTCAATGATGCCGTACTCAGGGCCTTGGGCCGTCTGAAAAATATATTTAAGCTGGGGTGCAGCTAAAGGTTTCCCGTCTGCCGAGACGAATCCCCTTCTCATCTGAGTGAGAATCTTCAAGGCTATCTCCCTCACATTGGTTCTCCACATAGATCACGCACCCTGTCTTCCTCTTCCTGCCCTTAACCACAGAGGATCCAGCTACAAATATTCTCAGGGCCTGTTTGTCTGCTTCCTTGGTTCTCCCCCCACCCCCCCCACCCCCCCCCCCCCCCCCCCAATTTTTGTTTTGGCACAAATGGCCCCTTGGGGTAATTTATTGCCATGACCTGGCACTCATGAGATTCTCCTGCATAGCTCAAGTTGTTCACTGGAAAGGTGGGGGCTCGGGTACGTTTTACCACTATGTTGCGGCCCTGGAGCATGAGGGCCCAGCGCGTATACTGCTCTGGATAACTGTCCCATCCTTAATCCGGCTATCCAACAATAACAGTATGGGGGTGTGCTCCATGAGAATGTTGAATGGGTTTAG
This sequence comes from Scyliorhinus canicula, assembly GCF_902713615.1. Taxonomy (NCBI): domain Eukaryota; kingdom Metazoa; phylum Chordata; class Chondrichthyes; order Carcharhiniformes; family Scyliorhinidae; genus Scyliorhinus; species Scyliorhinus canicula. Next base: position 303,463,425 of record NC_052146.1, read on the forward strand.
TTCAAAGATATCGCTAAAATGTTGTACTGCCCAGAAAACCATTGAAAGGTGCTACTCACTCACTGAGAAAACCTGTTTGCCTGGGGTTAGGAGCCAGGAGGCACAGGCCACAGCCCGAGTCTCCCATGGCGCTTCTGCAGAATTACAGCTACAAGTGTGCTGTTCGTGGCTACTACGTCTAGTGCATCCGGGAGGTCTGGACTAGGTACCTACGCTCAGGCCTATTTCAGCTCCGAGAAAACCAGTGTGTGGTGCTCGGTCCACTCCCATGGGGCATTTTTATTCAGGCGGTCTGAGAGGGAGGCGGTGTTGGTGACGAAACCATCGATGTGGTTTCAGCGGTACTCCACCATGCCCAGAAAGGAGCGTAACTAGCTCACGTCGTTTGGCAGGGGAATGCGTGTTTCCAACACGATCCACTTCCTTTCTATTTTGTGCTTCCCCTCGGTCAAGGGGGCTGGTTTAGCTCACTCAGCTAAATCGCTGGCTTTTAAAGCAGACCAAGCAGGCCAGCAGCACGGTTCGATTCCCGTACCAGCCTCCCCGGACAGGCGCCGGAATGTGGCGACTAGGGGCTTTTCACAGTAACTTCATTGAAGCCTACTCGTGACAATAAGCGATTTTCATTTCATTTCATTTCATTTCATTGCTGCCCCCTGCGATCTCATAATCTGGGCTTTCTTGGTATGTATATTTAGGCCTAGCCTAGTGAAGAGGTTTAGCAGCTTCTTCAATAGTTTAAGGCATTCCCCCCTGAAGAGATTGTCCACATACTGAACCATGCATTTGGGTTTGGAAATCCTTCCAAAACCTTTGCAAGTCTCTGGTGGAATATGGAGGGTGAGTTATGAATGAAAATGAAATGAAATGAAAATCGCTTATTGTCACAAGTAGGCTTCAAATGAAGTTACTGTGAAAAGCCCCTAGTCAACACATTCCGGCGCCTGTTCGGGGAGGCTGGTACGGGAATTGAACCGTGCTGCTGGCCTGCCTTGGTCTGCTTTTAAAGCCAGCAATTTAGCCCTGTGCTAAACAGAATGAGGCTAGTTGCAGGCACCTCCAAGTATACTGCTGCCCCTGGAAGGAGAAGGCAAACTTATACTGGCTTCGCCTGTCTAGGGGGATCAACCAGAAACTATTGTTGATGTCCAGCACCGTGAAATACTTGGTGTGTGGGGCCTACCTCATCACGGCTTCAGGATTAGTCGCTAGTCTGGGGACTGTGATCGGGGTGGTTCGGTTCAGTTCCTGGTAATGTATGCTGCCATGACCAATGGAATGTAACGTCAGCTTCCATGACCCATTCGGTTTTCTCAGCCAAATCGGGGAATTATTGGTGGAGGACTCGCTGTTGCAATAAACTGTTGATGAATTTGGCCAACTCATCCTCGGCTTGCTTGGGGAAGCCGTACTGCCTTTGGAGTTTTGGACCGGCCCTCTATACTGACTTCCCCTATCATCTGGCCACGTCCATGTTTGTGGATTGCGAATGCCTGTGTGCTTTACAAGGATTCCCTGCCCCCCCCCCCCCCCCCCCCCCCCCCCCCCCCCCAACCCCCGCGGTCATGCGTCATGTTGGTGGCTTTCATTCATCAATCCCCCAGGGTGGAAATCCTACCTGTGTAGTTCCCATGTTACCCAAGACACGTGATGTATTAATGGTAGTGCGGGATCCTCCTTTGTTCCACAGGAATTGTGTCCTGTGTCCCACAGCTGTACTGTGGGAGGACACCTCAAACGGCAGTGAGGCTATATGGGTAGAGATCAGGAATAAGAAGGGTGCAGTCACAATGTTGGGGGTTTACTACAGGCCTCCCAACAGCCAGCGGGATATAGAGGAGCAGATCGGTAGACAGATTTTGGAAAGGAGTAAAAGCAACAAGGTTGTTGTGATGGGAGACTTTAACTTCCCCAATATTAACTGGGACTCACTTAGTGCCAGGGGCTTGGACGGGGCAGAGTTTGTAAGGAGCATCCAGGAGGGCTTTTTAAAACAATATATAGATAGTCAAACTAGGGAAGGGGCTGTACTGGACCTGGTATTGGGGATTGAGCCTGACCAGGTGGTGGAGGTTTCAGTAGGGGAGCATTTCAGGAACAGTGACCACAATTCAGTAAGTTTTAAAGTGCTGGTGGACAAGTATAAGAGTGGTCCTGGGGTGAATGTGCTAAATTGGGGGAAGGCTAATTATAACAATATTAGGTGGGAACTGAAGAACCTAGATTGGGGGCGGATGTTTGAGGGTAAATCAACATCTGACATGTGGGAGGCTTTCAAATGTCAGTTGAAAGGAATTCAGGACCGGCATGTTCCTGTGAGGAAGAAGGATAAATACAGCAAATTTCGGGAACCTTGGATAACGAGAGATATTGTAGGCCTCGTCAAAAAGAAAAAGGAGGCATTTGTCAGGGCTAGAAGGCTGGGAACAGACGAAGCCTGTATGAAATATAAGGAAAGCAGGAAGGAACTTAAGCAAGGAGTCAGGAGGGCTAAAAGGGGTCCGAAAAGTCATTGGCAAATAGGGTTAAGGAAAAGCCCAAGGCTTTTTACACGTACATAAAAAGCAAGAGGGTAGCCAGGGAAAGGGTTGGCCCACTGAAGGACAGGCAAGGGAATCTATGTGTGGAGCCAGAGGAAATGGGCGAGGTACTAAATGAATACTTTGCATCAGTATTCACCAAAGAGAAGGAATTGGAGGATTTTGAGTCTGGAGAAGGGTGTGTAGATAGCCTGGGTCACATTGAGATCCAGAAAGACGAGATGTTGGACGTCTGGAAAAATATTAAGGTAGATAAGTCCCCAGGGCCTGATGGGATCTACCCCAGAATACTAAAGGAGGCAAGAGAGGAAATTGCTGAGGCCTTGACAGAAATCTTTGGATCCTTACTGTCTTCAGGTGATGTCCCAGAGAACTGGAGAATAGCCAATGTTGTTCCTTTGTTTAAGAAGGGTAGCAAGGATAATCCAGGGAACTACAGGCTGGTGAGCCTTACATCAGTGGTAAGGAAATTACTGGGGAGAATTCTTCGAGACAGGGTCTCCTCCCATTTGGAGGCAAGTGGACCTATTAGCGAGAGGTAGCACAGTTTTGTGAAGGGGAGGTTATGTCTCACTAACTTGGCAAAGTTTTTCGAGGAAGTCACAAAAATGATTGATGCAGGTAGGGCAGTGGATGTTGTCGATATGAACTTCAGTAAGGCCTTTGACAAGGTCCCTCATGACAGACTGGTACAAAAGGTGAAGTCACACGGGATCAGGGGTGAGCTGGCAAGGTGGATACAGAACTGGCTAGGTCATAGAAGGCAGAGAGTAGCAAAGGAAGGGTGCTTTTCTGATTGGAGGGCTGTTACTAGTGGTGTTCCGCAGGGATCAGTGCTGGGACCTTTGCTGTTCGTAGTATATATAAATAATTTGGAGGAAAATGTAACTGGTCTGATTAGTAAGTTTGCGGACGACACACAGGTTGGCGGAATTGCGGATAGCGATGAGGACTGTCAGAGGATACAGCAGGATTTAGATCGTCTGGAGACATGGGCGGAGAGATGGCAGATGGAGTTTAATCCGGACAAATGTGAGGTAATGCATTTTGGAAGGTCGAATACAGGTAGGGAATATACAGTGATTGGTAGAACCCTCAAGAGTATTGACAGTCAGAGAGTTCTAGGTGTACAGGTCCACAGGTCACTGAAAGGGACAACACAGGTGGAGACGGTAGTCAAGAAGGCATACGGCATGCTTGCCTTCATTGGCCGGGGCATTGAGTTTAAAAATTGGCAAGTCATGTTGCAGCTGTATAGAACCTTAGTTAGGCCACACTTGGAGTAGAGTGTTCAATTCTGGTCGCCACACTACCAGAAGGATGTGGAGGCTTTAGAGAGGACGCAGAAGAGATTTACCAGGATGTTACCTGGTATGGAGGGCATTAGCTATGAGGAGAGGTTGAATAAACTCGGTTTGTTCTCACTGGAATGACGGAGGTTGAGGGGCGACCTGATAGAAGTCTACAAAATTATGAGGGGCAAAGACAGAGTGGATAGTCAGAGACTTTTTCCCAGGGTAGAGGGGTCAATTACTAGGGGGCATAGATTTAAGGTGCGAGGGGTAAGTTTAGAGGAGATATACGAGGCAAGGTTTTTACACAGAGAGTACTGGGTGCCTGGAACTCGCTGCCACAGAAGGTGGTGGAAGCGGCGACGGTAGTGACGTATAAGGGGCATGAATAGGATGGGAATAGAGGGATACAGACCCCAAAATTGTAGAAGATTTTAATTTAGACGGGCAGCATGGTCGGCGTTGGCTTGGCTTGGAGGGTCAAAGGGCCTGTTCCTGTTCAGTGGTAACGGGATCATTGTTCCGGATACTAAAAGGCGTGTTTGCAGCTGATGGTGGGGCGCCCTACACTCTCGAACATTGCGGCCAGCCTGGCCACAATTGTGACACCATCCCTGTGGACGTGAATACCGGGGCCCCCTCGGGACTGATCTCTGCTTCTAGGGTTGGGAGGATTATAGGGGGTGGGTATCCTCTGTAGTTAACTCCCCTATTCCTGCTTCCCCCTCCCCCCCCCTCCGCCTCGTGCCGTGGTCGGGGTTTGTTTGAACGGGGTTATATTCCCCGCCCCCTTGGGTTTAGGCTCACCTTGCACCTGTACCCCCCTCTCCCAGGCACGGGTAATTCTCTGGATTGCCCATGGCCTCTTATTAACCCGCAAATATAATAATAATCGCTTATTGTCACAAGTCGGCTTCAATGAAGTTACTGTGAAAAACCCCTAGTCGCCACATTCCGGCGCCTGTTCGAGGAGGCCGGTACGGGAATTGAACCTGTGCCGCTGCCTTGTTCTGCATTACATGCCAGCTGTTTAACCCACTGTGTTATACCAGTCCGTAAATACCTTATGGGTGGGAACAATTAACTCCCCCGTGATCCTTGCAGAGTACAAACTCCCCCATTATGGGGTGGGGGAACCTCTAAACAATATATCGTTCTCGGGTGTATAAAGCCGGCCAGTTAGGTCCCGGCAAGGCAGATCCAGTTGGCATCGACAGTGTGATTAATATAATAGTTATTGTAAATATACTAAGGGCGTAGTCTACCGCCCGCATCGAGCCGTAACCGGGGCGGGACACAGCTGGTAGATCCTGGGAGAAGCCACCCTGGGATCCCCAATGGCCGTTATGCCTTGCAAGGTCTGTGATCTGGGCCCCGCAGTAATCCCGCCGGATCTAATGGCCACCCAGCTTCTATTGACCCCAGCTGGTGCCCCACAGAAGGGGACCAGGCAGAACAGTACCTGGGGGAGGGGGCGGGCTGTCTCCCAGGCGATTGAAGGCTCCCGGCTGGTCAGCCTCCGGGCAGGGTGGCACCCTGGCACTGCCGGTGCCAACCGGGCACCTTGGCACTGCCAGCCTGGCACCCTGGAATACCACCATGGCACCCTGGCAGTGCCACCCAGGGGCTATTCTGGCAATACCTGAGTCGCCAAGTGGCATTGCCAGGCTGGCAGGGCGCTGGGAACGACTCCACTGATCCTGCCCAGGTTGTTTGGTTCGATCGGGTCCTAATATTCTTTGAGCTACTCGGTGTGGACTCCTTTGGGACCTTATAAAACCCTCTGTGCCCAGGGAACTTTCCAGTGAAGTGGAAAGTGCATCCTGCTCCAAAAGCGAACATCTCCTTCCTGAGGTGCAGTGTCCACAACTGAACATGATTCTCCAGATGCCATCCCACTGAAGGTCTATACAAGTGATCCACTAAGATGTGCTTATTGACAGACATGCCAACAACATGAGCAGGCGTAGGCCATTCAGCCCCTCAGGCCTGCTCCGCCAATTGAGAAGATCATGCCTGATCTGATTGTGGCCTCAACCACACTTTCCTGTCAGTCCCCCCTAATCCTTGACTCCCTTGTCGAACAAAAATCTCTCGAACTCAGCCTTGAATAAATTCAGCAGCCCAGCCTCCACTGCTGTCTGGGGAAGAGAACTTCACAGACTAATGATCCTCTGAGAGAAATTAAATCCTCCTCATCTAAGGTTTTAAACTGTGTTCCGGGTTCTAGACTCCCCACACGGGGAAACATCCTCTCAGCATCCACCCTGCCAAGTCCCCTCAGGATCTTACATGTTTCAATAAGATCACCGTGCAGTCTTCTAAATCCCAACGTGTATAGGCCCAACCTCTCCAACCTTTCCTCATGAGGCAAGCCCTTTGATCCAGGAATCAGTCAAGTGAAGATTCTCTGAACTGCTTCAAATGCAATTATATCCTTTTGTAAATGAGACTAAAACTGCACAATATTCCAGATGTGGTCTTACCAAGGCCCTGTATCCCTGTGACAACACTTCCCTACTTTTATATTCCAGTCTCTTTGAAAGAAATGCAACATTCCATTTGCCTTCCTAATCACTTGCTGCATCTGCACACCAATGTTTTGTGATTTATAATAATAATAATCTTTATTCGTGTCACAAGTAGAGTTAAGTTAACACTGCAATGAAGTTACTGTGAAAATCCCCTCGTGGCTGCACTCGGGTACACAGAGGGAGAATTCAGAATTACCAATTCACCTAACAGCACATCTTTCGGGACTTGTGAAAGGAAACTGGAGGAAACCCACGCAGACACTGGGAGAATGTGCAGACTCCGCACAGATAGTGACCCAAGCCGGGAATCGAACCCAGGTCCCTGGCGCTGTGAAGCATCATTGCCAACCACTGTGTTACCTTGTCACCTTTATGCACTCAGGACACCCAGATCCCTCTGTATCGAAGAGGTCTGCAACCTCTCTGCATTCAAATAAGATACCACTTTCACTTCTCCCTATCAGAGTGGGATAATTCACATTTTTGCACATTAGCGGTGGTTGGGAGCAATTGTAAACATCCTGTGTGAGTGTGGTAAGTAGGTCACTAATTGAGACATGAGAGGTATGGTATGCTGCATAGACAGTCATTAGCCTTTGTCACGGTACTGTTCTCCGTTCACAACTGATTACATCTTTGATTGAACAAAAATGTATTCAGAAACCATCTAATGAGGCTATCTCACATTCATCACAACCTATTTAAAAAAAATAAAACCAGTGTCCTCTTTAGCTTCAGGTGAAGAGGCTGGGACATCTTTCTGAAGTCAGTGCTTAGCAATGTTGTTGTGGTTTAATGTATCAGCGTTGCTTTTTGAATGGAGAGAAAATTCAATGGGAGTCATGTTAACTTCATGCAATGTGGATAAATGAGTGCTATTGAGTTGGCTTCATGTTAAACACCCCACTTGGCTTCTCTTTCCACTTGAAGGTTGATCCCTTCCAATTCTGGCCTTTGCACATTCCCTGATTTTAGTTGCTCCATGGGTGGGGACTGTGACTTTAGTTGCCTGGGTCCTAAGGTCTGGAATTCAACCCTTAAACCTCTCCACCCCCTTAAAGTTGCTGCTTAAAACACCAGCCCTGTTCATCCTTGTGTGACACAGTGAAGAACCTTGGGTCATTTATGAAAATGAAATGAAAATCGCTCATTGTCACAAGTAGGCTTCAAATGAAGTTACTGTGAAAAGCCCCTAGTCGCCACATTCCGGCATCTGTTCGGGGAGGCTGGTACGGGAATTGAACCGTGCTGCTGGCCTGCCTTGGTCTGCTTTCAAAGCCAGCGATTTAGCCCTGTGCTAAACCAGCCCCATGTCTATCCTGTCAGAGGATACAACAGGATTTAGATCGTCTGGAGACTTGGGCGGAGAGATGGCAGATGGAGTTTAATCCGGATAAATGTGAGGCAATGCATTTTGAAAGGTCTAATGCAGGCAGGGAATGTACAGTGAATGGTAGAACCCTCAAGAGTACTGACAGAGAGTTCTAGGTGTACAGGTCCACAGGTCACTGAAAGGGACAACACAGGTGGAGACGGTAGTCAAGAAGGCATATGGCATGCTTGCCTTCACTGGCCGGGGCATTGAGTATAAAAATTGGCAAGTCATGTTGCAGCTGTATAGAACGTTGGTTAGGCCACACTTGGAGTATAGCGTTCAATTCTGGTCGCCACACTACCAGAAGGATGTGGAGGCTTTAGAGAGGGTGCAGAAGAGATTTACCAGGATGTTGCCTGGTATGGAGGGCATTAGCTATGAGGAGCGGTTGAATAAACTCGGTTTGTTCTCACTGGAACGACGGAGGTTGAGGGGCAGCCTGATAGAGGTCTACAAAATTATGAAGGGCATAGACAGGGTGGATAATCAGAAACTTTTTCCCAGGGTAGAGGGGTCAATTACTAGGGGGCAGAGGTTTAAGGTGCGAGGGGCAAGGTTTAGAGGAGATGTACGAGGCAAGGTTTTTACACAGTGGGTAGTGGGTGCCTGGAACTCGCTGCCGGAGGAGGTGGCGGAAGCGGGGTCGGTAGTGACGTTTAAGGGGCATCTTGACAAATATATGAATGGGATGGGAATAGAGGGATATGGACCCCGGAAGTGTAGAAGATTTTAGTTTAGACGGGCAGCATGGTCGGCGCAGGCTTGGAGGGCCGAAGGGCCTGTTCCTGTGCTGTACTTTTCTTTGTTCTTTGAACTTGACGGGGTGACCTTCTACCTTGTCTTGTACCAGGGGTCTCCCTACACTTTCCCACTTGGTGTTACATATTCAAGTCGGTGAGGCCTGGCACCTTCACGCCCTCGGTTCTGTGTCTAGCTGAGGGTACAGGCTGTATGGGTTTTCGGCTTCATCTCCCAGGGTTATCGCGGCCTGTCGGGCGGGATGGGCACATTTCCGGACGAGTACAGGATTCTACTGCGGCCTGATGCCAAACCAATGGTCCACGCACCACGAAGAGTCCCCGACTCCACACACAGAACGATGAAAGACTCCACAGCGAGACCACTACACGACTCCTCACAGAGAACGATGAAAGACTCCACAGAGAGAGAGCGATACAAGCCTCCACAGAGAGCTCGCTGAGAGGCTCCACGATGGAAGCAACTCAAGGCTCCATAGCGAAGTCTATGCATGAACAAGACCATGAAGGTCTATCAACCTTACCTGAGCAACCAGCAGCAGACTATGAAAGTCTACCCAGCTCATTTAACCAATAGGAAGACACTGAATGTCTACCCACTGTATGTGAGACAAGTGACGAAGAAATCACAATTCCCATACAAGATGTGCAAGATCACAGCGAGACTGACAGCTCTCAGCTCGTATGTACAGGGACACTCAACAATCCAAGTGAAACTACTCTTGAGTCCCGTGAGACCACGTCAATTAAAACCTCATCCACTTGAGCCTATTCACATGAAAATGAAACCTTGAAGATTTTAACTTCAGAAAGAGCACCAAGGAATCAAAGAGGAATCACATCAACCACAAAGGAGTGATGTCACCAAGATCAATGCCACATCCAGTCATTCTCACAATCCTCATTAATAAACGTTCAATGAAGCATCAGATATCACAAAGGACACTGACACAAATAACTTTGCGAATGACTCGAATTATCCACACGGAACAGTCATTGAGCGCAACAAGGACAACAAAAACAACAACAATAAAACAACAACTTGTACGACATGGTACAACTCTGCACATGAAGGACAATGTAACAGCACAGCTCAAAACAATGGCAAGGGTACAAACATACCATGGCATGACAACGAATCTCACCAATTCACGTTTGCTCCAGTACAAACAAGCGAATCAGCTTTCAAGAAAGATGACATACAGAATCGCTACCACAAGCTACAATAATTGGTATTGCATAATCATCAATATCATCATAACTTGTACATGTCATCATTCATCCAATTGCTTTCTATGATTTTCTTCAACAAAGTACAGAAAATATGTAACATAAAATGGGGTATGTAGTGATATACATCACTGTACAAGGGGTTAATGGAAATACACTACAGCTATGTAACCACTAGAGGGAGCACCAGAGATGTCATGACATGCAGACAAGCAACCTATGGGTCATTAGAACAGGACACAACCAATGGGCAATTAGGACACCCAGAGGTGGCATTACCACAAGGAGGCACTACACGACCCATATCAAAAGGACAAGGCACACAGGCTCTGCCTCTTCCACCGGCAGAAACCAAGAGAGCAGGACAGGGTTGATTATCAGCAACATCAGACCTGAGCACATGGCCGAGAGCAAGCTTGTATAGTTAGCAGAATAGACTGAGTTACTAGAGGCAGATTAGTAGAGTGTCAAACTCATTTAAGAGCATTGTTAATCGTTCAATAAATACGTTGAACTTATCTCCGAGTCTGGAGCATCTTTCAGCAGAGTCGACAACAAGTGGCAGCTTATGTTACGAGAAATAACACAACACAACACCTTGTTTATACGACAGGCCCAGACTTACCACGGTTGTCGGTCTCTGTCTAATGTATTCGAGTTTGGCTGTTTGACTTCCCATCCAGCCTATCAGGTTCTAAGTGTGGCTTTAATTTAAAATGTCCAATTCTGTGTTGGGCCGAAGATTCATTTTACTACAGCCTATATTGAAGGGGGCGGCGAGTTTTCCAGGAAGGTAGCTCCAGAGTGTGCACTGCTAGACCCAAGTGGGGTCAGAACCCAAGGTGGTGCTGAGTTCTGAAAATATTCACCAGAGCATTCTACCCAATGTCTCTTTCTTTGTCCCTGTGTTCTTATTTGTTTGTATTCTTAGGAATCACATTGGGAACATTTCCTAAGTGTAATGACATGTATATAGATACGCCAGTGAAGGGTTAATTATTACATCTCAGTGTAATTCAAACACTAGAGGGGACCACCAGTTCCCAGTATAAATATCAAACTTCAGGGAATCTTGGGTAGTGTCAGCAGAGGGGAAATATTGATCACAGCTCAAGGAGTAGTTTAGATTAGAGAGAAGTAGCACAAGGACATCATTAGTTAATGATAGATTATAGATTATTGCTGAACAGACTCAATCTTATTTTATTAGTAGTTATAGCTCTGAAGAGTGTGCAAAGTCTATTTAAATTAACTGTTATTCAATAAATTAGTTTTGCTTCAATCTAAAGATTGGTGGTTTCTTTATCATCAACTCATCAGATCATTCTGGATCACAAGGCAAAGAATAATGACATATTACCACAAAGTGTTAAATAACAAAAGGCACTTTATCAATGCAAGGTTTGCTCAGGACAAAACAAAACTTAAGCCAGAGGGACAATAGACAAGAAGAGAGAATAGGAGATGCAGAAACTACAGAGTCAATACAGTGAGTGCAAATAAAATGCATTATCTAATTTTGTACCCCTGTCTTCCAGCTAAGATTATGGAGCAAGAAACATTTCAGCTGCCTTCTTCCTTGAGGCCCAAAGAACAGGCAAAGACTTTCTGTGAATAATAAAGCACAAGAAAAAGGGGGCAGCGTTTGCAGATTGCACTCCGGGGAAAGTATCCATCGCATTTAAACCAAGGTGATGTTTTCACCAGGGAAACATTTGTTTTTATTATGTTGCAAATTTTGGGGAGTTACATTTCATGTTGTTCCAAAAATGTGGTTCAGACTGTTAAATGTTTGTAGGAGTAGGCCAATAAAAGCTTCCATCAGACAAGCTCTCATCAGGTCATAGAGCCATGACAGCACTGAGATCGGCCATTCAACCCATTGAGTCCATGCCAGCTCTCTGTAGGAGCAATCCAGCAGTCCCATTCCCCTGCTGTCTACCTGGTAGTTCAGGCAATCTAAAACACGGGGTCACAGCCTCAGGGGCTGACCATTTAGGACTGAGATGAGAAGGAATTTCTTCACTCAAAGGGTTGTGAATCTTTGGAACTCTTTACCCAGAGGGCTGTGGTTAATCCGTTGTTGAATACACTTAAGATTGGGATGGACAGTGGGCGGGACTCTCCAGTCCAATAGCACGGCAGCACGGTAGCATTGTGGATAGCGCAATTGCTTCACAGCTCCAGGGTCCCAGGTTCGATTCCGGCTTGGGTCACTGTCTGTGCGGAGTCTGCACATCCTCCCCATGTGTGCGTGGGTTTCCTCCGGGTGCTCCGGTTTCCTCCCACAGTCCAAAGATATGCAGGTTAGGTGGATTGGCCATGATAAATTGCCCTTAGTGTCCAAAATTGCCCTTAGTGTTGGGTGGGGTTACTGGGTTATGGGGATAGGGTGGAGGTGTTGACCTTGGGTAGGGTGCTCTTTCCAAGAGCCGGTGCAGACTCGATGGGCCGAATGGCCTCCTTTTGCACTGTAAATTCTATGAAAATAGCCTCGGGTTTCTCGGCCGCGAGCCAGTCGTTGGTGGTGGGATTCTATCCTCCCGCCGCTTGTCAATGGGATTTCCCATTGAAACCGCCCGACTGGCGGGGGTGCGATGCCAGCGGGAAAAGAGAATCCCGACGGCCGGGAAATTCCAGCCGGCGTTTTGGCCTCAGGGAATTTAAGGGATATGGGGAGCAGGCGGGAAAACGGAGTTCAGGGCACAAGGTCAGCCCTGATCATGTTGAATGGCAGGGCAGACTGAGTGGACCAGTTGGTACGCCCCTGATCCTATTCCTGGTGTTCACACAGCCCTGCGAGTGCTGAACCAACTCCTCTCATTGGCCTCCAGTTTGTGGAAGCTCCATCTCCTCTGAGTCAAGCTCATGGATTCAAGCTCAGTTTCTGAGACCTTTAATAGAGGCTGACACGACAGACCTGGAATGTCATGGTGTTGTCCTTTTGAGGAGAGCCAGTCTGCCCTCTCAGTTGACAGGAAAGATCCCAGTGCAGTATTCCAACAGGGCTTTCCGAATACTCTCTGGTGTCTTGGACAATATTTACCCCTCACCCAAAATCATTTGCCATTATGTGAATCATTGTTTCACCGAGGTTTGCATGATCTGTTTGTGTATCGACCTCTAGAAACTTAGGGGATGGATAATAAATGCTGACCTTTGCCAACAATAATGATAATAATCTTTATTAGTGTCATAAGTAGGCTTACATTAACACTGTTAGGTGGATTGGCCATGCTAAATTGCCCGTAGTGTCCTAATAAAAGTAAGGTTAAGGGGGGGTTGTTGGGTTACGGGTATAGGGTGGATACGTGGGTTTGAGTAGAGATCATGGCTCGGCACAACATTGAGGGCCGAAGGGCCTGTTCTGTGCTGTACTGTTCTATTCTATTCTATTCTATTCTATTCTACTGTAATGAAGTTACTGTGAAAAGCCCCTTGTCGCCAGATTCCGGGCCTGTTCGGGTACACAGAGGGAGAATTCAGAATGTCCAATTCACCTAACAAGCACGTCTTTCGAGACTTGTGGGAGGAAACCGGAGCATCCGGAGGATACCCACGCAGACACGGGGAGAACGTGCAGACTCCGCACAGGCAGTGACCCAAGCCGGGAATCAAACCCGGGTCCCTGGCGCTGTGAAGCAACAATGCAAACCACTGTGCTACCGTACCACCCCATCACATCACAATAATACGAAGGAGGCAATTAGCATTGCCTTGTGGGTTGGACACTTGCGCCGGTTACACAAGTTCTTCCTCATTGTTTGCCACCTCTGAAAGCTGACACAGAATCCGGGCGGTACCAAATCACCCAGGCCCGTGGGTGTAATTTAAGAACTAACTTGTAAATGCTGGGAGGGGTCAACTGTGAAGGAAAGGGAGAGAACAAAAGCTGTACTTTGTTCTACTTTAATGCCCTTACTGAAAATCAAATCATTCAAAGGTGTACATAAAAACAAAATAGGTTGGGAAAGGCACGAGGGTGCGGAATGAGAGAAAGGCCATTCGGCCCATCGAGCTCATTCGGGGGCCGCTCTAGAAGCTGTTCTACACCCAAACTCCGTGACCAAGCCAGTCAATCCGGGAAGAACGATTCTTCAAACTGCCGCCAGCCTGCAAAAGGTCTGCAGTACATCAGCATCAGCCACAAATAGAAAAGGACCTGCATTTGCCTAACGCCTTCGACAGCCTCAAACCTCCCAAAGTGCATTGCAACCAGTGATGTACCTTTTTGAAGGTTGTTGCAAGGTGGGAAACGTGGCAACTGATTTTAAATATCGCAAAACAATTAAATAAACTTCATAAAGGAAGGAAAATATCTATATTTGTCACAATTGTTGGGACATGTACCTGTGTTTCTAAAGGTACATTGAAAGGAATTGATTGCTGTGGTAAGCAACAGTTGCATATTCCCGAACCGTTCTCCATGTGCATTCCACTGAAAGGGGAGGGAGAGATGGTGGCAGCGAGCACAGTGGCCTGTGCTGAAGAAAATATAACTCTGCACTTGACTCAAGAATTTATTTTTTAAACATTTTTTTTCAAGTAAGGGGCAATTTAGCGTGGCCACCTACGCTGCATCTTTGGGTTGTGGGGGGAGAGACCCATGCAGACACGGGGAGAATGTGCAAACTCCGCACGGACAGTGACCCAGGACCGGGATCGAACCCGGGTCCTCGGCACCGTGAACTCCATAATTTCTTCATTGAGTCTGGAGATGGAGAGGCTGCAAGAGTGAGAGAGAGAGAGAAAGAGAGAGAGAGAGAGAGAATCAGAGAGGATGCAATGGGTGGGGGGGGGGGGGGGGGGGGGGGGAGAAAGAGAGAGACTGTGACATAGAAAGCAAACGGGTTCCGCAGGAAGAGAGACCGTGCAATAGAGAGAGGGTGAGAGCCAGGGAAAGAGAAAAATGGTGCTACAGAAGAGAGAGAGAGGGAGAGAGAGGCGAGAGAGACTGTACCTCAGGAAAAGGATTGTAGAGAAAGAGTTGGAATTCCATAGAGGGTGTGTCACAGCGAGAGAGAGCCCGTGTCAGAGAGTTAGAGATTGAGAGACTGCGACAGATAGAGGGTGTGCTACAGAGATTCCCCCACAAAGTGAGACAGCCTCTTCTGTATAGAGTGTGCCCCTGACAGAGACCGTAACCCTGAGAGGAACAAACCTCACTGGGCACACGCCATGGCATCTCTCACCCAGTCTCTCTCAGTCTGTGCCCAATTTCTCCTCGCTCTCCTCCTCACCAGCAATGCCAGCAGGTAAGTCCCAGGTTAGACCCGTACGGTATGTAATAAAGTTCTGCCGCTTTTTAAAAATGTTCTTTTGTCTGTTTAACAGTTTAATAGTAATTCCATCCTGCTATTCAACCAAGCAGAGAATGGGGGCAGGATCTGAAATTCCTTTTGAGTATAGCTTTCGGATATATTTGGTAAATGTGTGTTGCTAACAGTTTGTGTAAATCAGTGTGAAGGTTAATTAACTCCCATCTATTCTGAAACCTGTTAAAAAACCGAATGTTGAATTTGCGCTTCTCCTGGAATGTAATTATCTAAATACCTCTCTGTGTGGATGGTTTATTCCATTTAATATGTAACATGAGATTTCAGAAATATTGGCTAAATTGACCGGGTGTGTAACTGTTATCGACACAGAGATCGCATTTGCATCTTTCCTAGTGTTTAGAAAGTTTTGTACTTTAAAATATTTTCTAACCATGTCTCTTGTCTATCTGTCCGGGTATGTGAAGAGATGAAGACAAATCATGTGTCTAGTTGGACACCATCAAATATGTAACAACTTGTAAAAAAAGCATAATTATGCAAATGTTGCATATTTACACACAGGACAACTATCCACCTGATTAATGAATGTGAGGTTTTGTGTGCTTCCATGTCTAATATTTATATATAATAGATCTGTATATGTGTGTGTGTGGATCTATGCGGAAATGTGCAAATTCCAATCTTTATCAATCATGGGATAAATTTTCCAAAACAATGCTTCATCTTTGGTGGTTTGCTGCTTGAATGTTACTGTTTATACCATAACAAGCTCGAAAGCATCGGAAAGAAACACAGAAACTGACCCACGTAATGCGCACCACAGCTACTCTGACACAAACAACTGAATATATCATAGAATCATAGAATTTGCAGTGCAGAAGGAGGCTATTCAGCCCATCGAGTCTGTACGGGCCCTTGGAAGAAGCACCCTGCCCAAGCCCACACCTCCACCCCATCCCCATAACCCCAACTAATCTTTTTTGGACACTAAGGGCAATTTAGCATAGCCAATCGACCTAACCTGCATGTCCTTGGACTGTGGGAGGAAACCGGAGCACCCGGAGGAAACCCACGCACACACGGGGAGAATGTACAGACTCCACACAGACAGTGACCCAAGCCGGGAATCAAACCTGGGACCCTGGAGCTGTGAAGCAACTGTGCTAACCACTATGCTACCGCGCTGCCCAAATGTCACCACGTTGAGAGTTGGGTAAAGCTCTGTCTGGACTTCACTAGAATCCCACCTGCCATTGCCACTGACTATTGCACAACCACACAAGGCAATTGTGCGATGGGATTAAGGAGAAAAGACAACATTCCACTAATTATAGATACAACAAATAGACTATGTGACCCCTCGATACCGTATTTTGTAAAACTCATCAATAGTATATAAATGATTGAGAATTTAAGAAACTTAGCCTGCCAATATATGACAGACTCTAATACAAAATACGGAGAGTAACAGACCTTTCATTTTTATTCCTTAAATTAAACAGACCTCTACTTTGCAATCATAGAATTTACAGTGCAGAAGGAGACCATTCGGCCCATCAAGTCTGCACCGGCCCTTACAAAGAGCACCCTACTGAAGCCCACGTATCTACCCTAGCCCCATAACCCACTAACCCCCACTTTACATTTTTTGGTCACGAAGGGCAATTTATCGTGGCCAATCCACCTAACCTGCACGTCTTTGGACTGTGGGAGGAAATCGGAGGAAACCCACGCAAACACGGGGAGAACGTGCAGACTCCGCACAGACAGTGACCCAAGCCGGGATTCGAACCTGGGACCCTGGAGCTGTGAAACAACTGTGCTAACCACTGTGCTACCGTGCTGCCCTATTATATTGTATTGTAATTATTTATAAACTGAAATGTTCATAATTGTGCAACTCTATTATTAGTTTGCACTTCATTTTTTGACAATTATCTACAACTTTTACAAATACTTTTATAATTGTATCACTGTCACAATTTGGCACCTGTCAATAAATCAACGATGTACCTTGACTTCCATGTTAAGAGGAGGCAGTTGTAATTTGACACCTGGTGATAGGACCTGTTTGCATTGCTGGTGTTAATGGAGCTACGATAACGATACATTGAATTATTACCACCCTATTAATACCAGGCAACGACAGTGAAAATCAACACCTATCCTTTGACCATGTTAGTATACTGCCAACCCCACCCCCTCCCATTCCTTATTCCAGATAAATGAGATTAGCTCTACCCCAGGGCGGCGAAATCACCCTCTATCAATTGTTTTTTTTCTAGTCTCTATAGAGTTTTACACAGTGTGGAAAATTCTGGAAATACTGAGCAGGTACAGGCAGCATCTGTAGGGAGAGAAGTAGAGTTAAGGAGATGAATGTTATAGAGGTGACTGGAGTCCACCACTGAGGGCGAAAGTGGGGGGACAAACTAACCTTGGCGGACACGGGAACACGGGACAGGATCTTGTCATCCTTAGCCAATTCGGTGGTTACTGCCGGGGCTGCTGCCTGCATTAAGAATGGCAGCCTCCCATCAACAGCTATCACCCAACCAGATAACTGGCAGCTCAACTGCGCCATGGAGAGCGGTGGCCATTGCTGGGACTGGACCTGGGGAAGGAAGGCTCATCGACGGTCATCTTAAACCTATTAAACTGAGTCTAGGGTTGTTGGCATCAGTCAGGGAGGCCTGGCAAGGTGGGTCAGTGGTCTCTGAGGGCAGGATGTACTGTTGCTGCGGGAGCAGACACTGCTGCTGGCGAGGATTGAGGGGGACCTCTCTGTGGGCCAAAAAGTGCCCAAATAGGAACACCCAACCCCAAGATCTTCCAATTCCACCCCCCACTCCACGCCAAAGCTTGATTGCTACCCTTTCCACATGCATTCAATCTTTCCATCACTGATGAACAGTGACAATAAGATGCCCTGCAGGAACTCACCAAGGATCCTTCGGCATCTCCTTCCAAATCCTCGGCCACTGCCACCTAGAAGGACAAGAGCAGCAGATTCCTGGGAACCCCACCACTTGGAAGTTCCCCTCCAAACCACACACCACCCTGACTGGGAAATATATCACCGTTCCGTCGCGATCACCAGGTGTCAAGATCGTGGAACTTCCCCCCGAACAGCAATATGGGCGTACCTAACCTCAGCGACTGTAGGGTTCAAGAAGGCAGTGCACCACTACCTTCTGAAGAGCAACTAGAGGTGGGCTATAAATGCTGGCCGAACCAGCGGCACCCGCATCCCGTAAATTAATTTTGAAAAAGTGCTGGTAAAATCTCAGCTGAGGTTGGAAGAGGCCGTTTGTGGCTCAATTAGGCTTTGGGTGGAAGGGCCGTGCGTGACCTCTTCCCTCGTTGATGGCAAGGTGGCATGGCAGAAGGAAGATATCAGCATGCCACCCAGCCGCTTCCCTCACTTATCCTGCCAGTCTTTCTGAGTCCCAGTCCAACTTTCCATGTTTGTGTCCTTTCAGTTCCTGATTAAGGTCATCAATCTGGAGTATCCATAGATGTTTAATCTGATTAATATTTCCAAAATCTGCCATTTATATTTCAGATTTACAGTGTCTGCAGTAATTTGATTTTTACTATTATCCAGTGCAGCACTCACATAGTCTCCAACACAGAAACAGGCCATTCGGCCCTGCTGGCCCATTCTATCATGCAGGCTCCACACGACCCTCTTCCCACTCCTGTGGTGGTTAGTTCCATGTTGAAAGAAATGCCCCCTGGTGGCTGGGTTGAGAAATGCGCTGCGGTACTGGGTCATCCAGTGGACGTTCCGTCCCCGACCTCAAGAGAAGGGGAAAATAACAGTTTCCAACAGAGGGGGGAAGAACAAAATGAGCCAGGGCTTCTACCGTTCACCATCATCCCCTGACTGCAGTTGGCGAGTGTGGAAGGGAAACGTTCGATGAGAAGGTGGCTTACTATCATTCTTTAGTGCTCTTTCCAAGAGCCGGTGCTGACTCGATGGGCCGAATGGCCTCCTTCTGCACTGTAAATTCTGTGGTCTATGACATCACCCTTGAGCAAGCCTAGCTCTAACTTTACTGACCTGCCTTGCACATGTAGGAGCATCAGAAGAGGCGCCTTGAGTTCGGCCTGCCATTTAATTAGATCATGGTTGACCTGAATCTGAATTCCAACCATTTACTGTTGTTTTATTGCCCCAGTCCACTTGCCTCATACAAATCTTTGAACGTCTGTGTCGAGATTTTCCACTGTCCTGCAGTCTCAAGGGGTTTTTGGGGGAGGGAGATCCAGACTCCCTCTACCCCTTGTGTGACACGGGCAGCATGGTAGCGCAGTGGTTAGCACAGTTGCTTCGCTGCTCCACAGTCCCAGGTTCGATTTCCGGCTTGGGTCACTGTCTGTGCGGAGTCTGCATGTCCTCCCCGTGTCTGCGTGGGTTTCCTCCGGGTGCTCCGGTTTTCTCCCACTGTCCCGAAAGACGTGCAGGTTAGGTGGATTGGCCATGATCAATTGCCCCTTAGTGTCCAAAATAAAAGGTTAGGTGGGGTTACTGGATTACGGGGATAGGGTGGCGGCGTGGGCTTAAGTAGGCTGCTCTTTCCAAGAGCCGGTGCAGACTCGATGGGCCGAATGGCCTCCTTCTGCACTGTAAATTCTGTGGTCTATGACATCACCCTTGAGCAAGCCGAGCTCTAACTTTACTGCGTATTCTGCCCCACCCCCCCCCCCCCCCCCCCCCCGAGGAAATATTTCACCTGAGGAAATCGTTTTCCTTGCGACCCAATCAAATGCTTTGATCGCTTCAATCGCTTCGAGCTGGCACAAGTCTGTCCCTTTGGGGGGGGGGTGTTTGGAAGGATATGGGGCGTGGATAACTGGGAAAAACAACCAATTGTATGGCATTGGGTCAAAACCATGGAATCCTCCACCCCGAACAGCGCTGTGGGTGTGTATCTACATCACATGGACTGCAGCGATACCACCTTCAGAAGGGCAATTAGGGATGGGTAATGAATGCTGACCCAGTCAGCGACGCCCACATCCCAAGAAACAATAAGAAAAATTGAATGAGTGACCATGTTTCTCTTTTATGTGTTGAAGGCCGACCTATTTCATCACGGCACCAAGAAAGTTTTCCCCCAGAATGAACATGACCTTCACAGTGTATCCACTGCTGGACAACCTATCCCCTCTGCGGATAACTGTACAGATCAGTAAGAATGGACAGAATCTGAGCAGTGCGGAAGGCACCTTCCCTCCAGGTAAGATAGACAAGGTTAAAAGGAGGCCCAATATCCCTTCTGCATTACCAGGAGAGGTATGGCGGAGTTTTTAATTTCTTTACAATGACGAGCTCAGTGAGTCGCACTCCCACCCACAACGATTATGTAATGAACTCCAATTGGCTTTATTGGTTGGCCAATTGGAGTATGAGCTCCCTCAATGATAGCTCATTGAGGGGGCCATATAAGCACCTGTGTAGGCTTTGTGAGCCAGTCTTAAGTTTTTTTAAAATTTTAGATTACACAATTATTTTTTCCAATTAAGGGGCAATTTAGCATGGCCAATCCACCTACTCTGCACATTTTTGGGTTGTGGGGGCGAAACCCACGCAGACACGGGGAGAACGTGCAAACTCCACACGGACAGTGACCCAGAGCCGGGATCGAACCTGGGACCTCAGCGCCATGAGGCGGTTGTGCTAACCACTAGGCCACCGTGCTGCCCGAGCCAGTCTTAAATTGACTGGACTGCTAGCAGCACTGTTTGTAGCTGCTCCTGTAATATCGTTATTGTAAATAAATATTGGTGTGGTGACGGAACTCCTGCCTCCCGTGGATTACTACAGATTATGAATCATGTGCTTACCAAGGTCCACAAAACAAACCTGTGTTTGCAAACCTCCCCCCCCCACACTGTAATGATATTGATATGAAATAGGTCGGGTTTTATCTGTTAACTAATAATTGCACCACTTTTTAAACCTTTGTTGCCTTGAAAACTGACCATCTCGCTGAATGGGAATTGCTCAATTTGTTTCCATATAATTTGGTCTTTGACTGCATTCCGGGCAGAGGCTTTAATATGTTGCTGTTGTGGGAATGTTCCAGGAGAAAAGAAGACTAGAAGGTTGTTTCAATGGTTGGGCGTGGCCATGTGAGGGATCAAGTGTTAAAGATTCTCTAGTCTGATCCTCTCCCTATTGATGGAGCTGCCTTTTCTACGTAATCTCTCAGCTGGAATTGGTGTGTGTTTATAAAAGCCATTGTAGGAACTCTAATCGATTCCCACAAATTGAGTTTGTTCTCCTTCTTTAGAGAATGGGTGGTGCACATTATCCTTTCATGGTTCGTGCAACATTCTCGCCTCTGTACTGCTGGGGGTGCTGTCCTGCTGGAGTGCTGCATTGCTGGTGGTACTGTACTGCTGGGGGTGCTGTACTGCTGGAGTGCTGCATTGCAGGAGGTGCTGTACTGCTGGTGGTACTGTACTGCTGGGGGTGCTGTACTGCTGGAGTGCTGCATTGCTGGTGGTACTGTACTGCTGGGGGTGCCAGGTCCCTGAGGGAGACAGTGGGCGCAATTCTCCAAAAGGGAGACAAACAGCCGAAGCCGGAGTGAAACCCGGAGTGTTTCACTCTGGCACAGAGGCCGCTCCTCACCCCCTATTCTTCCCCCCCCCCTTCCCAGGGGGCTAGGAGCGGCGGCGCGGGAATCTCGGGCGCGGGCCTTGACGCTTGCGTGAAAGCAGCGCGTCGGGAATGACGCGGCCGGCGGCGCCTAAGTGATGTCAGCCGCGCATGCGCGGTTGCCGTCTTCCCTTCCGCTGCCCCACAAGAAATGGCGGCTTGATCTTGCGGGGCGGCGGAGGGAAAAGAGTGCGTCTTTTAGAGACGCCGGCCCGACGATCAGTGGGCACCGATCGCGGGCCAGACACCACTTGAGCACGCCCCTGGTGCTCGATCCACCCTCCGCCCCCCACAGGCCCCACACACAGCGGTCGCGCGCTGTTCACGCCGGCAGCGACCAGGTGTGGTTGGCGCCGGCGTGTACCGGTCGGGTTCGGCAGGCCGCTTGGCCCATCCGGGCCGGAGAATCGCCGGTCGCCGTTAGAAACGGCAAGCGGCGTTTCTCCGAGCGGCCTGTTGCAAAACGCGACACGCCATTTTGGGGGTGTGTGGGAGAATCGGGGGGGGGGGGGGGGGGGGGTGCCAGGGTGGCGTTGCGTGATTCGCCCGGCCCTCCCGTGATTCTCCCATCCGGCCTGGGGGGGCGGAGAATTGCGGCCAGTATCTTGGCGGCCATCGGGGAACTCCACGTAGGCATACTGGGGTTGGCACGGAGCAAGTGTACCCTGTCCACCAAGGGGTCCGCCTTGTGAAGTCGGACGTGCCTACGGAGCAGGACCGGTCCTGGAGCTGCGAGCCAAGTCGGGTGTGACACCCCGGATGTGGACTTCCTGGGGAAGGTAAGAAGTCATTCATGGGGTGTGTTATTTGTAGCGGTGCACAGTAGTGACCGGATGGAATGTAGTACACCAGGGAGGACCTCCTGCCAGCGAGAGGCTGGGAGGTTCCTGGACCGTAGGGCCAGCTGGACGGCCCTCCCAACCATCCCGTTCTCCCTCTCTACCTGCCCGTACATCCCCTAATACAGGTGTACACAGTGGTTCACCACTCTGGGGGTGCTGTACCGCTGGGTGTTCTGTACTGCTGGGGAGTGCTGCACTGTTGGAGTGCTATACTGCTGGGGAGTGCTGCACTGCTGGGGAGTGCTGGATTGCTGGGGAGTGCTGCACTGCTGGAGTGCTGTATTGCTGGGGAGTGCTGCACTGCTGGAGTGCTGCACTGTTGGAGTGCTGCATTGCTGGGGGTGCTGCACTGCTGGAGTGCTATACTGCTGGGGAGTGCTGCACTGCTGGAGCGCTGCATTGCTGGGGGTGCTGCACTGCTGGAGTGCTATACTGCTGGGGAGTGCTGCACTGCTGGAGCGCTGCATTGCTGGGGGTGCTGCACTGCTGGAGTGCTATACTGCTGGGGAGTGCTGCACTGCTGGAGCGCTGGATTGCTGGGGAGTGCTGCACTGCTGGAGTGCTGTATTGCTGGGGAGTGGTGCCCTGCTGGTCTGCTGTACTGCTGGAGTGCTGCACTGCAGGAGTGCTGGATTGTTGGGGAGTGCTGCGCTGCTGGAGTGCTGCACTGCATTGAGGAGCTCCGGTGAGCGGAGATCCTGAGTACAGGAAAGGATCAAGACACCATTTTTAAATGGCGCCCAATCTCATGACCTCCACCCCCACCCCCCCAACCGACGCAGCCCCCGAAACCCCACAATGCCCCAACTCACCTGTCGGCGGTCCCGACATCCCATCACATATGGATTGGGTACCCTTAGGCGCGATACCTGGCCTGGAAACAATGCCAGCTTGGCACCTTGGCACTTCAACCCTGGCACCCTGCAGTGCCCCTGCCAGCCCGGCAATGTCACCGGGGCACCTTGTCAGTCTGGCACCTCGGTGGCGCTGCCCAAGAGCCTCCGATTGCCTGGGAGATCCCCCCCATATACCATTCCGTCTAGTCCCTGTTTGTGGTGACCTGTACTCAATGGTGCCCGGCAGGGTCTCCAAGGCAAGGCTGGTAGATTCCTGGTGGCCATTCAATCTGGCGAAGGCGGAGGTAAGTCACCTTCTAAGCCGACTTCACTCTGCGAGACAGGAACCCGCCAATTTTGGGCAGGATCCAGATCGCGACATTTCGCGTGATTTGGTTAGATCTCACGAGGCATAATGGATGTCAGCATCTACCGGCTGCATCACATCCCCGCTTGGGCACAACGCGGCTGTTAGATCCCTGAATCCCTTCAAACCCTGAATGCTCTCTACTCCAAACACTTTCTCAATTCCACCTTTGGTTTAATCGGCACTCATGTGTCTTCCTCTGAACTAATTCATTCTCAAAACTGTGACACTCTTCACTTCACTCAATCCTCTCTAAGTTTAAAAGCCTTTGGCACGGGATCACCTGTATTTCTGGATTTGAGGTTTTTTATATTTCTAGTAATTTTAACATTATGACATCAATCCTGGGAGCTCTGGATTGAATCATTTTCCTGGCCGTTTTGGAGGGTAACAGGCTGAGAAATATTGGAATTCTCTTATTCTGGCAGTGCAACGAGGTGCATTTATGTAGCACCGTTAACATCCCACAGTGTCTCACAGGAGGCCAATCAAACAAAATTTGACACCTTGTAGAGGAGATATTTGGGATGCATAATCAAACAGGTGATAGGTTTTGTGGGATGTCTGTGGTGAATGTATTATACTAATAATCCACCAGTGTATTTGTCTCTGTGCTGTTGTTGCCCTTGTATTTGTATCTGTGCTATGCTGTTACCCTTGTGAGCTTCTCCTATGGGCCATTGTATGGCATTATCCATAGGGGAACATGTTGGGGCATGTATGGCTCCGCACATGACTGCTCCCCTTGAAGTGAGGTATAAAGAGCAGTCGACCTGAAGGCGGTTCTCAGCATTGGTTCAGTCGCAGGCAGGCACTGTTCTAAGTTGATTAAAGCCACGGTTTACTTCTACTCATGTTTCGAGTGAATTGATGGTCGCATCAATGTTTTAAGAGAGGAAAGTGAGAGGGAGAGAGAGGAGGATGGTGGAGGTTAAGGACCAGGCCACCAACGATGGAACTTGGGGATGCTCAGGGTTGTGGTGCCGAAGGAGATCAGGGAGATAGGGAGGAGTGTGGCCATGGAGGGATTTGCAAAGAAGGATGAGAATTTTAAATTCAGGGAGGCATAGTTGCATTTCTTGAGTATAGTGTACAGTATTGGACTCCTTATTCGAGGAAGATTATAAATGCATTGGAAGCAGTGCAGAGAGTTCAGAGACTAATACCTGGAATGGGTGGCTTCTCTAATGAGGAAAGGTTAGACGGGCTGGATCTGGAAGAGTAAGAGGCGATTTGATTGAAAGATCCTGAGGGGTCTTGACAGGGTGAATGTGGAATGATATTTCTTCCTGTGGGGCAGTCCAAAACTAGGGGTCATCGTTTAAATCTAAATGATCGCCTATTTGAGACAGAGATGAGGAGAATTTGTTTTCTCTCGGAGGTGTCATGCATCTTTGGATCTCTCTTCCTCAAAAGCCGGTGAAAGCAGAGTCTTCGAATATTTTTAAGACAGAGCTAGATACATTCTTGATAAACAAGGGGGTGAAGGTTATTAGGATCAGGAGGAAATGTGGAGTTAAGGTTAAAATTAGATGAGCCGTGACCTTATTGAATAGCGGAGCAGGTCAAGGGGCCGAGTGGCCTCCTCCTGCTCCTATTTCGTTCATTTGTGGATGCAGTTCTCAATTCAGGAGCAATCCTTCGACTGTGCAAAAAGAATGAAACAATATTATATCTAATTCTTTGTCACTTTTTCACTTATGATGACTAATGGAAGGTATTCTCTGTGTTGCACCTTTCAGGTACTACAGGAAAATTGGTACTTCCAACAGTAAGTATTATATTACAGTAATGAAGATGTGTAAGATTAGATTCAGCATAAGGCTTGATAACACTTAGCTTCCTCACATTGGCGACTGAAGCAGGTTCACAATCCTGCAGGATACTCCGAGAGTCTCCTAGATTAGGACATCAAGAGATACAACACCCGGGGCAAAAAAGTCTCAAGGTCCAGTCGACGTTTAAGGGCGGGATCCTCAAATGGCTGATGCCAAAATTGTGAAACGCGAGTGGTCGGAGAATAGGTTCCGACGCTAAGTTTGACACCAAATCGCAATTCCCCGTCACCTAGACAGCGGCGTCAGTGCGTTCCGGAATGCACATACAGTAAACTCCGTTTGCTTATCATTAGCGGACCTGACCCGGTATTCTCCGGCGCCTCCGCGATTCTCCGCCTCCGACGGGCCGAGTTCCCAATGGTGCGGTTCACTTACGCTTTTAAAAATCGTGAAACTGGCGTCGTGGCTGCTGAGGGAGAGAGAGGGGGTACAGAAGATGTCTGACATCGCCATAGTTTGCTGACAGTTGTGCCGCTGGATGGGGGGCTTCTGCCAGGGCAGGGAGAGTATGACGGGGCGGCCAGGTGATGGGCTGTGGGGTCAGGGTGGGCGGGCATGGACCACAATTGCCACAGCCGGAAATACTACACCTGGGAGTAACACCTGCGCACATGGCTGACAGCTCACTTTGAAATTAGGGTTACGGGTCATATTGGTGTCCCCCCCAGTCCACCCCCCCCTGTGTGTCCCCTGGCCCCAGCCGACCCATCATGTGTATGGACCTGCTCCAGCACAACCAGTGCCATCTTGTTGGCTGGGATGAGTGTGTGTGGGGAATGTAATGCGTATGTGTGGCTGCAACTTGTCAGCCTCCCGAGTGTTATGGGAGAGGTGTTTTCAGAACCCCAAAATGTATCATGGAGTTCAACCAACCCCCACCTTTAATGGATTGTTGCTTCTGAAGCACACAGCTTGTTCCCCAGGTGTAGTATTACAATTATGGACACGTGGTTTTTAAAACAAAACAATGTTTATTCCATTAACTCAAATTAACCTTTTAAATAAACATTGGATCTCTCAACACCCCTGACTTCAAAGATAACCCGGAAAATAATACAGCACTACCCAATCCTGAAAACCGTTCCTTTACACATCCAAAAGACTTAACAAATCCTTCAAACAGAAGCACATTAGATTTAAATTCAATACTGAGACCTTTTTACAATTCCGATTTCACCAAAGGATTAAGAGATAGTCCTTCATGGCAGAGCTCACCAGCAATGCAGCTCCCAGCCACACCCAAGCTTTCTTCAAACTGAAACTAAAAACTCCCAAAAAAGCAGGAGTGAGCTCAGCTCCACCCACTCTCTGACATCACTATTTTCTTAAAGGTACATTGCTTAAACACCCATTTCTTAAAGGTACTCTCACATGACACGGGTGTCAATCATGGACCGGCAAATTCTGCACCGTTTTTCATTGGAATCGATTGTATTCCATGTGGCACCGGTGCTAGCCCTCAACAGTCGCCGAATCGGTCCCGGTTCGCTGTCGTGAAAGTCCCCAAATCTTGCGTCGGATTCAACACATGGGGCAGGATTCTGCCCTACCCGGAGGGGCGGACGGAGAAATCCTGCCCATAGTCTCAGAAACAAAGATTCCGCCCCATTATGTTTTAGATTTTCTTTGAACGATTGCTTATTAGTTATTAAACTAACTGACACTGAAAGCCCCTGAGGGTAGATGTTCACAGGAGTTACCTGCAGCAAGGCACCAATCCTGCCTTCAGTCAATATTGGAAAGCTGCACTGATGGGTGTTGAGGGCCCCTGTTCTAACTCCCTGAAAGTGGATGGATTTTGATTGGGATGACATTGGATTTGGGGCCTCGGTAAACCTGGGCCTTCACCCAAAGGCAAAATTCTGCATATGCTGGAAATCTGAAATAAAAACAAAAAATGTTGGAAATGATTAGGCTGGGATTCTCCTTCCCGCCGCACCAGGGACGGGATTCTCTCAGCCCAGGGCCGGGCCAGAGAATCCCCGCGACCGGCGATAATCGCGCCACGCCACCCCGATGCCGGCATGCGATTCTCCGACGTAGTTGGTGCGCCGCCGGTCGGGAGCCGCTCTACGCGGCCGGCCTGCCAATTCTCGGCCTGGGATGGGCCGAGCAGCCGGCACTGTCCACACCTGCTCTCAGCTGGCGGGAGCGTGGCGCTGAAGGATCCAGGGCCGGTCTGTGTGCGGGGGCGGGGGGGGTGGGGGGGCCCGTCCCCGGGGTGGGGACTCCGACGTGGCCTGACCCGCAATCGGTGGGCCGGCCTCTCTGGCTGGCGGCCTCCTTTGCTCTGTGCCGACCCCTGTAGTCCTGCGCCATGTTGCATCGGGGCAGGCGCATTGAAGGAAGCCACTGCGCATGTGCGTGTTGGCACCGTGCCACTGCGCATGCGCGGTTCCCGTGGTGCCCAATTGATGCCAGGATCAACAGCTGGAGCAGCGTGAATTGCTCCAGTGCAGTGCCAGAATTGCTGATCCTGAGGCCGTGTTGATGCCGGGAAGAAATGCGACGTCGTTTTCGACGGAGTCAACACTTAACCTCAGGATCACAGAATCCCGCCCAGGATTCCCTGTGCAGCGCATCCCCGGGATTCTCTGTCTTGCCAGCCGGCCAATGGGGTTTCCCATTGCGGGCAGCCCCGTGCCGTCGGGAATTCCTGTGCTGCCGGCCCAATGGAGAATTCCGACAGCGGAGAATCCAGCCCTTAGTGTCTGCGGAGAAGGAAACAGGGTTAAAGTTTCACGTCGAAGACCTCTCCTCGGAACTAGAAAACATTAGAGATTGAACGGGTTTTGAGCAAGGAAAGGTGAAGGGCAGGTGGGGATGGGGGCTGGGGGGAGGCAAGAACCAAGGGGAAGGCGTGTGATTGGTTGAAAGGAGAGATTAAATGACAGAAGGGATGAGGGCACAGCGTCAATTTCTTGATGTGTATTTCTGGCCATTGTTTAGATTAAGAACGATTTGAAGGGGCTGGTTTAGCACAGTGGGCTAAACAGCTGGCTTGTAATGCAGAACAAGGCCAGCAGCGCGAGTTCAATTCCCGTACCGGCCTCTCCGAACAGGTGCCGGAATGTGGCGACGAGGGGCTTTTCACAGTAACTTCATTGAAGCCTACTCATGACAATAAGCGATTATTATTATCATTATTATTGTGATCTCAAGGTTTTGGTCTCTCTCTCTCTCAACCTCTAGGAAGGTCTGTCAGCCAGTCACTATCAGCTGGTGGTACGGGGATATGCCGAGGAGAGTTTGCTGTTTCACAACTCGACTGACGTGGAGGTAGTTACGGAAACTGTCTCCACCTTGATCCAGACGGACAAGGCACTGTACAAACCAGGACAGGCAGTGAAAATCCGAGCCATCTGCATCTACCCTGATCTCAAACCATTCCTCGGGAAAATCAGCATCATTATTCGTGTGAGTGTTACAATTTTGTCTTCTTTGCTCCCTCATTCCTGCCGAAATGTAACTGTGAGCCGACAGCTTTATTGTTCATGGGATGTGAACGTTGCTGCCTCGGCCAACATTCTTAATTGCCCTTGAGAAGGATGTGCTGAGGCTCCATCGTGAACCACTTAGTGCTCTGACAGAGTTTGATCATTTTGGCCGTTGCAAGTCAAGGTGGTGTATGGCTTGAAAGGGATGTTGAAAGTGATGGTGTTGCCTTTGTCCCTTCAGATGTTAGAAGTCACAAACTTGAAAGGTGCTGTTGAAGGAGCCTTGATGAGTTGCTGCAGTGCATCTTGTAGATGGTACACACGGCTGCCACTGTGTGTTGGTGCTGGAGGGAGCAAATGTTTAAGGTGGCAGATGGAGTGCTGGTCAAGCAGGGCTGCTTTGTTTCTGAATGGTGTTGAGCTTCCTCCAATGTTGCTGGAGCTGCATTCATCCAGTATTCTGTCACACTCCTGACATGCCCCTTGTCGAAGCTGGAGAAGCTTTGGAGAGTCAGGAAGCAAGTTGCCCATCTCCTCATAATTCCCAGTCTGTACCTTCTCTCCACAGTATTTATATGGCTGGCCCAGTTCAGTTTCTGGTCAATAGTAAATCCCAAGGTGTTGACAGTGGGGGAAGCAGCAGTGGTAATACTGTTAAATGTCAAGGGACGATGGTTAGATTCCCTCTTGTTGGAGGAGATGGTGATTGCCTGGCCATTGCCTGGATTATGACTGTCAGTGACATTATCTTCATAGAATTTACAGTGCAGAAGGAGGCCATTCGGCCCATCGAGTCTGCACCGGCTCTTGGAAAGAGCACCCTACCCAACCCCATACCTCCACCCTATCCCCATAACCCCATAACCCAGTAACACTAAAGGCAATTTGGACCCTAAGGGCAATTTATCACATTAGTCTACACACTCAACCTGATTATAGTTTGATATTGTAAACATTTTAACAGATTTTGTCTAAAGTAGCGGAATGCCACTGGGGGGAACAGAGTTAAACTATGAGGACAGTTACAGGCTTGAGCATTGGCAATTTAGGAGTGATCGAATTGAGGTGTCGGAGACGGTTAATGGGTCGGATTGGGAAAAATCGAAATAAACTTGTCTGGACAGGAATGGACTGGAGCCTGGCTGTTTGGGGGAAACGTTAGGAAGGACGTCTTCACAAGAAGGGGAGTGAAAAGCTATGACTTCCTGTCTCCAAAAGCTGTTGAGTCTGAGGATCAATTTGAAAGTTGGATGACTGTGATCAATAGATATTTTGCCAGCCAGGTTTAATCAGGTATAAGGAACTAATAGTGTTTTCACTCAGCTTGGCTATAATCCAACTGACTGGTGTCAGACAGTCTACTGAGAGGTAATAAATTAACCTTCTGTTACGACCACTACAGATGCCACTTGCTGAGCAAGCCAGATTGCAAAGGGAAATCTGTCTTCCGGATCATACCTTTTTTTAGCATTTTGAAAATGAGGAGGGAAAGCTACTGACCCCAGAAGCACAGTAAGAAGTCTTACAACACCAGGTTAAAGTCCAACAGGTTTGTTTCAAACCACTAGCTTTCGGAGCACTGCTCCTTCCTCAGGTGAAAGCTAGTGTTTGAAACAAACCTGTTGGACCTTAACCTGGTGTTGTAAGACTTCTTACTGTGCTCACCCCAGTCCAACGCCGGCATAGAACAAAGAAAATTACGGCACAGGAACAGGCCCTTCGGCCCTCCCAGCCTGCGCCGATCCAGATCCTTTATCTAAACCTGTCGTCTGTTTTCCAAGGATCTACTTCCTCTGTTCCCCGCCCATTCATATATCTGTCTAGAACAGGGGTGGGCAAACTTTTCTGTGCAAGGGCCACATTCAGAAATTCACAATTTTAAAGGGCCGCATAGTATATTAAGTAAAATAATTAATATTTAAAATAGCCAAAATAAAAGGTTTTAAAGAAAAAAAAAGCAATTAATTTTTATTAATTAATATTTTAAAGTAGAAACTTTACATGAAACACATTTATTTGAAAAACAAAGTAACTCAGTTTAAAGAAAAAAAAGCAATTAATTTTATTAATTAATATTTTAAAGTAGAAACTTCACATGAAACACATGTTGTGCCGAGCAATGATCACCCTACTCAAGTCAACGTATCCACCCTATACCAGTAACCCAACAGCCCCCTCCATTAACCCTAAATTATTATTTAAAAATTTTTTTTTTAATGACTTGATCTTGGTGGGCCGCATAAGGGCCGTAGTTTGCCCACCCCTGGTCTAGATGCATCTTAAATGATGCTATCATGCCAGCCTCTACCACCTCCGTTGGCAAAGCGTTCCAGGCACCCACTACCCTCAGTGTAAAAAACTTTACACGCACATCTCCCTTAAACTTTCCCCCTCTCACCTTTAAATTTTGACCCCTTGTAATTGACACTGCCACTCTTCGAAAAAGCTTGTTGCTATCCACCCTGTCCATACCTCTCATAATTTTGTAGACCTCAATCAGGTCCCCCCTCAACCTCCGTCTTTCCAACGAAAACAATCCTAATTTACTCAACCTTTCTTCATAGCTAGCACCCTCCATACCAGGCAACATCCTGGTGAACCTCCTCTGCACCCTCTCTAAAGCATCCGCATCCTTCTGGTAATGTGGCGACCAGAACTGCACGCAGTATTCCAAATGTGGCCTAACCAAAGTCCTATACAACTGTAACATGACCTGCCAACTCTTGTATTCAATACCCCGTCCAATGAACATAGAACATAGAACAGTACAGCACAGAACAGGCCCTTCGGCCCTCGATGTTGTGCCGAGCAATGATCACCCTACTCAAACCCACGTATCCACCCTATACCCGTAACCCAACAACCCCCCCCCCCCCTTAACCTTACTTTTTTTAGGACACCACGGGCAATTTAGCATGGCCAATCCACCTAACCCGCACATCTTTGGACTGTGGGAGGAAACCGGAGCACCCGGAGGAAACCCACGCACACACGGGGAGGACGTGCAGACTCCGCACAGACAGTGACCCAGCCGGGAATCGAACCTGGGACCCTGGAGCTGTGAAGCATTTATGCTAACCACCATGCTACTGTGCTGCCGTACAGAAGGCAAGCATGCTGTATGCCTTCTTGACCACTCTATCGACCTGCATTGCCACCTTCAGGGTATGATGGACTTGAACTGCCAGATCTCTCTGTACATCAATTTTCCCCAGGACTCTTCCATTGACCGTATAGTCCACTCATGAAATAGATCTTCCAAAATGCATCACCTCGCATTTGCCTGGATTGAACTCCATCTGCCATTCCTCTGCCCAACTCTACAATCCATCTATATTTTGCTGTATTCTCTGACAGTCCTCCTCGCTATCTGCAACTCCACCAATCTTAGTATCATCTACAAACTTGCTAATAAGACTACATATACCTTCGTCCAGATCATTTATGTATATCACAAACAACAGTGGTCCGAGCACGGATCCCTGTGGAACACCACTAGTCACCTTTCTCCATTTTGAGACACTCCCTTCCACCACTATTCTCTGTCTCCTGTTGCCCAGCCAGTTCTTTATCCATCTAGCTAGTACACCCTGAACCCCATACGACTTCACTTTTTCCATCAACCTGCCATGGGAAACTTTATCAAACGCCTTACTGAAGTCCATGTGTATGACATCTGCAGCCCTTCCCTCATCAATTAACTGTCACTTCCTCAAAGAATTCTATTAGGTTTGTAAGACATGACCTTCCCTGCACAAAACAATGCTGCCTATCACTGATAAGTCTATTTTCTTCCAAATGTGAATAGATCCTATCCCTCAGCATCTTCTCCAACAGTTTACCTACCACTGACGTCAAGCTCACAGGTCTATAATTCCCTGGATTATCCCTGCTACCCTTCTTAAACAAAAGGACAACATTAGCAATTCTCCAGTCCTCCGGGACCTCACCCGTGCTCAAGGATGCTGCAAAGATATCTGTTAAGGCCCCAGTTATTTCGTCCCTCGCTTCCCTCAGCAACCTGGGTTAGATCCCATCCGGACCTGGGGACTTGTCCACCTTAATGCCTTTTAGAATACCCAAAACATCCCCCTTCCTTATGCCGACTTGACCGAGAGTATTTAAACATCCATCCCTAGCCTCAACATCCGTCATGTCCCTCTCCTTGGTGAATACCGATGCAAAGTACTCATTAAGAATCTCACCCATTTCCTCTGACTCTATGCATAAATTCCCACCTTTGCCTTTGAGTGGGCCAATCCTTTCTCTAGTTACCCTCTTGCTCCTTATATACGAATAAAAGGCTTTGGGATTTTCCTTAACCCTGTTAGCCAAAGATATTTCATGACCCCTTTTAACCCTCTTTATTGCGCGTTTGAGATTTGTCCTACTTTCCCGATATTCCTCCAAAGCTTCATCAGTTTTAAGTCGCCTCGATCTTCTGTATGCTTTCTTTTTCATTTTAGCTAGTCTCACAATTCCATCCGTCATCCATGGTTCCCTAATCTTGCCATTTCTATCTCTCATTTTCACAGGGAACTGTCTGTCCTGCACTCTCATCAACCTTTCCTTAAAAGACTCCCACATTTCAAATGTGGATTTACCTTTAAACAGCTGCTTCCAATCCACATTCCCTAGCTCCTGCTGAATTTTGTTATAGTTGGCCTTTCCCCAATTCAGCACTCTTCCTTTAGGACCACTCTCCTATTTGTCCATGAGTATTCTAAAACTTACGGAATTATGATCGCTATTCCCAAAGTAATCGCTGACTGAAACTTCAACCACCTGGCTGGGATCATTCCCCAATACCAGGTCCAATATGGCCCCTTCCCGAGTTGGACTATTTACATACTCAGCGCCGGCCCTAGGGTTGCTGGCGCCCCGGACAAGCTGAACTTCAGCGCCCTTCGGGGGGGGGGGGCTGGAGCCGGGGGGGGGGTGGGACTAGGGGGGGGGCCGGGGGGGGGGGTGGGGCCGGGGGGCGGGGGGGGGGGGGGGGCCGAGGGGCGGGGGGCGGGGGGGCGGGTCGGGCCGAGGCGGCGGGGTGGGGCGGGTCGGGCCGAGGCGGCGGGGTGGGGCGGGTCGGGCCGAGGCGGCGGGCGGGGCCGAGGGGCGGGCAGGGGCGGACGGAGGGGGGGGCCGCCCTGGGGGAGGGCGGCCACCGCGCATGCGCTGGTTGGCACCGGCCCAACTGCGCATGCGCGGGACCCGAGTCTTTGGCGCCCCCTAGCACATGGCGCCCCGGGCGACTGCCCGAGTTGCCGGTACCTTGGGCCGGCCCTGTACATACTGCTCTAAAAAACTCTCCTGGATGCTCCTTACAAATTCTGCTCCATCTACGCCTCCAACACTACATGAATCCCATTCAATGTTGAGGAAGTTAAAATCTCCCATCACAACCACCCTATTGCTCCGACATTTTTCGATAATCTGTCTACATATTTGTACCTCTACTTCACGCTCGCGTTAGGGAGGCCTGTAGTAAATTCCCAACAATGTTACTGCACCCTTCCTATTTCTTAGCTCTACCCATTTGCCTCAGTGCTCGAATCCTCCATCGTACCCTCCTTAATCACAGCTGTGATATAATCTCTGACCAGTAATGTAATTCCTCCACCCCTTTTACCTCCCTCTCTATCCCTCCTGAAGCATCTATATCCTGGAATATTTAGTTGCTAGTCTTGCCCTTTCCTCAACCAAGTCTCAGTAATACCAATAACATCATATTCCCAGGTACTAATCCAAGCCCTAAATTCATCTGCCTTACCTGCTACACTTCTCGCATTAAAACAAATGCACCTCAGACCACCTGTCCCTTTGCGATCACCATCTCTTCCCTGTCTACTCTTCCCCTTATTCACATTGAGTTTATTATCTAGTACCTTACTGGCTTAAATTGCTGCCTCTTTACAGACCTCTAACTTCCTAATCTGGTTCCCATCCCCCTGCTACATCATGGCTACCATCGACACCAGAAGCATAGAGCACCTTCAGGATTTTAAATATCAAAAGATTTATTAATAAGAAGAAAAATCTAAAGCACATAGGATTAATGTTACACAATAAAAGCAGTCTTACAAAATATCCCCCGAGCGACCCATTTGCTTCACGCAATGAACTACCTTGTTTGCAACCACTCCCTTAAATACTTTTATCTATAAAAATCCAGCAATAGTACCCAAGGTCAAATCTTTATCACTTTAGTGGGCAGCACAGTAGCACTGTGGTTAACACTGTAGCTTCACAGGGCCAGGGCCCCAGGTTCGATTCCCGGCTTGGGTCACTGTCCGAGGGGAATCTGCATGTTCTCCCCGTGTCTACGTGGGTTTCCTCTGGGTGCTCCAGTTTCCTCCCACCAGCACTGAAAGACGTGCTGTTAGGTAATTTGGACATTCTGAATTCTCCTTCTGTGTACCTGAACAGACGCCCGAATGTGGCGACTAGGGGCTTTTCACAGTAACTTCATTGCGGTGTTAATGTAAGCCTACTTGTGACAAAAAAGATTATTATTACTATATACCACACAACTCCTCAAACACTAGCAATCTGCTGCGGAAATCCAACAAGGTTCAGAAACGGACTGTTTTCTGAAAATAAAGGGAGAGATTTCCTGACCCTTCGCTCCAGTGGGATATTACGCGGGTGCTTTGACTGAAATTAAATTGAGAATTGAGATGCTGTGCTTTTGGGGGATTTGCCACCTGAGACGGTTAACGAGCAGGGTGTTGTATATCCCGCACCCTCACAATGCTCGGAATTGAATGGGCCTCTTTGTCTCAATTGTTGCCTATTCAGGGACACCTTCAGAAACCTAAGCTGAAACCTATTTGTTGGCCAGGGTTTGTTTACTCTGTGTGTCAGACAACATGCCGAGTCATTCAGGTGAGATCCTTTGCCTAATCCCGTGGCTCAGGAGTGCGTTAAACATCCCTGAAAAGAGAAAGGGAGTTACCTCAGCAGCTTGGCCGGCATCTAACTCTCCACCACAAAACGAGACCTGATTCTACCTCAGAGCTGTTTGTCAGCAGCTGCCACATTGAAAATGGCCGCCTTGAGGCCGACACTTCCAAGTAATCTGTGCCATTTCAGAGGGCTGTAAAGAACCTCGAGATGTCCGATGGTCATGTCAGGTGCTATATAAATGCAAATCTATCTTTGGTAACTTGAAGCCGGCAGTAAACAAACAGAGGTTTATTTAACTCTTTACAAAGTACTGCTCAAGGCAGCAACTCGCTCTCAGTCCAGTCCTTGCTGGGAGAAATAAACACACCAGGCCTTGCTTTGGGCTGGCTTCTTTTCTCTTAGTTCACAATGAGCCACATGAGGTTGGCCTTCCCCCACTATCTAGGAAGCTCGTACTCCGCGCCTCCCACAGAGAGATCAATGATGGTGATGCCGTGGTTCTGGTGAGGGTTATAACACTATCCTTCTTTGTCAGTCACTCAAAAGTAGCTCATGTTATATTGAGATCAGCGCCGTAGCCTAGTGGTTATCACAATTGCTTTACAGAACATAAAATTTACAGTGCAGAAGGAGGCCACTTGGCACATCAAGCCTGCACAAGCCCCTGGAAAGAGTACCCCATCTAAGCCCACAACTCCGCCCCATACCCGCAACCCCATCCAACCCCCTTGGACACCAAGGGCAATTTAGCCTGGCCAATCCACCTAACCTGCACATCTTTGGACTGTGGGAGGAAACCGGAGCACCTGGAGGAAACCCACGCACACACGGGGTGAAGGTGCAGACTCCGCACAGACAGTGACCCAAGCCGGGAATCGAACCTGGTACCCTAGAGCTGTGAAGCAACAATGCTAACCACTGTGCTTCCATGCCATGCCGCTCACAGCTCCAACGAGGATTGGCTCCTGAGGAAGGAGCAGTGCTCTGAAAGCTAGTGTTTGAAACAAACATGTTGGACTTTAACCCGGTGTTGTAAGATTTCTTACTGTGCTCACCCCAGTCCAACGCCGGCATCTCCACATCATGGCTACCAGAAAATATACATTTAGGCTCTGGGTTTGCCTGAATCCTGTATTGGCCATATTTCCCTTGAGTCTTTGCAAGTATCCATGTTTACTTTGTCAGTGGCCATCCCAGATGGCTAGAGAGCTGAACAGTAATTACGCTGAAAAAAATTTATGTTTTATTCCAACAGAGCCCGCGCAGGTCCGTGATCCAACAGTGGACAGATTTGGAGACCACATTAGGTGTCGTTTCCAAGGAATTTCACCTGTCTCCTAACTCGCTACTGGGAAACTGGTACATACAGGTTACATCGAATGTGAGTACAGTCAATCCTACTGCGCAGTTTGATAAGACTCTTCAGTGACAAAGGCAAAAACCCTTTGTTTAAGAAGGGG
The DNA here is from genome assembly GCF_902713615.1 of Scyliorhinus canicula. NCBI lineage: Eukaryota > Metazoa > Chordata > Chondrichthyes > Carcharhiniformes > Scyliorhinidae > Scyliorhinus > Scyliorhinus canicula. Next base: position 303,500,789 of record NC_052146.1, read on the forward strand.
AGCAAGGATAATCCAGGGAACCAGAGGCCGGTGAGCCAAACGTCAGTGGTAGGGAAATTACTGGAGAGAATTCTTCGAGACAGGATCTACTCCCATTTGGAAGCAAATGGACGTACTAGCAAGAGGCAGCACGGTTTGTGAAGGGGAGATCGTGTCTCACTAACTTGATAGAGTTTTTCGAAGAGGTCACAAAGATGATTGATGCAGGTAGGGCGGTGGATGTTGTCTATATGGACTTCAGTAAGGCCTTTGACAGGTCCCTCATGGCAGACTGGTACAAAAGGTGAAGTCACACAGGATCAGGGATGAGCTGGCAAGGTGGATACAGAACTGGCTAGGTCATAGAACAGTAAGAAGTCTTACAACACCAGGTTAAAGTCCAACAGGTTTGTTTCAAACACGAGCTTTCGGAGCGCAGCTCCGTCCTCAGGTGAATGCCGAGGTATGTTAGCCTGTGTTGTACATGTTTAACCTGGTGTTGTAAGACTTCTTACTGTGCTCACCCCAGTCCAATGCTGGGATCTCCACATCATAGGTCATAGAAGGCAGAGAGTAGGCAGGTAGTCCTTCTAATTGGAGGCTGTGACTAGTGATATTCCGCAGGGATCAGTTCTGGGAACTTTGCTGTTCATAGCATATATAAATGATTTGGAGGAAAATGTAACTGGTCTGATTAGTAAGTTTGCAGACGACACAAAGGTTGGTGGAATTGCGGATAGCGATGAGGACTGTCAGAGGATACAGCAGGATTTAGATTATTTGGAGACTTGGGCCGAGAGATGGCAGATGGAGTTTAATCCGGACAAATGTGAGGTAATGCATTTTGGAAGGTCTAATGCAGCTTGGGAATATACAGTGAATGGTAGAACCCTAAAGAGTATTGAAACAGGTGTACAGATCACTGAAAGGGGCAACACAGGTGGAGAAGGTAGTCAAGAAGGCATACGGCATGCTTGCCTTCATTGGCCGGGGCATTGAGTATCAGAATTGGCAAGTCATGTTGCGGCTGTATAGAACCTTAGTTAGGCCACACTTGGAGTATAGCGTTCAATTCTGGTCGCCACACTCCCAGAAGGATGTGGAGGCTTTAGAGAGGATGCAGAAGAGATTTACCAGGATGTTGCCTGGTATGGAGGGCATTAGCTATGAGGAGCGGTTGAATAAACTCGGTTTGTTCTCACTGGAACGACGGAGGCTGAGGGGCGTCCTGATAGAGGCCTACAAAATTATGAGGGGCATAGACAGAGTGGATAGTCAAAGGCTTTTCCCCAGGGTAGAGGGGTCAGTTACTAGGGGGCATAGGTTTAAGGTGCGAGGGGCAAGGTTTAGAGTAGATGTACGAGGCAAGTTTTTTACACAGAGGGTAGCGGGTGCCTGGAACTCACTGCTGGAGGAGGTGGTGGAAGCAGGGACGATAGAGACATTTAAGGGGCATCTTGACAAATACATGAATAGGATGGGAATAGAGGGATACGGACCCAGGAAGTGTAGAAGATTGTAATTTAGTCGGGCAGCATGGTCGGCACGGGCTTGGAGGGCCGAAGGGCCTGTTCCTGTGCTGTACCTTTCTTTGTTCTTTGTTCTAACTCAGTCATTTAGAATGTATAGTGCAGAAATAGGCCATTCGGCCCAACTGTTGCCTGCTGGTGTTTGTACTTCACACCAACATCCTTCCACCCCTCTTCATCAAACTCTATCCTTCTACTCCTTTCTCACCCATGTATTTATACCACTTCCCTTTAAGCGCACCTTTGATATTCACCTCAAGAACTTCCTGTGGTGCTGAGTTTTATATTCTGACCTTTCGCTGGGTGAAAAAGTTTCTCCTGAATTGCCTGTTGGATTTATTTGTGACTATTTTATATTTATGGCCTCTTCCCACGAGTAGGAACACCTTCTTCACATCACCCCATTGAACCCCTTCATGGGCCTGAATTTCACGCTGCCTGCCCCAGTTTTTAGGCTGGGGTGGGTGCGGGGGGGGGGGGGGGGGGGGGGGGGGGGGGGGGAGGAGGAGGAGTGTGAAATTGAAGGAACAGGATTGTCTCTGTGTTCCTCTCCATCTTGACCTCGGAGCGATTTTACACGGAGGCCGGTAATGTCTCAGATGAGACCACCGCCCTTTCCACATTTGAGGGCCTTAAATGGGCACTTAAGCGCCATGTCCCACCCAGCTTCAGTTTTTAGGTGGTCGGGCGGATTGACCTGGCGTGGGGCGAATTTTGACTTTGCTCCCACTTAAGGTCTAGTGGCTTCTAGACCCCCTTTAACCACCCCCGCTCCCTTTCCCTCAACGCCTCAATTGCCCCCCTTGCAATGTCACAGGCCTTCCCTACCCTGGGACTTCTTGCACTCTGAACCCGGGACTTTGGCTCAAGCATCTTCTTGAAGTTCCTCTTCTGTCCATTTCAAAACTTGTCACTGCAGGAGCTGGCGGCTAGTCAGATCAGCTGGCAGCTCTCGGAGGCAGGACCTCCTCCCTGGTGAGGGGTGAAATTCACATCTCGAGCCGCTTGACGCTCATTCAAGCGTGAAGCGGTTGTGCTGCACTCCAAGTTGTCGCGGATTTGTTCCCCATCTAGAAAAGAACGGCTAGAATCTTGTATAGGGCATTGGTGAGGCCACACCTAGAGTAATGTGTGCAGTTTTGGTGTAGTTATCTGAGGAAGGATGTTCTTGCTGTGGAGGGAGCGCAGCAAAGGTTTACCAGGCTGATTCCTGGGATGGCAGGACTGTCATATGAGGAGAAACTAAATCGGTGAGGATTATATTCATTGTGTTTTGCAGAGTGAGAGGGGATCTCATAGAAACTTACAAAATTCGAACAGAGTTAGACCAAGGTAGATTCAGAAAGAATGTTCCTGATGGTGGGCGAGTCCAGAACTAGGGGTCATACTTTGAGGATAAGGGGGCAACCTTTTAGGACTGAGGTGAGGAGACATTTCTTCACCCAGAGAGTGATGAGTCTGTGGAATTCACTACCATAGAAAGTAGTTGAGGCCAAAATGTGTAATTTCAAGAAGGAATTAATTATAGCTCTTGGAGCTGAAGGGACAAGGGATATGGGGGAAGGCGGGATCAAGGTATTGAACTTGATGATCAACCATGACCATAATGAATGACAGAGCAGGCTCGAAGGGACAAATGGCCTCCTCCTGCTTGTATTTTCTATGTATGTTCCTATTTTGTATCTAACTTTATATCCATGACATGGGTTTACACAGACAAACTTAATTGGGTTTCTGCAATCTCTCTATGTGGGTGACCACCGTATTATTCTACCAGCACTGCTCTCCCCTCCAGCTAACACTGATGGGTCGATACCTTGGTACTCCCTCTCTAACAGCACAGTGGGTGCACCTACACCACATGGACTGCAGCGGTTGAAGAAAGCAGCTCACCACCACCTTCTTAACTGCAATTAGGAATGGGAAAGCTTGCCGGTGATGGTCACATCCCAAGAATTCGGTCCAGGAAGGTGGTTTTACCAGCTTTAACCTGTACGTACCGTGTCCATGTGGCAAAAGGCCCATTGGCAAAACCCTGAATAATACCTCCGAATCCTAACTGATCAAGCCCAGTCAAACAGCCTTTAGCCCCAGTCTCCAGTGTTTTATAACTAAGATGTGGAGATGCCGGCGTTGGACTGGGGCGAGCACAGTAAGAAGTCTTACAGCACCAGGTTAAAGTCCAACAGGTTTGTTCCGAATCACTAGCTTTCAGAGCGCAACACTTTCTGCAGGTGAATGAAGAGGTAGGTTCCAGAAACATATACATAGACAAAGTCAATGATGCAAGACGATACTTTGAATGCGAGTCTTTGCAGCAAATTGAGTCTTTACAGGTCCAGACAGAGCAACTAGAGAGGGGGATTATAAGGGAAGGTCTTAGAACATAGAAAAGCATAGAAAAATACGGCACAGAGCAGGCCTTTCGGCCCACGATGTTGTGCCGAACTTTTGTCCAAGATTAAGAACAAATTAATCTACACCCCATCATTCTACCGTAATCCATGTACCTATCCAATTATCTCAAAGGGACTGCAATCTATAGATTGCAAAGGAAGGTTTTCTTGCAAAGGGACTGAAATCTAAAGACCCTCTCTCGAGTTGCTCCATCTAGACCTGTAAAGACTTAATTACCTGCAAAGACTCGCATTCAAAGTGTCGTCTTGCATCATTGACTTTGTCTATATATATATGTTTCTGGAACCCACCTCTTCATTCACCTGAGGAAGGAGCTGTGCCCCGAAATCTAGTTGTTCGCAACAAACCTGTCAGACTTTAACCCGGTTTTATAACTAACAAACCAAAGTGTTTAAAAAAGACTACTTTTTAAATGTTTCTGTGATTATTTTACTCCTCGGTGCAGATTCCAAAGTGTCTCACTTAGTCCTGAAGGGCTGGTAGCCCTTTGTTAACAGTGGATAAACCATTATTTAGTAAGTGGGTGATGAGCGAGGGCATCTGGCATTACACAAGAAGGTTCTTCTGAGAAATCCCATCTATAGCTTTGTTATTCTATTGCAGGGTGTACTGAAGGAAAGGACTTTCACTGCTGCCGAGTATGGTGAGTAAGTTGAAAGGCGGGATTTTCCTCCCTCTCTGCGGTGTATTCTGCAGCAGCGCAGCGTGGCTCGTCAGGGTCGCTGGTGAACATAGAACATACAGTGCAGAAGGAGGCCATTCAGCCCTTCGAGTCTGCACCGACTCTCTGACAGAGAACTCCATCCAAGTTTAGTCCCCAAACCTGTTCCAATGACCCCTTCATCTAACCTACAGATCTATTTTGGACCCTAAGGGGCAATTTAGCACGGCCAATCCATCTAAATTGCACATCTTTGGATTAAGGGAGGAAACTGGAGCACCCGGAGAAAACCCACACAGACATGGGGAGAAAGTGTATACTTCACACAGAATTGAACCCGGGTCCCTGGAGCTATGAGGCAGCAGTGCTAACCACTGTGCCACCGTGCCACCCATATTGCCGTTCCTTCACTGTCATTGGTTTGAAATCCTGAAACTCCCTCCCTAACAGCACTGTGGGTGTATCTACATCACATGGACTGCAGCAGATGATGAAGGTGACTCATCACCACCTTCCCCAGGGCAATTAGGGATGGGCAATATAAATTCTGGCCTTGGCAGTGACACCTACATTCCTTCTGTCGGTATCTCACTTCTCACTGAAAGCATTGATGCTGTTTGCATCTCCGACTCCATGTGGTAGCAAGCTCCACATTTCCATGACTCTCTGGGCAGGCGATTTCCCAGAATGGTTCCAGGCATGACGGAGTTTACATAGAAACTAGGAGCAGGAGTCGGCAAGTCAGCGCCTCGAACTCGCTCCGCCATTCAATGGGCTCATGGCTGATCTCATCTCGGACTCAATTCCACCTTCCTGCCCGCTCCCCATAACCCTTCATCTCATTACTAATTAAAAACTTGGGCGGGATTATCCGACCCCCCGCTGGGTCAGAGAATCGGCGGGGTCTGGCGTCAATCCCACCCCCGCCGTGTCCCAAAGCCTTCGGCACCAGAGATTCGGCGGGGGCGGGAATCGCGCCGGGCCGGTCGGCGGCCTCCCCCCCCCCGGCGATTCTCCGGCCCGCAATGGGCCGAAGTCACGTCGCTGTCATGCCTATCCCGCCGCCGTGGATCAAACCACCTACCTTACCGGTGGGACCAGGCGGCGCGAGCGGGCTCCGGGGCCCTGGCCCCGGGGGGGGGGGGGGGGGGGGGGGGGGGGGGGCGATTTGGCCCCTGGGGGTGCCCCCAGGGTGGCCTGGCCCGCGATCGTGGCCCACCGATGGGCAGGCGGCCCTGTGCCGTGGGGGCACTCTTTTCCTTCCACCTTTGCCATAGTCTTCACCATGGCGGAGGCGGAAGTGACCCCCTCCCCTGCACATGCGCGAGGATGACGTCAGCAGCCGCTGACACTCCGGCGCATGCGCAGACTTCCGCCGCCCGGCGAAGTCCCTTCGGCCCCGGCTGGCGTGGCGCCAAAGGCCATTCCCGCCAACCGGCGGGGCGCCAACCACTCCGGCGCGGGCCTAGCCCCTCAATGTTAGGGCTTGGTTCCTAAAGGTTCGGAGACTTCCGCACCTATGGAGTGGCCCGATGCCAGAGTGGTTCACGCAACTCCATCACGCCGGGAGCCCCCCGCCCTGCCGGGTAGGGAAGAATCCCGGCCCTTGTCTCTCTCCTCCTTAAATCTGTTTAGTGTTCTGGCGTCCACTGCACCCTGGGATAGAGAATTCCCCTGTTGGTATGTAGGAAGTGTTGTAGCACAGTAAGTTTCCACAGATTGCAATGAGGTGTATAGCCAGTTAATTTATCCTCGTGACGTTGATTGAGGGGTAAATATGGGCCATGGTTCTGGGGTGAACTGCCCTGTACCTTCTAGATATTTGTTCTGCTTTACATCCACCTCGGAGAAGGCCAGTTGCTGTTTTATCAGACCCGTCAGATTCCTGCGCCAATTGAGTTCAATTTGCTGTTTGCTGATTTCCATTTGCAGTGTTATCCCGATTTGAAGTTTTGCTCAACACATCGTCTGTTTACCTTCCACTTGACCAAATGAACATAACTGGAACTGTTACTGGACGGTGAGTCATTCAGAGTGTGAAAATGAATGCAGGAAAGTTGTGTGGTAACTAAAAGATTATTCAATGAAATAACAATGGATCATTGGGTGGTTGGAAAGCAGCCGCTCAAGGAGAAATTTCTTAAGGAGGGTTATAAATGTGGCCTATTCTCCCTCATTCTATGAGAGTAAACTTTAGGTCATCCAAAACTCTGCTACCTATGTCTTAATTCACAGCAGATCCTGTTACCTTATTATCCCTGTGTCCTCTGACCTACACCGACTTTCAATGAAGTATTGCCCAGATTTTTAAATTCTCATCCTTGTTTTCAAATCCCTTCATGTCCTTGTCCCCTCCCTATCTGTGTAATCCCCGCTGATCCCACACCCTCTTAGATGTCTGCACTCCTCTAATTCTGACCTCTTGTGCATTCCCAAGTGTGAAACAGGTTTATTTACAATTGTTATAAAATATTTCTCCAATCAGAAAATGTCTGCACTCGTGCTCACAGCTCAGCTTCGATTTACTGTCTGTTTACTTTGTCCTGAGTTCGCAAACAGGTTTATTGCATGAAACACAGTGAGCATAGATCAGTTACCAGACTCACATAATAAAACACGGTTCAATTAAACCAGGTTTGTCCAACTTTTCAATCCTTCCCAAACCCAATGGAGGGGCTGGACAAAGAGCAATTTCTGGAAGATAAGGTATGACACAACATTAAACATGATTTTTCAAAAGAAGCTTACATATGGAAAGTGACAATGCGCTGAACAAAACTTTTTTTTTCTATAAATTTAGAGTACCCAATTCATTTTTTCCAATTAAGGGGCAATTTAGCGTGGCCAATCTACCTACCCTGCACATCTTTTGGGTTGTTGGGCGAAACCCACGCAAAACACGGGGAGAATGTGCAAACTCCACATGGACAGTGACCCAGAGTCGGGATTGAACTTGGGACCTCAGCGCCGTGAGACAGAAATGCTAACCACCGCACCGCCGTGCTGCCCACTGAACAAAAACAATGTCAAAACAATAAATTGATAATTTAAAAAACAGCAATAAACAAAGTGCAGGAATTCAGCACCCCCCCCCCCCCCCCCCCCCCCCCCCTCCCCCGGGCATTGTGTGCTTTACTGCCATTGGCTGCCTACATGATCTTCCAGTCCCGCCCATGTCTAAGCAATTTTGTGTGGCTTACCTATCCTGCTGCTGGGGACTCCGCTGTTTCATTATGTGAGTCTGGTAACTGATCTATGCTCACTGTGTTTAACACACACACTGACCCACCTCGAAACTCACTCACCCACTCTCATTCACTCATTCCCTCGTACACCATCACCCACTCACCTTAACCCGCTCGCTCACCCACACCCTCACCAACCCATCTTAACACACTCGCCGACCCAACTCGACTCAGTCACCCACCCTCATTCATTCACTCACCTACCCGCCTTGATTCTCCCCCACCTTCACTCACTCTCCGTCACTCACTGAATCAGCAGGGGCAGGGTAGGTGTGAGCCAATCAGCGGTAAAGGTGGGAGAGGAGCAGCCTGTGATTGGAGGAGCAGTCCCCTGCAGAAATCACCACCTCACTGACCAATCACACTAGCATTTTGAGCAATTGCTCCGAGGGGCCATATTGAGGGGCTGCGCAGGCCAAAACCCAGTCCGCAGGCCATGAGGGGGAGGCTTGAACAAGCCAGAATTAACCCATTGAATGACAGACAGCATTGGGCTTGTTCTCCGATTGCACAGGCAGTGAAAGAGGGAGCTGGAGAGGCTGCCGATATTTGTGAATAATGCCTGCTTGCGAAGTGGCGCCATTGACAAGGGAAGCATTTATTGTCCATTCCTCTGACAAACTCAGGTTATTGCAGCAGCATTTGTGCGGTATTCCTAATATCTTGTTCCTTTACAGGTACCTGTATGGAAAACCCGTGAAAGGAAATGTGACAATCATCGTATCCTTCCCACACATCTCGTCAACAATAAACAAAACCTTTGAGGTACGTTTGGAATTTTATTTCTTCCTCCATCCCTACCCCGATGACTTCAAAGCGCCTCCTTCAGTTTCCTCCTCCTACAGCAAGTTAGTCAAGAAAGCAAATTTCCATAAGATAGAATTAAATGGAAGGTAAAGCCCCAAAACAGGCCATTTAGCCCTACTGGTCTCTGTTGGTGTTTGTGCGCGACATAAACTTCTTCCAAATCTAATTCATCTCACTCTATAAACCTATCCTTCTATTCCCTTCTCCCTCACGGCCTGATCCAGCTTCTGCTTAAAAACAGCCTGACTGTTTTCTTCAGCCACACCATCTGGAAGAACATAAGAAACAGGAGCAGGAGTAGGCCATTCCTCCCCTCAAGCCTGCTCTACTATTCAAAATGATCATGGCCGATCGGATGTGGTCTCAACTCCACTTTCCTGCCTCCCTCTGTAACCCTTGACCTCCTTGCCAATCAAACACCTGTTTAGCTCGTATATTCAGTGACCCAGCCTGCACTGCTCTCTGGGGAAGAGAATGCCAAATCCTATTGGGGCCCCCTAGAAATGAGTGAATGCCGGAATAAATCCTGAATCCCCCACTATCGGCATCTGGTCAATTGCCACTGAACAGAAACTGAACTGGACTATCCATATAAATACTGTGGCTACAAGAGCAGGCCAGGGGCTGGGGATTCTGCAGTGGCAACTCACCTCCTGCCTCCCCAATGCCTGTCCACCATCTACAAGGCACAAGTCAGGAGTGCGATGGAATACTCTCCACTTGCCTGAATGAGTGCAGCTTCAATAATCAAGAAGCCCAACACCTAATTGGCACCACATCCATCAACTTAAGCATCCAGTTTTGGTCTCCTTACTTGAGAAAGGACGTACTGGCGCTGGAGGGTGTGCAGAGGAGATTCACTAGGTTAATCCCAGAGCTGAAGGGGTTGGATTATGAGGAGAGGTTGAGTAGACTGGGACTGTACTCGTTGGAATTTAGAAGGATGAGGGGGGATCTTATAGAAACATTTAAAATTATGAAGGGAATAGATAGGATAGATGCGGGCAGGTTGTTTCCACTGGCGGGTGACAGCAGAACTAGGGGGCATAGCCTCAAAATAAGGGGAAGTAGATTTAGGACTGAGTTTAGGAGGAACTTCTTCACCCAAAGGGTTGTGAATCTATGGAATTCCTTGCCCAGTGAAGCAGTTGAGGCTCCTTCATTACATGTTTTTAAGGTAAAGATAGATAGTTTTTGAAGAATAAAGGGATTAAGGGTTATGGTGTTCGGGCCGGAAAGTGGAGCTGAGTCCACAAAAGATCAGCCATGATCTAATTGAATGGCGGAGCAGGCTCGAGGGGCCAGATGGCCTACTCCTGCTCCTAGTTCTTATGTTCTTATGTTCATTCCCTCTACCATCAACACACAGTGGCAGCCATGTGTACCATCTACAAGATGCACTGCAGCAACTCACCAAGGTTCCTTCAACAACACCTTCCCAATCTGGGAGCTCTACCATCTAGAAGGACAAGAGCAGCAGACACATGGGAACACCGTCACCTCCAAGTCGCTGTCCCAGCCACACACCATCCAGGCTTGGAAATATATCGCCGTTCCTTCACTGTCGCTGGGTCAAAATCCCGGAACTCCCTCCCTAATTGCACTGTGGATGTGCCTACACTGCATGGATTGCAATGGTTCAAGAAGGCAGCTCACCACCACTTTCTTAAGGGCAATTAGGGATGAGCTGGTCGAACCAGCGCAACGCGCACCCCTTGAAGGAATTTTTTAAAAATTGCGTAATTCCTGTGAATGATTTAGCAGAGGCAAAAATGCTTGATTTATCACAAGGTGATCCAATATGAGCAAGCATTAACTCTCTCTATATCTACCTCTCCAGACCAACGGAACTGTACATTTCATCATCCCTTTCTCTGGGCTTCAGGAGTTTTTTCTGAGTGTGTATGGAAGGGTGCTGGGGTTAAGCGGTTCAATCCCCGCAAACCACTCATTCGAATCGCTGATGGAATCGTTTTTAGAATCATACAGACATTTTAAGCTCTCGATGACAATCAAAGCTGTTGTGACAGAATCGCTCACAGGTAAGGTGGGACCACAAAATGACGGTGTTTACTGTGTACAACCCATGAGATTATTAGCTGCTATTAACTGGATGTCACTTGACCTGCTGCCCGACTACCGAGATGACCAATCAAAACTCTCCAACACCCAAACGACCATCTCTATCCCCACAAATGTCTCAGACTTCATTTATCTTACTCGGAAAATGTAATTCCAAGTAGTGGTTCAGAGGAAATGTTCCTGATCTTGCAAGCTAGCAAATTCTGCTGTCAGGAACCTCATTTGCAGGATGAAAGATGGTAGATAGATTCTTGATCAGAAAGGCGTGAAAGGTCATCAGGGATACTGTGGGGTTGAGGTTACAATCAGATCAGCCACGATCTTATTGACTGGCGGGGTAGGCTCGAAGGGCCGAGTGGCCTACTCCTGCTCCTAATTCATCTGTTTTTATGTATGTTTCTCTCCAGTCCTCCCATTCCTTCTGCCCAGCCTTGAATGGAGTTCATAGAATCTAACAGCACAGAATGAGATCGATCGGCCATCACGCCGTTAGTTGAATGAGGCTATCCACTTTAGTCGCACTCTCGGCCTCTCTTCAGTCCAGCCCTGCAAAGTTTCTCCCTGTCAAGTATTTACCCAAATTCCGTTTGAAAGCTACCACTGAACCTGCAGTCACCACCCTATCCGGCAGTGCACTGTAAACTCTAACCACACGATGCGTGACGACGTTTGTCTCCAAGTGGGCGGCACGGTAGCACAGTGGTTAGCACAGCTGCCTCACAGCTCCAGGGTCCCAGGATCGATTCCCGGCTTGGGCCACTGCACTGTCTGTGCGGAGTCTGCACATTCTCCCCGTGTGTCTGCGTGGGTTTCCTCCGGGCGCTCCGGTTTCCTCCCACAGTCCAAAGATGTGCAGGCTAGGCCATGATAAATTGCCCTTAGTGTCCAAAAAAGGTTAGGTGGGGTCACCCCGAACAGGCGCCGGAATGTGGCGACTAGGGGCTTTTCACAGTAACTTCATTGAAGCCTACTTGTGACAACAAGTGATTATTATTATTAGTATTCTTATTATTACTGAGTTACAGGGATAGGGTGAAGGCATGGGATTAAGTAGGGTGCTCTTTCCAAGGGCCGGTGCAGACCGGATGGGCCAAATGGCCTTCTTCTGCACTCTAAATTCTGTGAAGCCACCTCTGGTTTTTTATTTGTATTACTGGGAAATGTGACAGCCAATTTGCACACAGCAATCATCATTTCCACGATCTGTAGCTGCCCAACGCTGTGACTGAGTTGGAATTTTAATAGGTATTAAACTCTTGAAACTTGTCATTGTGCACCAATCACGTGCAAGGGTCCCAAATTTCAAAGGTAGCGGCCATTTCTACTGCGCGAGAACGCGGTGCTGATTGGTTTGCAAGTCAACGCTGATTGGCTGAGATAGTGCCATGGAGAACGGGTCAGGGAACTATTGTTACCCATGCTGCTGTTGGACTCAGAAATGGCGTAACGCCTGGCCATCTTCCTTTTTGCCTGGGAATGAAAGCGAGTATCAGTAATGGTGACCATGATCATTATCATTAGTTGTTTTAAAAACCCATCTGGTTCACTTAGGGAGGGAGATCTTTACCCTGTCTGGCCGACACTTTTTTTCATATTCATTGGGTGTGGTTGACTGGGCCGGCATTTATTGCCCACCCCTAATCGCTCCTGAAATGGGTGGTATTTCAGAGGGCGGTTAAGAGAATCTGGAGTCACATGTAGGCCGGACTGGGTAAGGGCGGCGGATTTCCTGCCCGAAAAGACATTAGTGAACCAGGTTTCTTTTTTTTTACAGAAATCAACAATCTTAATTCCAGATTTAAAAAAATTGAATTCAAATTTGACCAACTGACATGGTGGGATTCGAACCCAGACCCCCAGAGCATTACCCTGGGTCTCCAGATTACTAGCCCAGTGACAATATCACTATGTTGCCGCCTTCCTCTAGGTGACTCCAGACACAAAGCAATATGGTTGACTCTTAATTGCCACCCTGAAATGACCCAGCAAGCCACTCAAGGACAATTAGGGATGGGTAATAAACGCTGGCCTTGCCAGTGGCGGCCACATCCCCTGAAATGAAACAGTGTAAGTGATCCAACACTCACAGTCTCTATTCTTCAGCAGGATTCAAGTTCCATACTCAAGTGACTAATGGATATTAAACTGAGTGATTTCATCCCTGATCGCTCGATCAGCTCAATTTTTGCCTGTCAATGAAGTTCCTGTTTTGTGATAACAGGTCTGACGCAGTCCACCGATGTAAATGTCACTATTTCATTCAAGAAGTACAAGCTGGAGATTGTCAACCACCAGAAAATCCTAAAACCGCCTCTCAACTTCACCGCCAATGTAAGTCCTAACTGAGAGCCCGCCATTTTCCTCAAGGCCCAATCCGAACAAGTCTGGGGAGAAGGGGAGAAGCGGGTGGCGCGATAAGGGGGGGGGAAGAGTGAGGGGGAGGAGGATGGGGAGAGATAGGGGAGGGGAGGAGAGGGGTAGTGTGAGGGAGGGGGGGGAGGGAGAGTGTAACAGAGATGGGGATGTGAAGAGGGAGGGAGAGGGAAAGAGAGTGGAGGGGTAATGTGAGGGAGTTGGGGCGGTAGAGGGGGAGGGAGAGAGGAAGGGAGCAGCAGTGGAGGGGTGCCACCCTGTCCAGGCACCCATGTGCCTCTAATCACCTGGGAGACCCCACCCAAGTGCAGTTCCACCCAGTCCCCATTTGTGGGGCGCAGTGCTAAATGGCAACAAGCTGGGGTCTCCTGAGTGAGGCCGGTAGATCCTGGGACCTGGTTCCATGTGGAGTCAGCAAAGTTAAGTCAGCTTTTAAACTCACTTAAATCTGCAAGTCTGGATCCCGCCCACTGTGGCACCTGATAGAGCCAGCAACATTTTCTCAACAGAAAAGGGCGCCCCAATCTGTGTTGAAAGGAAACTTGAAAAGATAAGGGGGACCCCCCCCACAAGCATCAGGGCACTGGCCCCCATGCCCCCACCTCTAGCACTTTGGCAACCCTCCCCCTCCCACACATAAGGAGGAGCCTTCACAAGCAACAGGTCAACCTCCCCTCCTCCCACACAAGCACTGGGGCACCATGGCATTGCCAGGTTGGCAGCAGGCAGTGCCAGGTCGCTGACTGGGCATATCCAACTCTCCCCGGGGCAGGTTTGCCTCGACCGATTCCCGTTTTGCGATAGCTGTCGTAAACCTTGCCAACGCGACCTCACGCCATCCAAGGGGGAAATCCTTACCTGGTGGAATGTGTGGCGAGGAAGGGCTGAATGGCAGCACAGTGGTTAGCACTGCTGCCTCACAGCGCCAGGAACCCAGGTTCAATTCCAATCTCAGCTGACTGTCCGTGCGGAGTCTTCATGCTCTCCCCGTGTCTGCGTGGGTTTCCTCCGGGTGCTCCGGTTTCCTCCCACAGTCCAAAGACATGCAGGTTAGGTGGATTGGCCATGATCAATTGCCCTTAGTGACCAAAGGTTCGGTGGGGTTGTTGGATTACGGGGATTGGGTGGAGGCGTGGGGTTAAGTGGGGTGCTCTTTCCAAGGGCCAGTACAGGCTCGATGGGCCGAATGGCCTCCTTCTGCTCTGTAAATTCTATGATTCCATGAAAGTCATCTCATGACTTCCCCGGAAAGGGGTAGGGAAAATTGGAAAGCAAGATCTCGTTAGTGAGAATCTTGTTTTCCGATTCGCGTGAGATTTTGCACGTGGGTCACTGATTATGCTGAGGGCTCATGCGGGCTCAAAATTGCCCCCATTGTGCCAAAAACATCCAAGGACCTGTCCACTGGGGGCAGTGGTGTAGTGGTATTGTCACTGCATTGGTGATCCGGAAATCTCGGGTAGTACTCTGGGGTCCCAGGTTCAATTCTCACCCTGGCAGATCGTGGAATTAAAAGTCTAATGGTGACCATGAAACCATTGTCAATTGTTGTCAAAAACCCAGCTGGTTCACCATTGCACATTGCCCTTTAGGGAAGGGAATCTGCCATCCTCATCTGACCCGGCCAGTATGTAACTCAAGATCCACTGTCATGTAGTTGAATCTTAAATTCCCTCTGAAATGGCATTTCAAGCCACTCAATTGTATCAAACTGCTCTAAATTCAATGCAGAAACCGAGCAGACCACCTGGTATCAACCTTGGAATGGTAAACCCAGCCCTGCCAACCCTGTACAGTCCTCCTTCCCATCTGGGGGCTTGTGCCAAAGTTGGGAGATCTGTCTCACAGACTAGTCAAGCAACAGCCTGACATAGTCATACTCACAGAATCATACCTTTTAGACAATGTCCCAGACACCAGAATGTCCTGTCTCACCGGCAACACAGTGAGATACAGTCAGGAGGGAGTTTCCCTTGGCGTCCTCAACGTTGACTCTGGACCTCATGAAGTCTCATGGCTTCAGGTTAAATATTGGCAAGGAAACCCCTTGCTGATTACCACGTGCCGTCCACCACCATGAATCGGTACTCCTCCATGTTGAACACCACTTGAGGGTGGCAAGGGACACACAATGTACTCTGGGTGGTAGTACCACCACAGATCGAACATATCTGTTATACTGGGACTGCAGCAGATGGTGAGGGAATCAACAAGAGGGAAAAGCATACTTGAATTTATCCTCACCAACCTGTCTGCCGCAAATTCATCTGGCCATGACAGTATTGGTAGGAGTGACCACTACACTGTCCTTGCGGAGGCAAAGTTCCATCTTCACATTGAGGATACCCTCCATTGTGTGTTGAGGCATGACCAACGGGCTAAATGGGATAGATTCAGAACTGATCCAACAGCTCAAGAATGGGCATGCATGAGGCGCTGTGGGCCATCAGCAGCAGCAGAATTATATTCAATCACAATCTGCAACCTCATGGCCCGGCATATCCCCCACTCTACCATTACCACCCAGTCAGGGATCAACCCTGGTTCAATGAAGAGTGCAGGAGAGCATGCCAGGAGCAACATCAGGCATACCAGAAAATGAGGTGTCAACCTGGTGAAGCTACAACACAGGACTACCTGTGTGCTAAACAGAAGTAAGCAGCAAGTAATAGACAGAGCTGAGCGATTCCACAACCAACGGATCAGATCTAAGCTCTGTAGTCCTGCCACATCCAGCTGTGAATGATGGTGGACAATTAAACAACTCACTGGAGGAGGAGGCTCCACAAATATCCCCATCCTCAATGATGGAGGAGCCCAGCACATTGGTGCAAAAGACGAGGCTGAGGCATTCACAGCAATCTTCAGCCAGACGTGCCGTCTCAGTCTCCTCCAGAAGTCCCCAACATCGCAGATGCTAGTTTTCAGCCAATTCAATTCACCCAAGTGATATCAGGAAACGACTGAAGGCAGTGGATACTGGGAAGGTTATGTGCCTGACAATATGAAGACTGAAGACTTGTGCTCCAGAACTTGCTGCGCCCCTAGCCAAGCTGTTCCAGTATAGCTACAATACTGACAACTACCTGACAATTTGGAACATTGTCCAGGTATGTACTCAAAAAGCAAGCCGACCTGGCTAATGACCACCCTCTCAGTCTACTCTCAATCATCAGGAAAGTTATAGAAGGGGTCATCAACACGCGATCAAGACACATTTTCTGAGCAATAACCTGCCACTGACGCTCAGTTTGGGTCCCGCCAGGGTCACACAGCTCCTGACCTCATTGCAGACTTGGTTCAAACATGGGCAAAGGAGCTGAATGCCAGATGTGAGGTGAGAGTGACTGCCCTTGACATCAAGGCAGCATTTGACCAATTATGGCATCAAGGATCCTCAGCTAAATTGGAGTCAATGGAATTGGGGAAAACTCTCCGCTGGTTGGAGTCATACCTGGCACAAAGGAAGATGGTTGTGGTGGTTGAAGGTCAGTCATTTCAGTCAGTTCTGGGACATCACTCCAGGAGTTCCTCAGGTTAGCGCCCTAGGCCCAACCATCTTCAGCTGCATCATCAATGACCACCCTTGCAATATAAGGTCTGATGTGGGAATGTTCACTGATGACTGCACAACGTTCAGCACCATTTGTGACTCCTGCGGCTTGGTAGCACAGTTTTTACCACTGTCTAGGTATATTCACAGCTTCAGGGTCCCAGGTTCGATTCCCAGCCTGGGTCACTGTCTGTGCGGAATCTGCACGTTCTCCCCATGTCTGCGTGGGTTTCCCCTGGGTGCTCCGGTTTCCTCCCACAGTCCAAAGATGTGCAGGTTAGGTGGATTGGCCGTGCTAAATTGCCCTTAGTGTCCAAAGGTTAGGTGGGGTTACTGGGTTACAGGGATAGGGTGCAGATGTGGGCTTAAGTAAGATGCTCTTTCCAAGGGTCAGTGCAGACTCAATGGGCCGAATGGCCTCCTTCTGCACTGTAAATTCTATGATCTATAATGAAGCAGTCTACATGCAAATGCCACAAGGTCTGGACAATATCCAGGTTTGGGCTGACAAGTGGCAAGTAACAGTGATGCTACAGAAGTGCCAGGCAATGACCATCCCAAATAAGAGAGAATAAAACCATCACCCTTTGACATTACCATCAGTGAATCCCCCACAGTCAACATCCTGGGGGGTTACCATTTTGTGTTAAAACATTTTATTAAGGCATTTATGACTTTATAATAACAGAGAGTACAAAAACAAATGTGAACATAATTCAGTACAAACCACCCCCCCCCCCCCCCCCCCCACCCCCACCCCCCCCGCAACCAACAACCATACCCAGCCAACATGGCTTACACACACAATTCCCCAGTCCCTCCATCTCCTCTTGCTGATCCTGCCGGACTTAAACTAAATTAAGTCCCCAACCCCCCACCCCCCCCCTCCCCCCCCCCCCCCCCCCCCTCGCCCCTTCCCCTAACCCACCCCCTCCTATTGTATCTGCTAACACTTTGGTTTTCCCCAAAGACATTGATAAATGGCTGCCACCTCCGAACGAACCCAGACATTGACCCTCTCAGGGCGAACTCAAGCTTGAGAAACCCAGCCATGTTGCTCACTCATATCCCTGATTTCGGGGGCTCTGAATCCCTCCAGGATAATAGGATCCGTTCTGGGCTACCAAGGAGTCATAGGCCAAAACGTCAGACTCTCTCGCTCCCTGGACTTGCGGGTCTTCCGACACTCCAAAAATTGCCACCTCTGGACTCGGGGCCACCCTCATTTTAAACACCGTGGACATGACATCAGCAAATCCCTGCCAGAATCCCCTCAGCTTCGGACATGTCCAAAACATGTGGACATGGTTTGCGGACCCTCCCTCACACCTCGTATACCTGTCCTCCTACCAAAAAACCTGCTCATCCGGGCCACCGTCGTGTGTGCCCAGTGAACCACCTTGAATTGTATTAGGCTAAGCCTGGCACATGGTGAGGATGTATTGACTCTACTCAGAGCATCCCCCCACAGACCTTCCTCTCGCTCCTTACCCAGCTCATCTTCCCACTTGCGCTTTACCTCCCCTATCTGGGTTCCCTCCACTCCATGAGCTCTTTATAAATTTTCGAGACCTTTTCTTCCCCCAATCCCGTTTTTGAAATTACCTTATCCTGTATCCCCTGTGGCAGTAGAAACGGAAAGGTCAAAACCTGCCTTCGTACAAAGTCTCTCACCTGCAGATATCGAAACCCATACCCTCCCGGCAATTCAAACTCTTCCTCCAAATCCTCTGACCATGGAAAGCTCCCATTAATAAATAGATCCCCCAACTTCTCAATCCCTGCTCTCTGGCACCTCCAAAACCCCCCATCAACCTCCCCGGGACGAACCGGTGATTGCCACAGATTGGAGCCCACACCGACGCTCCCTCCACTCCCATATGCTTCCGCCACTGCCCCCAGACCCTCAGAGCTGCCGCTACCACCAGGCTTGTGGAGTACCAAGCCGGCAAGAATGGCAGAGTTGCCGTACCAGTGCTCCTGAACTTGTGCCCGACAAGATGCCGCCTCCGCCGGCTCCCACACCACCCCTCACCCACTACCCACTTCCTAATCATGGCTATATTTGCCGCCTAATAGTAATGCCTAAAGTTTGGTAGGGCCAACCCTCCCCCCTTCGGCTCCGCTCCAACAGCACCTTCCTTACTCGCGGGGTTTTATGGGAGTCACCATTGATCAGAAACTGAACTGGACAAGCCACATTAATACTGTGGCTACAAGAGCAGGTTGGAGGCTAGGGATCCTGCGGCGACTAACTCACCCGTACCAGCCTCCCCGGACAGGCGCCGGAATGTGGCGACTAGGGGCTTTTCACAGTAACTTCATTGAAGCCTACTCGTGACAATAAGCGATTTTCATTTCATTTCATTTCACCTTGACTCCCTGAAGATTGACCACCATCTGCACGGCACAAGTCAGGAGTGTGACTTAAGGGGTTGGTTTAGCACAGGGCTAAATCGCTGGCTTTGAAAGCAGACCACGGCAGGCCAGCAGCACGGTTCAATTCCAGCCTCCCCGAACAGGCGCCGGAATGTGGCGACGAGGGGCCTTTCACAGTAACTTCATTTGAAGCCTACTTGTGATAATAAGTCATTTCATTTCATGGAATATTCTCCACTTGCCTGGATGAGAGCAGCTCCAACAACACACAAGAAGCTCCACACCATCACTGCAGGAACCCATCAAGGTTCCTCAGACAGCACCTCCCAAACCCATGACCACTACCATTTCGAAGGACAAGAGCAGCAGATACCTGGGAACCCCACCACCTGGAGGTTCCCCTCCAAGTCACTCACCATTCTGATGGAAATATATCGCCGTTCCTTCACTGTCGCTGGAGCAACATCCTGGAATTCCCTCCCTAACAGCACAGTGGGTTTACCTACACCACATGGACTGCAGCGGTTGAAGAAGGCAGCTCACCACCACCTTCTGAAGGGTACCTAGGGATGGGCAATAAATGCTGGCCTAGCCAGCACCCACATCCCGTAAAAATAAATATTTTTTAAAAAATGTCAATTTTATCATTGCTTTAGTATCCACTGTATGGGCAAAACACTTTTCCTTTTCATTTCAAGGTTCAAGTGACTCGTATCGATCACAGAAAACTGACACCAGAAGACAGAGAGAACATTCTGATTGTCTACGTATCGCAGACCCAAACTCTGCCAACTGCATCAAATGTAACATTTACCAGCGAGCCATTGGAATACAACAGCAATGCGAAGAATGTCAGGCACACATCCACCATCAATGTCACTGTTCCTGAGAGTGGATTTGTTAAGATTCAGGTTCCGTTGTTGCCAAACATTGTGAACTTATGGATAAAGGTAGAGGCTTTTTAAAAAAAAATATTTTTACAGGATGGGGTCTCCGTTGGCTAGGCCAGGGTTTGTTACCCACCCCTAGACCCTCTTAAACCATTTCTCATTCTCTCTCACACTCACATTTACATACACTCACAAACTCACTGACACAATCACACACACACTCATACATACGCACACCCACACGCACACTCAAACATAGGCACACATATTAACTCACACAGAGATGCATTTCCTTCATTCAGGGGCGGCACAGTAGCACAGTGGTTAGCACTGTTGCTTCACAGTGCCAGGGACACGGGTTTGATTCCCAGCTTGAGTCACTGTCTGCGGAGCCTGCACGTTCTCCGCATGTCTGCGTGGGTTTCCTCCGGGCGCTCCGGTTTCCTCCCACAAGTCCCGAAAGACGTGCTGGTAGATAATTTGGATATTTCTGAATTCTCCTTCCATGTAAACCATCCTCTGGGGCTGGCTTAGCACAGTAGGCTAAACAGCTGGCTTGTAATGCAGAAAAAGACCAGCAGCACAGGTTCCATTCCCGTACCGGTCTCCCTGAACAGGTACCGGAATGTGGCGACTAGGGGCTTTTCACAGCTACTACATTGAAGCCTACTTGTGACAATAAGCGATTATTATTATGTACTTGAACAGGCGCCAGAATGTGGCGACTAGGGGATTTTCACAGTAACTTCATTGCAGTGTTAATGTAAGTCTACTTGTGACAATAAAAAGATAATTATTATTCACAGATGATCATTCACCACACACTTACACATGCTTACACAGTATGTACATACACACACTGACACACACACAGTCACACTTAAACTTAAACCCGTACACAGGTTTGCACATACAGAGACACAAACACAGTCTAACTCACACACAGATAGAAACACACGTGCCCGCAAAGTACAGATGTGTGGAGGCTCACACGGAAGGCAGAAAGTATTAAATAAATTCATATTTCTTAACGATTCAGTGGAGCACAAATGAAACTACATTCCAATTTGCAAAACTTTGTCAGTCTTACACTAAGAAAATGCCCATAGACACAACCCGTCCCCTCGCTGTTGACTGGAAACTGATAGAAGCTAACACTGTATATTATGCATTTCACAGTTGTAACCCAGACAACGTCAAGATAAAGAATTGTTGGATGTAAAATCCTCACATTGGTCGGTTAATTCATTCGCTTAGTAAAGAATAAAGTAGCGTCAGTAGAATCTGGGGCTTCAGACACAGGTGGAAAATGTACACAATGTGACTGACTGTGGTGCTAAAATTCACAACAGGTTACATTTGAGAAAGCAGTGGAACATATTTCGGTGTACCAGAACGAACAATTGTCCAGGAGACCATTTATTCAGCTTCAAACAATGAGTTTTGATGTCAAGGTAATATGTCTAACTATTCATAATCATCAGAGAATTGCATGCAGTTGATCTCAGCAGCTTAATATTAAAGTGTGTTAATAAGCTTTCTTTATTTTGAGGTGGGGCTGCCGTTTGAAGTCTCCATTGAAGGTTCGGAGGTATTGAACGAGATGACCTATCAGGTGATTTATCAGTAATTTATTATTTTAATGGAAAGGTTCATATGTGTAGGAAGGTATCTCGGGCGCGATTCTCCCAAACAGGGAGAAATCGTAAGGCTGGCGTCAAAAACGGGCGGGTTTGACGCCAGCCTCCCCCCCGACCGGAAACCGATTCTGGTCCCCGGTCGGGGCTAGCATGCCGCGGCCGTGAACTCCGGCATCGCGGGCTTAACGAATTTCATTAAGCCCGCTTGCCAGAGTTTGCGACGGCTGACGCGTCACATGACATCAGCCGCGCATGCGCGGATTGGAAGACTCCAACCCGCGCATGCGCGGATGACATCATCGCGCATTTGCACGAAACCCGCGCATGCGCGGGCCGGGATGCCCCTCAGCCGCCCCGCGAATGGATACAGCGGGGCGGCGGAAGGACAAAGAGTGCGCGGGAATCGGACCCGCTGCCCGCGATCGGTGCCCATCGATCGCGGGCCCATGGCACCCTTGGCACGGCCGTGGTACTGCCGTGCCAATCGGTGCCATGGTTGCCAAGATCCGAACTTTACGGCCGTTTTTACGAACGGCCAGACCAGGTGTGTTTGCCGTTCGTAAAAACGGCCGTAAAGGGCTTGGACTTCGGCCCATCGGCCAGCTGAGAATCGCTGCTCACTGTAAAAAAACGGCGGCAGCGATTCGTGTCGGGAGGCGGGCGTGGGGGGTGGGAAGAATAGCGGGAGGGCGTCAGACTAGCGTGGCTGTAAAAATTTACGACCCCCGCTATTCTCCGCACCGTCATGAGTGCGGAGAATTTCGCCCCTCACTTCTGAGAGAGATTACAATAGTCAACAAATGGTGTTAATGTGGACAAACACAGAAAACAATGTGGTGAATCCCTGGTTAATCTGTATTTGGTGAAGTTGGTTGAAAAGGGGAGGTTAGACAACCTTTGTAATTGGCAGAATACAGATTGTACTCAACCAGACTACGTTTGCAAAACCCAAAACACAATGGATGGGATTCTCCGTCCCGCCAGACCCATTTTCGGGCGCGGCGTGCCTTCACCGGCAGCGGGATTCTCCGTCCCGCCAGCTGGCCAATGAGGTTTCTATTGTCGGCACCTCCACATTGTTGTGAAATCCACGGGCGTGAGTGCGCCTCTGGCGAAACGGATGATCCGGCCAATGGAGAACCCAGCCCAATGTCTACTGCAATTCTGCACGTGCTGAACAATTCTGAGTGCGCTAATAGTTACATCAGCAACCAATTTCATATAATCTGTTGAGCAAATAATGTGGCTCATTTATACTGGCTTGAGGTGACATACATTCAGATGCTGGGACCAGTTCTCTGCAAACAAAAGGAACATACTCAAACCTTGAACTACCAAGGGGCTTGGGAGCCTATAATTCCCCATTATTTTTATGTTAACATGCTATATAAATGCAAGTTGTTGTTGAAGTCTCAAATCCACCCCACCCCAACCACGCAGACTGGCTCCTCCACCAATGTTAGCTTTGGAAATGAGGTAGTTGGCAATTCTCCCCTTGAGGCAGTTCCCCAATACTGCATTGCTTTGTTCCCTGTTCTATTCATTTCCTGATGGATTTATTGCCAGAAGACTGGAGCTCCGAGAAGAGTTCCGTAGACACCATTTGTTTAGTGCTGAATTCTAAAATATTTTTATGAGGTGTTAATTGGTGGAATATGGATAAACAGTTGTCAGCGTGAGACTGGAGCACATTGGGAGTATATCCAGTTACCTGTCCTTTTCCTGCCTGCTCCCTCAGGTTGTATCAAGGGGACAAGTGGTATTCACTGGAAAAAGTCACCTCACCACAATCAAACTGACGCCGGAACGTTCTTGGGCACCTTCAGCCAGCCTCCTTGTCTACTACATTGCAGAAGATGGTCAGATTGTCAGTGATGCTTTGATGCTGAATGTGGAAGGCATCTTTGGAAACAAGGTGAGAGAATTCATTTCTGCCTAAACTTATTTGTGGGAGCGGGACAGTTACAGAAATGCAGAGTTCAGAGTTCCTTCTGCAGGAATTCCACTATTGGTCAATTCTGAATTAACATGGTCACTATTTTGTTATGCTCTAGACGTAGCATAAGCTGCTTCCTTGATGTGCACTCTGACAAAGGAAGGTTCAGACTTGGAGATAGCTTTAACACATTTATTAAACTGTTAACAACTCTCCTACTTGGATTCTATTCTCCTGTTAATCCTGCTGTAGCTACTCAGACTGACGAACCAGTCTGCTACAATCCACGTGGTGGGTGTAATGTGTTTCAAATCAACCCTGTGTACTCACTGAGAGTCTCCACTGATAAAAGGAAGATCATGTGTGCTGTGTCCTTTTATATGGGTTGGTGTAATGCCCTCCTGTGGTAGTGTCACCTCTTTGTGTATCTTGAATGCCCATTGGTCATGTCCTATCTTACTGACCTATTGGTTGAATGTCTGTGTGTCATGTCTCTGGTGCTCCCTCTAGTGTCTATCTAGTCTACGTGTATTTACATTAACCCCTTGTGTATTTACAGTGATGCATATCACCACAGTCACTGTGGTTGTCTGTATTCCTTCCTTGGACAAGTCAATTCTTAGACTTTGTCTGAGCAGCACTTTTCCGGCTTTGTGTTCCCCATCCCTCTGTTGGACCTGACCCTGAAAGATATTCCAATTGTTCCCATTCTTGAAATATGCCTCGGCCATCTCAGTTGTCTTTCGAGCATTTCATTACATTAAATAACTAAAAGACTTCTCATACCTTGAGACACATTACATTAAAGGTGGTGCGTAAATGCAAATGGAAATGTAACAATTATCTTGATTGGTGCAGGTCTCATTGTCCTGGAGCGAGGATCAAGTCAAGCCAGCCGATAATGTCTCTCTCCGTGTCTCCACTAGTGAAGAACAATCGTTTATTGGGCTCTTAGTGGTGGACAAGAGTGTTCAACTGCTCGAGGGAGGGAATGACCTCACAGAGGAGATGGTAAGCGCTGATTAAAATAACTTTGAGAAACCTGATCACTGTGTCCTACAAATATTTGGCAGAGGCTGAGCAATAACTTAGCAATAACTATTAGCCTTTCAACAGTCAATTTATCTGAAACAGGAAATGATGAGATGTTTCAAGTTACAGGTCAGGGTTTTCAGAATAAGTCCCATTTCCTTTTTTGTTAGATGGGATTTTTTTTCAATGTTCTTAGGATTCGCTTTCCATAGAAACCACAAAACTACGGCTGGCGGTTGTATACAAATGTATCTTGATCGCATCTATATCTGCACAAACTTTCCACATCAATAAGTGCAAAACAACAGGCAGTTGACAGGTATTACAAAGAACAAAGAGCAATACAGCACAGGAACAGGCCCTTCGGCCCTCCAAGCCTGTACCAGTCATGATCCCACCCTTGGCCAAAACCCTCAGCGCTTCCCAGAGCCGTATCCCTCTATACTCACCCAATCCATGTATTTGTCGAGATGTCTTTTGAAGGCATATTGTCGAAGGTTAATACAATTTGGTATCACAAGTGAAGCAAACATTGCACCTGTAAAAATGCTAAGAAACTACAAGGTATGGCACACAAACAAAAATGTTTTAAAATCTTAATATCAGAGCTTCGCCATTCAGGGGTTATGTGAGGAAGCACTTCTTCACACAGAGGGAAGTTTTTCTTCATTCTTTCACAGGATGTGGGCTTCGCTAGCTAGGCTAGCATTTTTTACCCAACCCTAATTGTCCTTGAGAAGGTGGTGGTGAGCTGCCTTCTTGAGCTGCTGCCGTTCCTGTGGTGTAGGTGCACCCACAGTGCTGTTAGGGAGGGAGTTCCAGGGATTTGGCCCTGCAACGTTGAAGATCACTGGGACACTTGCCACCCCACCCACCCCTCCCTCCGTCCACAGAGAGCTGCTGTGGATGGGGAGCTAAATGAAATTTGCCACACTTGAGATTGAAAGCTTTTCTATTATGCATTGCCAGAATTAAGTTGGATAAATGGAGTTTTGATACAGATCTGGCCTGAGCTAAGTGAATGGTGGAGCAGCCATAAATTGCCCCTTAATTGGAAAAAAGAATTGGGTATTCTAAATTTATAAAAAAAACGAGAGGCTGATGGGTCCATTATTCTTGTCACTGATAGGTGACATGGACTGAAAGCAGCCAAGGTCACTCAGTAGGCTACATTATACAAATGATCTTTGAGTGATGAAAGAAATTAAGACACAGCAAAGTAATTTATAAATACTAAAGAAAGATAGAAAGGTCAAAGATTTGAAGTCAGTGAAAGGAGAGGGGGTAGGAGGAATAAAAAGAGAAGTCTGCAATAGGGTGGAGGGCAGCGGAAATTAAATAACACATAAATTCACGATTCAACAGTGAAAGAGAATGGGTATAGTAAAGAAACAAACGTTGTGTCCAAGTGAGGCAGGAATGGCTAAACAACAGCCATCTGAGTGCAACATGAAGGGATAAAAAACAGGGCAGCACGGTGGCACAGTGGGTTAGAACTGCTGCCTCAGGGCAGCACAGTGGCGCAGTGGTTAGCCCTGCTGCCTCACGGCGCTGAGGCCCCAGGTTCGATCCTGGCTCTGGGTCACCGTCTGTGCGGAGTTTGCACCTTTGCCCTGTGTTTGTGTGGGTTTCGCCCCAGAACCCAAAAATGTGCAGGCTAGGTGGACTGGCCACGCTAAATTGTCTCTTAATTGGAAAAAATGAATTGAGTACTCTAAATTTATAAACAAAAAATGAAGGGATTAAAAAAACATATAGAATAAGATGGAGGTAGGGGTTGTGATCAAAAGTTATTGGGGTCACTGTTGGGTCTAGAAGGCTGTGGAGAGGCTAGTCAAAAGATGAGGGCCGGGATTCTCCCCTACCCGGTGGGGTGGGGGGTCCCGGCATGATGGAGTGGCGTGAACCTTTAGGGGCCAAGCCCTAACATTGACGGCTAGGCCCGCGCCGGAGTGGTTAGCGCTCCGCCGGCTGGCGTGGAAGGCCATTGGCGCCACGCCAGCCGGGGCCAAAGGGACTTTGCCGGCCGGCGGAAGTCCGCGCGTGCGCCGGAGCGTCAGCGGCTGCTGAGGGGGTCACTTCTGCCTCCGCCATGGTGAAGACTATGGTGAAGGCTGAAGGAAAAGAGTGCCCCCACGGCACAGGCCCGCCCGCCGATCGGTGGGCCCCGATCACGGGCCAGGCCACCGTGGGGGCACCGCCCGGGGCCAGATTGCCCCGCGCCCTCCCCAGGACCCCGGAGCCCGCCCGCGCCGCCTGCTCCCGCCGGTAAGGTAGGTAGTTTGATCGACGCCGGCGGAAACAGAATGACAGCGGCGGGACTTCGGCTCATCGCGGGCCGGAGAAGCACCGGGGGGGGGGGGGGGTCGCTGACCAGCGCAGAGTGATTCCCGCCCCCACCGAATCTCCAGTGCCGGAGAATTCGGGACACGGCGGGGGAGGGATTGACGCTAGCCCCCGGCGATTCTCTGACCCGGCGGGGAGTCGGAGAATCCCGCCCCAGGTACTGTTCCTCAAGCTTGCATTGAGCTTCACTGAAACACTGCAGCAGGTCAAGGACAGCAAGGTCAGGGCGAAAGCAAAGTGAAAAATTAAAATGACAGACAACAGCTGTTAGGAAATAGATAGGGTTTTCGGTAATTCATATTTGTGTTTGCATGTGCTGTTTGTTTGTATATCCGCATTAAAACATGCCTGCATTTTACTGTGGTTTTATGATGCCAAAACAAACACAGTGTTTAAAGAACAGGGTTTTTGCTGAGCAACAGAGAGGCCTCAGAGGAACAAAAGACAGTTTGAAGTTCAGTTGGTCATTATGCTCTAAGGTTAAGGGAGCAATATATGCCTCTACCTTAGATGAATTATTCAAAAGTGAAGGTAACAGTGAGTGTCAAGTGAGTTTAGATTCTTAGAATTTACAGTGCAGATGGAGGCCATTCAGCCCGTGGAATCTGCACCGGCACTTGGAAAGAGTACACTACTTAAGCATCAGGGAGAATTAATGAGAAATCTGTAGAAGTTGTTTTGGGTAGCAACTGTTACTTAGGCTCGAATTTTCCAGCCTTTCCCACGCATGGCATGTTCCAGCAGTGACAGGTGCATGCAATGGGAAACCCCATTGGCAGCAGCAGGACCAGAAGATCCTGCTGCCAGCCAATGGCAGGCCACTTCTGTTGCTGTGAAACATATTGCTGGTGTGTGTGGAAGATCCCACCCATGGTTTCAGAGTGTGATGTGTCTGACCACAGACCACTTATTAATTTACAGGGACTGTGTACTTAACTGTGAGCACTAGAGAATAACATAGCTTTTGTAACTTGTGTCATTCTTTGTGGTAGTATGACTAGGTATTACAGTACCTGGGAGTGTGAGCTGCCATTGGTGCAGAGGGCTTGCTACCCATTGGCCCAATTATTGTGTTCTCTGTATTCGTATTGGCCAAGAAGGTAGCTCCGCTTACGAGGCGGGGTATAAGAACCCGTGTTCCCCTGCAGCCAGGCCATTTCTTTACGTCTGCTGCTGGGCTCACTTCTTGCTGATTAAAGCCTTTCGTTTCGGACTTCACCTACGTTTCGTGTCCATTGATTGTGCATCAATTTAATCAGCAAGATTATTAAAGGATGGAGCTCCGCATCAAGCCAGCGTGTCTTCGACTCAGCCCCCATGCAGCGAATGCAACAGCCGCATTTAAGCACTGGCTGGCTTGCTTCAACAGTTACCTTAGAACGGCGGAAAATGTCCCGACGAAGGAGCAGAAACTGCACATCCTCCACTCGTGCATCGGCACTGCCATATGCACGCTCATAGAGGACATGACAGACTATGACGCGGCTATGGACTTGCTCAAAAGACATTTCATACGGCTGGTAAACCAAGTCTACACTCGGCACTTACTAGGCACAAGGCAGCAGATACCTGGTGAATCACTGGACGATTTTTACCGTGCTCTCCTCGTGCTGGGAAGGAACTGCGGCTGCCCACAGGTGTCTGCTGCTGAGCATACTGAACTCCTAATTCGAGACGCCTTCGTTGCAGACATGCAGTCCTCACAAATCCACCAAAGACTGTTGGAGAGAGAAACTTTAAGCCTCACGGAGGCACAGGCCCTCGCCTCCTCCCTAGACGTTGCGAACCGAAACGCACGCTCGTACGCTCCCGAACACACGACGGCCGCCTGGGCAGCATGGAACCCCTCCTCTCTCTCCCCCACGGACTTGGACCCCCCCCAGGCCTGCATTGCAGGGTGCCCCGAAAAACCAGCGGGGCCCCATTGCTATTTCTGCGGCCAGGCGAAGCACCCCCGTCAGCGCTGCCTGGCCCGTTCCGCAACCTGCAAGGGCTGCGGGAAGAAAGGCCACTTTGTGGCCGTTTGCCAGGCAAAGGCGGTTCTTGTGGTCCCAAGCAGCGACTGTGGGCCTCCCCCCTCGCTCTCTTCAGGGGCTCCGTGCGGCCCGCGGACCTCGCTGCCCCCATCCCCCAACACCACGTGCGATCTCCGGGCGCCACCATTTTACGCCCCAATGCCATGTGCGACCTCCGACTCCACGTGCAGGAAACGAGCGTCGCCATTTTGTCCACCCCCCATCACGTGCGGCTGACAGGTGCCGCCATCTTGGATCGGCTCCGAGGACCCCGCGGGTGACTACTCCCTGCCTGATGAAGACTCCGACTATCTGCCACGACTCGCTTCAGTCACACTGGATCAGTCTCGGCCCCGTACCCTCTCCACAGCGACCACAAAGATTTTACTCAAAGGCCATGATGCGAGCTATCGACGAGTCCCTCCCCTTCCACGTTGAGAGCAACGCACCCGATGTAGCTCTGACAGCCACCCTCAACCAAGCGGGCAGACCCGTGGCCTTCTTCTCCCGTACCCTCCACGCTTCCGAAATCCGCCACTCCTCGGTCGAGAAGGAAGTACAGGCCATAGTAGAAGCTGTGCGACACTGGAGGCACTATATGGCCGGCAGGAGGTTCACCCTCCTCACAGACCAACAGTCAGTGGCCTTCATTTTCGACAACGCACAGAGGGGCAAGATAAAGAACGATAAGATCTTGCGGTGGAGGATCGAATTGTCCACCTACAACTACAACATCTTGTATCGTCCCGGGAAGCTAAATGACCCTCCCGATGCCCTGTCCCGCGGCACCTGTGCCAACACACAAGTGGACCGCCGCCGAACTCTCCACGCGGACCTCTGCCACCTGGGGGTCACCCGCTTTTTTCACTTTGTAAAGACCCGCAACCTGCCCTACTCCATCGAGGAGGTCAGGACAGTTTCTAGGGATTGCCACATCTGCGCGGAGTGCAAGCCGCACTTCTACCGCCCTGAACAAGCGAATCTGATTAAAGCTTCCTGCCCCTTTGAACGCCTCAGCATGGACTTCAAAGGTCCCCTCCCCTCCAACAACCGCAACACGTACTTCCTCAACGTGATTGACGAGTACTCCCACTTCCCATTCGCCATCCCCTGCCCTGACATGACCACACTCACCATCATTAAAGCCCTTCACACCATTTTCTCCCTGTTCGGATTCCCCCCGTACATTCACAGCGATAGGGAGTCCTCCTTTATTAGTGACTAACTGCGTCAATTCCTGCTCAGCAGGGGCATCGCCTCCAGCAGGACGACCAGTTACAACCCCCGGGTAACGGGCAGGTCGAGAGGGAGAACGGGATGGTCTGGAAGACCGTCCTGCTGGCCCTACGGTCCAGAAATCTCCCAGTCTCCCGCTGGCAAGAGGTTCTCCCAGACGCCCTCCACTCAATCCGGTCACGACTTTGCACATCCACTAATCAAACGCCTCACGAATGCTTTCTTGTTTTTCCCAGGAAGTCTTCCTCAGGGACCGCGCTCCCGAACTGGCTGGCTACCCCCGGGCCCATCCTGCTCCGGAAACACGTGCGGGTACACAAGTCGGACCCGTTGGTCGAGAGGGTCCAGCTGCTCCACGCAAACCCGCAGTATGCGTATGTGGAGTATCCCGACGGCCGACAGGACACGGTCTTCCTATGGGACCTAGCACCCGCCGGATCCCCACCATTGCTGCCGGTGCCAGCCCCCCCAACCACCCCCCAACTGCAACTACTCCCAGCAGGCGCTCCCCTCCCTGGCCCGCCGACACCCTTACACGCGCTGCCGAGAGGACCGGACGCCCCTCCCCCGGCCCGGCCCTCGCCAGGTCCGACTAGGGGTACGGACGCAGCCACAAGGACCGGATCATCACTCCCGGAGATCATGGATGCCCGCAACTCCAACATCTCCAGCGAAGCTCCGCAGGTCGCACAGACGTCCAAGGCCCCCAATCGGCTGATCGAGTCTATGTGAACTGTTGATGGACCCTTTCTTGCTTGTTCTCTCGTTTTTTTCCTCTCAAACCTGTATATAGTTACTATGCTCTGACTCGACCCTGTACATAGTTTTCGGGCCAGTGGGCAGCCACTGTTGGAGATGTACGATCCAACATCACTAGTCATACTACCAGTCTCTTACCCACTCGCACAGGACACCCCCCCTTCTCCATGTCCGCATCCCCCGTACATGCCCCCCCCCCCCCCCCCCCCCCAGTTCCTTTCTCAACAAGGGGTGAATGTAGTAGTATGACTAGGGGTATTACGGTACCTAGGAGTGTGAGCTGCCATTGGTGCAGAGGGCTCGCTACCCATTGGCCCAAGTATCGTGTTCTCTGTGTTCCTATTGGCCAAGAGGAAGGTAGCTCCGCCTATGAGGCGGGGTATAAGAACCCGTGTTCCCCAGCAGCCAGGCCATTTCTGTACGTCTGCTGCTGGGCTCACTTCTTGCTGATTAAAGCCTTTCATTTCGGACTTCACCTACGTTTCATGTCCATTGATTGTGCATCATCCTTATGAGTCTGTATATGTCTCTAATGGTATAGTTGTGGGTGAAGGGGTAGCGTAATATCTTGTTTAATAATTGTTTCATTCTTTTGTTAAAAGTTCTTAAGCAGACTCCTGTGACTCTGTTCAGTATCTACCCTCCACATTTCTAAAGATAAAATAAAAGTTAGGATCGATCCATCGTGCTGATTTCCACCCTGGGATCTCACTTGTCCAGAGGTCACATCAGCTGTGATCGTAATACCGGAAACTCAGGGTCACGCTTGCGGACTGAGCGGAGATGTTCCCAAAGAGGTCACCAAGTTTGATCTCCAAAGTGTAGAGGAGACCATGTCGTGAGCAGGGAATACAGAACACTAACTTAAAGGAAGAACACCTAAATTTACGTTTCACTTGGAAGGTGTGTTTGGGGTCTTAGACACTGTGAAGAGAGGAGAAGAAGGTGTTGCATCTCCTGCACTTAGACTGAATTAATCCAGAGGTACGGCTGGGGTGTGAGGGTGACAGGAGAATGGACCAGGGTATCACGGAGGGAACAGTCCCTGTGGAAATCCAAAACGGGAAGACTGGGGGAGATGTATGTTGTTTGGTAAAATTATAGGCGGCAAAACAGAAGATGAGCAACAGACAAAGTTGAGACTCAGTCAGCTGATCTTTGAGCATGGGATCCTCCTTTGTAGAAGGGGTCAGAACATCAGAGAATGTGGTTAAAGGCTGTTGTGCACCTCCTAGTGGCCAGATGGAGTATGGCTTACGAAGAGCAGCTGCAGAGACAGAAGATGCAACATTAGTTCATTCTTCACTGAGTAAGGGGCTATGACGATAATGCTGCTTTTTTCCCTTTGAATTGCAGGTTATTCAAGAGTTAAAAGATGCAGCTAAATACAACAAGCCTATTAATGGATGGTATCACCCCTACGTCGACGTATTTCAGGTAAGGAGGTGTATGGGGAGGGTGCAGAGGGACACAGAGAGGGGAATTGAGAGGACTGTGGGCTGGGGTGGGGTGAGGGAGGGCTCAGAATAAGGCAGGGAGGATGTGAGGAGGGTGGTTCGGGTGTGGGGAAAGTGGAGAAGGTACGGGGAGGTTGTGGAGAGTGCGAAGGATGTGGGGAGAATGAAGGGAGGGAGTGGAGAAGGTGTGGTGAGGGTGGGCAGAGAATGGGATGGATGAGGTGAGGGTTTGGGGAGAGGGAGGTGAGGGAGAGGAGGTTCTGGAGGGTATAAGGATAGTGGGGATGAAGTGAGAGAGGGTAAGGGTGGTGAGGGCAGCAAGGGCACAAAGGATCATGGGAGAGTGTAGAAATGTTGGAGGAGGCCTGTGAAATTTTATTATGTTACTCTATTCCCCCCAAATGCATGTTCCTGCACTTGATGATTACAAAATTCACAACTATAAAATGCTAATTGAAATGTTTTCTGGCCTTTCATTGATAGGACAATGGTTTAATCGTGTTAACAGATGCTTATATTCCATACAGGAAGCCGGTCTGTAAGTATAAACATTTCTAAGAAAACTCAGTTTGTGGGGAAATGGAGTTTCCCTTGAAAGTATTATCAAAGATGCCCAAATGTGTGCTATTCTGCACACAGCTGCTTTATACTTTGCCAAATAAATATCACCGGAAAGAAAATACACGCCCTCTGAGCGATTTCTGTGTTCCTCTGTGGCCTTGTGTGAATCCCCTGATTTCCTTCACTCCATCACTGGCAGCTGTGCTTAAAGGTAGCAAACGCTCAGACCATAAGATATAGGAGAAGAATGAGGCCATTCGGCCCATCGAGTCCTCTCCGCCATTCAATCATCGCTGATATGTTTCTCATCCCCATTCTCCTGCCTTCTCCCCATAACCCCAGATCCCTTTATTAATTAAGAACATATCTATCTCTGTCTTAAAGACACTCAGTGATTTGGCCTCCACAGCCTTCTGCAGCAAAGAGTTCCACAGATTCACCACCTGAAGCAATTCCTCCTCATCTCAGTTTTAAACGATCATTCCTTTAGTCTGAGATTGTGTCCTCGGGTTCTGGTTTTTCCTACATGTGGAAACATCCTCTCCACGTCCACTCTATCCAGGCCTTACATATCCTGTAAGTTTCAATAAGATCCCCCCTCATCCTTCTGAACTCCAACGAGTACAGACCCAGAGTCCTCAACCATTCCTCATATGACAAGACCTTAATTCCAGGGATCATTCTTGTGAACCTCCTCTGGACCCGTTCCAAGGCCAGCACATCCTTCCTTAGATACGGGGCCCAAAATTGCTCACAATACTCCAAATGGAGTCTGACCAGAGCCTTATATAGCCTCAGAAGTACTTCCCTGCTCTTGTATTCTAGCCCTCTCGACATGAATGCTAACATTGCATTTGCCTTCCTAACTGCTGACTGAACCTGTACGTTAGCCTGAAGAGAATCCTGAACTCGGATTTCTAAGGACCTTTGTGTTTCAGATTTCCTGAACCTTTCCGCATTTTGAAAATAGTCTATACCTCTATTCTTCCCACCAAAGTGCATAACCTTTCACTTTTCCACATTTTATTCCATCTGCCACTTCTTTGCCCACTCTCCTAGCCTGTCCAAGTCCTTCTGCAGCTCCCCTGCTTCCCCAACACCTGCGTACCATTTTTTATTTTCATTTTCTGACCTGGACTGTGGTTAATTCTTCATATTTGCATTTTATAAAGGCGATACATCATTTTAACAGCAATTCTCGTGAAGAGTTTGGTCCTCATCAATTGCGTAATAAATAATGTTTGTACAATTAATTTAATAAGACGTAGTTTGTGATATTTAATACCCCTTGTTACGGTCCTGATAAATGTATCTATTTAACATTGTCACCAATTTTAACAGCCAATACCTTTTTTCATTTGAACAGTCTAGCCAAGGAGTGGATACTAAACCTTCCTGGTTGCCTAAGAAATGTGACTGAGTTGCATAAATATCTCCTTCGTCCAAGAACAGAATCCTCAGCTTCTAAAGAGAGGCTGAAGATTAGGGGCTTGATTCTTCGCCCTCCCCCCCCCCCCCACTCGGTGGCGCGCCATTCGCTGGCAGCCGGTTTCTCTCTCCCTGCCACGTGTCAATGGGATCTCCCATCGCAGCCATCCCACGTCACTGGGAAACCCATGGATGGGGCTGCGCTGTCAGTGGGAAACTACAATCCCAACAGGCAGAGAATTCTGGGCTTGCTCTTTATTACAGGCATTTCTGTAATTTTGCCCATGTGTTAGGAGGTTCGGAGAGAACTATGGTTGACATCAGCTGAACACAACTTCCTTGTTTCACACAATTCCTCCTTGATGATAATTTAGTTTTGTGTTTTATATGATTTGGAAAAGAACTCGTGGAAAGTTCCACCTAGATTTGACCGACTCAAACAATATTCAGTGAGTGCGTATTTTGTTGCATTTCAATCTCACCTTGTCCTCAGCTGCTGAATGAAATGTAAGTGTGACATTAACCTGAGGCTAACCTAGTGAATCTACCCTTCACAGACAGCATAGCTATTGAGGACGGCATAGCGTTTAAGACCACGAGCCTTTCGGATAAGGCAGAAGAGAAGCAGAGAGTCAGAACGTATTTCCCAGAGACCTGGATGTGGTTGGACATGTTGACCGGGTAGGAATTCCAAGAGCAGAACTGAGCATGATAGCCTTGTTACTTGACACGAGGAACTAGACAGTCTTGGTCCAAGCAAGGACAAAAGAGTTGAACTCAAGAAGTGAGGTGAGGTGAGACTCACTGCCCTTGACATCAAGGCAGCATTTGACCAGGTTTGGCGTCAAAAGGTTTGAGCAAAATTAAAGCTCACGGGAATTATGAGGGTGAATCTCCACTGGACATCGTTATATTTAGCACAAAGTAAGATGGCTGTAGTTGTTGGAGGTTAATCATAATAATAACAATAATCGCTTATTGTCACAAATAGGCTTCTGAAGTTACTGTGAATAGCCCCTAGTCGCCACATTCCAGTGCCTATTCGGGGAGGCCGGTACAGGAATTGAACCCGCACTGCTGGCATTGTTCTGCATTACAAGCCAGCTGTTTAGCAGACCGTGCTAAACCAGCCCAATCACCTCAGTCCTGGGACATCACTGCAGCAGTTCCTCAGGGTGGTGCTTGGCTAAACCACTTTCAACTGCTTCATCAATGACCTTTCATTAATCACAAGGTCAGAAGTGGGGATGTTTCTTGATGTCTGCAGAATGGTCAGCATCGTTGATGCCTCCTCAGATAATGAAGCAATCTATGTCTATTTGCAACAAGACCTGGACAACATTTAGGCTTGAGCTGATGAATGGAAAGCAACATTCATGCCACACCAGTGCCAGGCAATGATCATCTCCAACAAGAGAGAATATAATCAATGCCCCATGACAATCAATGTCATTACCATTGTTGAATCAACATTCTGGGTTTACCATTGACTAGAAACTGAACTGGACCAACTGTATAAATGCTGTGGCTACCAGAGCAGGTCCGAGGCAAGGAATCCTGTGGCAAGCCTGTCCACTATCTACAAGGCACAACTCAGGAGTGTGATGGAATACTCTCCACTTGCCTGGATGAGTGCAGCTCCAACAACAGTGGAGGGGCCTCACGGTAGCATGGTGGTTAGCATCAATGCTTCACAGCTCCAGGGTCCCAGGTTCGATTCCCGGCTGGGTCACTGTCTGTGTGGAGTCTGCACGTCCTCCCTGTGTGTGCGTGGGTTTCCTCCGGGTGCTCCGGTTTCCTCCCACAGTCCAAAGATGTGCGGGTTAGGTGGATTGGCCATGCTAAATTGCCCGTAGTGTAAGGTTAATGGGGGGATTGTTGGGTTATGGGTATACGGGTTACGTGGGTTTAAGTAGGGTGATCATTGTTCGGCACAACATCGAGGGCCGAAGGGCCGGTTCTGTGCTGTACTGTTCTATGTTCTAACACTCAAGAAGCTTGGCACCATCCAGGACAAAGCAGCCTTGCTTGATTGGCACCCCATCCACCACCTTCAACATCCACTCCCTCTACCACAGTGCACAGTGGCAGCCGTGTGTGGCATCTACAAGATGCACTGCAGCAACTCACCAAGGTTCCTTCGACAACAACTTCAAAATACATGACTACTACCATCGAGAGAGACAAGGCAGCAGGACACCATTACCTGGAGGTTCCCCTCCAAGTCACTTACTATCCTGAGTTGGAAATATATCGCTTTTCCTTCACTATTGCTGGATCAAAATCCTGGAACTCACTCCCTAACAGCATTGTGGGTGTACCTACAGCACATGGAGTGGTTCAAGAAGGTGGATCACCACCACCTTCTCAAGGGTAACTAGGAATGGGCAATAAATGCTGGATAACTGTGGTGATATGCATCACTGTAAATACACAAGGGGTTACTGTAAATACACATAGACTAGCTAGACACTAGAGGGAGCACCAGAGACATGACACACAGACATTCAACCAATAGGTCCGTAAGATAGGACATGGCCAATGGCCATTCAAGACGCACACAGAGGTGACACTACCACAGGAGGGCATTACACCAACCCATATATATGGACACAGCACACATGATCTTCCTCTTTCCAGTGGAGACACTTAGTAAGTACAGACAGGGTTGATTTGAAACACGTCACACCCACCACCTGGATTGTAGCAGACTGGTTCGTCAGTCTGAGTAGCTATAGCAGGACTAACAGGAGAGTCGAATCCAAGTAGGAGAAGCGTTAACAGTTTAATAAATGTGTTAAAGCTATCTCCAAGTCTGAACCTTCCTTTGTCAGAGTGCACATCATGGAAGAAGCTTATGCTACGTCAAGAGCATAACAAAACACTAACCAGCGATGCCCACACCCTGTAAATTAATTTTTTTAATGCTTGTATGATGGTGTTTGGGAGTTCCTGGAATTTAACCCAATAATGATGTATTTCCGGTGTAGGCTGGAGGGGTGTGGTGCAGGTATCAATGATAGTTTTCAGCAAGGTCCAGACACAGGGAAAAACCTGTTGACATTTGTCTCCGGAAACCAGTCTAGCAGATACAGCAGTATCCAAGAAAAGTATTCAGTTCATTCTCCAGATATAGAAGCACAAATAATTTACATGGATGATACCAGTGTGGACTGAGAGATCAGATAGGATAAACATAAATGAGATATTTCCGCTTGTGCTGGAATCCAAAAGCAGGGATCATGAATATAAGGTCTTCACTAATAAATCCAATGGGTAATTTAAGAGAAATGTCTTTATACAGAGGCTGGGGAAAATCGCTAACACGGGGAGCGCTTTAAGGGAAAATGAACAGTTGGGGTAACCCCATAATGCTGTCAGGCCAGGGGTTTTGACTCACTGATGGTGACGGATGTATGCCCAAGTCAAGATGGTGAGTGGTTTGGTGGGGAGCTTGTAGATGGTGGTGTTCCCATTCAGCCGCTGCCCTTGTCTGTCGAGCTGATAGAGACCACAGGTTTGGCCGAGTCAGGAACAAAAGCAGAAAGCACTTTTTCACTCAAAGGATAGAAGTTTGGAACGCCTTCCCTATAGGAAGCAATGGATTCTGGGACAATTGGAGCTTTTGGGCCGGTTTATCATCGGGTCAGGGCATGGATTGGCCTGGAGGGTATGATTGTGGGTGGGTGGCGAGGCATGAACTGGCATGGAAAGTGG
The DNA here is from genome assembly GCF_902713615.1 of Scyliorhinus canicula. Taxonomy (NCBI): domain Eukaryota; kingdom Metazoa; phylum Chordata; class Chondrichthyes; order Carcharhiniformes; family Scyliorhinidae; genus Scyliorhinus; species Scyliorhinus canicula. The sequence continues at coordinate 303,538,832 of NC_052146.1, forward strand.
AATGGGCTGGGGAAGCGATCGGATGTGAGGGGTGAGGGCTGGAGGGATTTGTGTTTAACAAAACCACAGGGACAAAGTTCCAGGGAACTGAGGCAGGCCTCTTAGCCAACCCGCCTTGGTGCCCATGGCCTCTGCAGCCACCTCCAATCTGCATCCAGGGGTGACGTGTCACACATGCCTGCACTCCCCTGCAACACAAATCACAATATTTGGGCCACTATTTCCGAAGGTGGGGGTGCCAAATCAGGAACATTCCTGAGTCCAGCTACTCACCTCTAAGATGCAAATCCATCCTTTTAAGACTGAGATCTGGTTGCTTCTTATGGGTGACAGTGCCAAGGAAAAATGAAGGAAGTAGGATTGAGGTGCAAGCCAGCCATGATCTAGCTGAATGGTCGATCAGGTTCAAGGGGCTGGATGGCCTCCTCCTGTTCCTAATCTCCCAGTTCCTTTGTATTAGGACGCCCCGAGAGCATTGCTGTATCAGTTTGATGTTGTTTGTTAATTCTTTCCATAGGCAAGTCACACTTTATGATCATCATTCTAATGTTATTTTCTTTTGTTTAGTTCAAGCTCAACAGTTACCTTGCAGAGAACAGTCCCAGATTCCCTCACCACCTGGGTCGCCAGTGCTTTCGCCATATCCAAGAGTCAAGGGCTTCAAGTGGCCACTATTCCTGCTCAGGTACAGTCAAAGAGACCTTGGCGTGTTTGGAAATAGACCTCTGAAGGCACAGGAGCAGGTTAATAGGGTGGTGAAAAAGGGATGTGGGGCACGAGCTTCATCAATCATGACATAGATTATAAAAGCAAGGGAGTTATGATGGAGCTGCACAGAACTTTGGTGAGGCCACAGCTGGAATAGTATGTGCAGTTCCCGGTCGGCATGTTAAAGGAAGGATGTGATTACGCTGGAGTGGGTGCAGAGGCACGTTCCCCAGGATGGAACATTTAAGTTATGAAGCGAGGTTGGATAGGCTTGGTGTGGCGCTAACAATTGCTCACAAAGACCCGAGGCACGTACAATCGAGGCTTTATTGCTGTGTGATGCTATTCCTCAGGCGGCAGCTGTAGAATAGGATCTCAGTGACTCACACGCCTATTTATACACAAGCTCCCTGTGGGCGGAGCTAGCCGGCAGGGGCTTACCGGAGGAACCTGTATTACAGGTACACCCATACATCCCCCTACTGCAAGTACGCGTATCTACAGTGGTTATATCACCACACTTGGGTTGTTTTCACTGGAGCAGGGAAGGCTGAGGGGTGACCTGATCGAGGGGTACAGGATTATGAGGGGCATGGACAGGGTGGATAGGGAGCAGCTGTTCACCTCAGTTGGAGGGTCGGTTATGAGGGGACACAGGTTGAAGGTGAAGGGTGGGAGGTTCAGGGTTGATTGGAGGAAAATATGTTTTGCTCAGAGGGTAGTGATGGTCTGGAATACACTGCCTGGGAGGGTGGTAGAGGCGGGTTGCCACACACCCTTTAAAAATTATCTGGATGAGCACTTGGCACGTCTTAACATTCGAAGCGATGGGCCAAGTGTTGGCAAATAGAATTAGGAATGGCAGACCAGGTGCCTTTCATGTGGTGGTGCTGACTCGATGGGCCGAGCGGCATTTTCATGACTGTATTTTGCTGCGATTCTCATTCTGTGATATATTAAATGTATTTAATCTTATTCATGGGGACATGGGGAGTGAAGAAGCCCGATTTCAATCCTGCGGTCCACTGACGTGAAGGAGGGTCACTCGTGAGGCCCACTCACCAGCCTGGGTTGTCCATCACTGCTTTAAAAGCTGTAAAAGTTTCAAACTCCTCATCTCTCAACATAACTTGATGCAAGATAGGGCAGCACGGTGGCCTAGTGGTTAGCACAGCTGCCTCACGGCGCTGAGGTCCCAGGTTCGAATCCCGGCTCTGGGTCACTGTCCGTGTGGAGTTTGCACGTTCTCCCCCCCCGTGTCTGCGTGGGGTTCGCCCCCACAACCCAAAAAATGTGCAGAGTAGGTGGATTGGCCATGCTAAATTGCCCCTTAATTGGAAAAAATAATTGGGTAATCTAAATTAAAAAAAAAATAACTTGATGCAAGATCAGTTGTTAAATTTAATTGCAATGTTGACCGTCCTTTGCTAACTAAAGATATTGAGAGCTAATGGGCAAAAATAGGTATACGGAGTTAGGTCCTAGATCTCAATGAATGATGGAATTAGATCGAGGGGCTATTTTCTATGTTTAGTTTCTCATTGAAGGGCAGGGTGCGAAATTCAAACATATCCACAAGATGGCTCCAGAGAAAAGGATCTGGAGGAAAATATCAGGCATTCCATACACATGTGTTTATTTGTAACACGTACAGACTTTCATTCCCGTTCCACAACAAAAGGCAGAAAAATAAATCACAATATCTTGGCTGTTCAAATTGCATGCTGGGTAGAGTGTCAAAAGGAGACATTTCTCGTGGTTCTTGTTTGCCTTCAAATTGTTTCTTAGTTTTACTTGGGTGTAATCTCCTCCTTCTGCGTAGAATCTCCGCCAACCGCGTACCCCTCACCAATTATCTCAATGCTCGCTGTGAGCAGAAAGCCAACACGCCCCGACAGCCCCGGACACACCCATATCCACTATCACAGCCTCAGAAATCAGATCGGCCTTCTTTAAATTGAACCCTCGGAAGGCAATGGGTCCTGATGGAGTCCCTGGCTGTGCACTGAGATTCTGCACGGAACAACTGATGGATGTGTTCGCAGACATCTTCAACCTCTCCCTACTCCATTCCGAGGGTCCCACCGGCTTCAAGAAGACCACCATCATAGCGGTGCCGAAGAAGAACGAGGCAACGTGCCTCAACAACCACCATCCAGTGACCTTGACATTGATCATTATGAAGTGCTTCGAGAGGTCAGCCATGAGACCCATCATAGCCATACTCCCAGAATGCCTAGGTCCACTGCAATTTGCATACTGCCACAACCGGTCCACAGCAGACGCCATCTCCCTGGCCCTACACTCATCCCTGGAGCATCTCAACAACAAAGACTCCTATGTCAGATTCCTATTCATTGACTACAGCTCCACCTTCAACACCACAATCCCAGCCAAACTCATATCAAAGCTCCAAAACCTAGGACTTGGCTCCTTCCTCTGCAACTGGATCCTTGATTTTCTGACCCACAGGCCACAATCAGTAAGAATGAAGAACAACACCTCCTCCTCAATACTGGGGCCCCACAGGGTTGCTTACTTAGTCCCCTACTAAACACTGTATACACACACGACTGCGTGGCACAATTTGGCTCCAAGTCCATCTACACGTTTGCTGATGACACAACCGTAGCGGGTTGGATCTCAAACAACGATGAGCCAGAGTATAGGAGGGAGGTAGAGAACCTAGTGGTGTGGTGTAACAACAATAATCTCTCCCTCAACGTCAACAAAACTAAGGAGCTGGTCATCAACTTCAGGAAGCGAAGTATCGTACACACCCCTGTCAGCATCAATGGTGCTGAGGTGGAGATGGTTAACAGCTCCAAATTCATAAGTGTGCACGTCATCAATAATCTGTCCTGGTCCACCTAGAAAGCACAACAGTACCGATATATACTTCCTCAGGAAACTAAGGAAATTTGACATGCCTACATTGACTCTTACCAATTTTTACAGATGCACTATCGAAAGCATCCTATCGGGCTGCATCACTGCCTGGAATGGCAATTGCTCAGCCCAAGACCGTAAGAAACTACAGAGAGTCGTGAACACAGCCCAATCCATCACGTGAAGCTGCCTCCCATCCATTGACTCTATCTACACCTCCCATTGCCTTGCGAAAGCGGGCAGCATAATCAAAGACCCTTCCCACCCAAGTTATTCTCTCTTCCAACCTTGTTTATCGGGCAGGAGATGCAAAAGTCTGAGAACACGCACTAAGAGATTCAAAAACAGCTTCTTCCCCACTGTTACCAGACTCCTGAATGATCCTCTTATGGACTGAACTGATCTCTCCAGACATCTTCTCTACTGAGTAGTACTACACTCTGTATGTTTCACCCAATGTTTATGTCTATGTATTTACATTGTGTATTTATCGTATGTCCTATGTTTTTTCATGTATGGACGATCTGTCTGGATTGTACACAGAATAATACTTTCCACCGTACCTCTGTACACATGACAATAAATCTAAATCTAAATCTTATGTCCTTTCATGGTTGGCATGGTAGCTCAGTGGGTAGCACTGTTGCTTCACATCGCCAGGGTCCCGGGTTCAATTCCCGGCTTGGGTCACTATCTGTGCGGAAGAAAAAGAGTGCCCCCACAGCACAGGGCCGCCCACCGATCGGTGGGCCCCGATCGCGGGCCAGGCCACCGTGGTCAAATCGCCCCGCGCCCCCCCAGGACCCCGGCACTCGCCCGTGCCGCCAATCCCGCCAGTCAGGTAGGTGTTTTGATTCCCGCCGGCGGGAGAGACCTGTCAGCGGCGGGACTTCGGCCCATCGCGGGCCGGAGAATCGCCGCGGGGGGCCCGCCAACCGGCGCAGTGCGATTCCCGCCCCCGCCGAATCTCGGGTGGCGGAGAATTCGGGACACGCCGGGGGGTGGGATTGACCCCGCCCCCGGGCGATTCTCCGACCCGGTGGGGGGTCGGAGAATCCCGCCCCTGATATTTATCTCCACTAACAGAGTGAGACTGGAAGGATTCTCCACTCATTGACGCAGTGAAACGTTCACGCCACATGTTAACTGTACATTACTTGAGAGGTGCCTTTAACTGTGTGTTTCATCGCCACTTCAGTGATCTGTGTTCCTGTGTCTATGTTAACACTACTTTGTTCTTTTTGATTTAACAGCTGGAGGTTTTCAAGTCTTTCTTCCTGGAACTGAACCTCCCGTATTCAATAACCAGAGGCGAGCAACTTGTTCTGGAAATAAATATCTTCAACTACCAGGAACAGACACTGGAGGTAGCGCCTCTAACAGTTTTGATCTCTCACAAGATTGGCTTAGTATGTTGGAGTTAAAATAAAACATTTAAGCCTTTAAACCGGGGCTGGTTTAGCTCACAAGGCTAAATCGCTGGCTTATAAAGCAGACCAAGCAGGCCAGCAGCACGGTTCAATTCCCGTACCAGCCTCCCCGGACAGGCGCCGGAATGTGGCAACTAGGGCCTTTTCACAGTAACTTCATTGAAGCCTACTCGTGACAATAAGCGATTTTCATTTCATTTCAAATGTCCCGTATATGGGACGGGATTCTCCGAGAACGGGGCTAAGTGTTGACGCCGTCGTAGGAGCGTTTAGCGACGGCGTCATCTGGCCACTGGGAGCAGCGATCCTGTACCGGACAGGGAGCCAGCACGGCATTGGAGCGCTTCATGCAGCTCCAGCTGCTGATACGGGTGCCAGCACGGGGTGATGCGGGTCCACGTATGCGCGCCACGGCCGACGCAGGTCCACACATGCACGCCACGGCCAGCGGAGGTCCACGCATGCACGCCGGATGGGGCCATGAATATGAGTTGCCGTCCCCGCACTGGCCCCCTGGCAACATGGTGGAGACCTACAGGGTTCCGGGCCCGGAGGAATATAGCCCCCCTCTCCCGGAATTAGCCTGCCCGCCGATCTGTAGCCCCCGATCGCGGGCCTGGCCACCCACCCCCCCCCCCCCCCCAACCAGGACGGCCCCCACAGCCAGAATGCCGAGGTCCCGCCAGGTAGGACCACATGCGAACAACGCCGGTGGGACTCGGCCGAGCTCGGCGGGCATTCGGCCCATTGAGCGCAGTGAATCGCCTGCGGGGGGGTGGGTGGGGGGGTTTGAGTTGAGCGGCCCCCCACCAGCGCCGTGGCAACCGCGCCAGCGCTATCGGCGGCCCGGCGTCAGAGCGGCGACCCGGGATTCGCGCCCGCCCGGCGATTCTCCGACCTGGCGCGGGACCGGAAAATCCCGCCCGTGATGTTTTCGGAATCCTTTGGGATCATTTTATCCTGTATAAATATTAGAGATTAGTGATCTATACACTGCAGCAAGTAGAGAGCACAGGTTATAACCATTGGAATAAGGACAGAGAGCAGAAGATTGAGGGGTTAAAGTTGATCATCATTCAGCCCCAAGCAGATTTGATAAATGTTCCCTGTGCTAAATATTCCCGGATGTCTTTTGGGGAAATGACTTGGTGGGTCTCGGAAGTCAATAATTACAAGTTTCATTGGCAGTAATCTAAAATGCTAATGAGGGTATAAGAACCATATTTCGCTCCCCACTGACGTCCCTGATATATTGGGTATTCTGAAGGTTTTGACCAAGGTTGGTATCATGACCGGTACAGGCCTGGAGGGCCGCAGGGCCTGTTCCTCTGCTGTATTGTTCTTTGTTCTTTGAATGGACCAAGCACTAATCTGTTCATGTCTTACCGAAACCTCAGACAGGATTCCTCAATATTTCATCTATTCTTCAATCACATCTCCCTCCAGGGTGGCGGTCAAGTTACTGGGCTGTAAGGGCAGCACGGTGGCCTAGTGGTTAGCACAACCGCCTCACGGCGCTGAGGTCCCAGGTTCGATCCCGGCTCTGGGTCACTGTCCGTGTGGAGTTTGCACATTCTCCCCGTGTCTGCGTGGGTTTCGCCCCCACAACCCAAAAATGTGCAGAGTAGGTGGATTGGCCACGCTAAATTGCCCCTTAATAGAAAAAATAATTGAGTAATCTAAATTTATTAAAAAAAAAGTTACTGGACTGCGAACCCTGGTGCCTGGACTTTTTAGTAGGATGTGTGTCCAAATCCCAATGTTTAATAATTTTGATTTAGTTTCTTAAAAGAAAGAGATCTGCCGATAAAAAGCTGATGGTCGGATGAATAACACTATCGATGTTTTTAATGCACAGGTTTGGGTGACGGTTGAGTGGAATGATTTATTTGATTTCATCATCATACCAGATGAGAAGGACACTGTGCCCAATAAGCAGAAAGGTTCTGTGTTAAATCAAGATTCCCACGTCTTTTATTTCCCCATCAAGCTGAAGGCCCTTGGAAAGGTGCCTATCAAAGTTAAGGCCACATCGGAAGTCTCATTCGACGCTGTCTCCAAGTACATTTTAGTGAAGGTATTGTATTTGGTTTGATTGGTTCCATTTTCATGCCTTTTATTTACTGAGGTAAACTCAGCAGATTATGAAGATTAGGAATAAAGAGCAGCCAGGGGCCAAACATTGTCTCTCACTTTCTCCATCATTGATCGTTCATCTTCAATCTTAACTCCACTCTCCCACCTTCTGCTTCACTCCCTTGCTCAGACACAAATCTTTGAAGGTGGAAGGACAAGTTGAGAATGCCCCTCAACAAATCATGAGGAGAGCCGGGCGGCACGATGGTGCAGTGGTTAGCACTGCTGTCTACGGCGCTGAGGACCTGGGTTCAAATCCTGGCCCTGGTTCACTGTCTGTGTGGAGTTTGCACATTCTCCCCGTGTCTGCGTGGGTTTCACCCCCACAACCCAAAGATGTGCAGGTTAGGTGGATTGGCCACGCTAAATTGCCCCTTAATCAGAAAAAGAATAATTGGGTATTGTGCTCTATGTAAAGTGGAACGTTAACCGAAAGCAAAGAGATGGTGCAAAACTGGTTATAAAATCACTGGTTAGGCTCCAACTAGAGGGTAATGTATCTAATTCTGGGCACCACACTTTAGGAAGGATGTACCCACAAGCTCCCGCATTTAACAATGAGGCGATGAGCGGGTCATCGGTTTTTGTGACGTTGGTTGAGGGCATGGGCTTAGGGGTGAACTCCCATGCTCCTTTTTGAAACACTGCCGCAGGATCCATTAGGAACGCAAGAGGGCAGAAAGAACCTTGGTTTTAATGTCGCACCTCAAAGGCGGCACCTCTGACAGTGCAGCACTCCCCAGTGCTAAATTACATGCTCGAGTTTCAAGAGGGCCATGTGAACCCATAACCTTCTGACTCAGAGGGGTGAGAGCGACCAACTGAGCCATGACAAACACTGAGCAACCTCCAGTTCATTGCAGCTCACTGAATCTGAGGCTCCGACCAAGTTTTCGGAATTTGGTATTTGGCTTTCCTGGCTGCACATTTAGATTCTACGGACCGTGTCGAATGCAATACAGATCATTGCTGCTGTATTTCCCTAAAGGGGGCAACAATAAGGAGGTTGAATTGATCCAAATTTTACAAATGTGTAACAGATGTTGCATGGCGCGAATCTCTAACAAGCCGGGAGAGTTTCAGATGATGCAGACATAAGCTTGTTGTTTAACTTGGAGCGTGAGCACCAGTTTAAGTTTATGAGTAACATCAAGCGACCTTAGAGATTAGGACTAATCCTTTAACCCAGACTAGTGGATAAGTGGGAAATTCTGCTGGTTTGCCTCCTTCAAAGCCAGACCGGATGAATAACTGGTTGCAAACCTGTTAAAGTGGGGAAACTCAGGTGTAAGAGCCAAAAATCCTTTTGATTTGCGTGAGGCCAAGGAAGGAGGAATACCAGAGGAATAGAAGGGTGTATTGATGGGAGGATGTGAGGAAGGTTGAGAAGAGACTTGTATGAAGCATAAAGAACATAAGAACATAGGAACTAGGAGCAGGAGTAGGCCATCTGGCCCCTCGAGCCATTCAATGAGATCATGGCTGATCTTTTGTGGACTCAGCTCCACTTTACGGCCCGAACACCATAACCCTTAATCCCTTTATTCTTTAAAAAAACTAGCTATCTTTATCTTAAAAACATTTAATGAAGGAGCCTCAACTGCTTCACTGGGCAAGGAATTCCATAGATTCACAACCCTTTGGGTGAAGAAGTTCCTCCTAAACTTAGTCCTAAATCTGCTTCCCCTTATTTTGAGGCTATGCCCCCTAGTTCTGCTTTCACCCGCCAGTGGAAACAACCTGCCCGCATCTATCCTATCTATTCCCTTCATAATTTTATATATTTCTATAAGATCCCCCCGCATCCGTCTAAATTCCAACGAGTACAGTCCCAGTCTACTCAACCTCTCCTCGTAATCCAACCCCTTCAGCTCTGGGATTAATCTAGTGAATCTCCTCTGCACACCCTCCAGTGCCAGTACGTCCTTTCTCAGGTAAGGAGACCAAAAATCAGCACAATACTCCAGGTGTGGCCTCACTAACACCTTATACAATTGCAGCATAACCTCCCTAGTCTTAAACTCCATCCCTCTAGCAATGAAGGACAAAATTCCATTTGCCTTCTTAATCACCTGTTGCACCTGTAAACCAACTTTTTGGTTTACAGCCTGGAGATCTGACAAGACTACGCCCCAATGCTCTCCGTCTTTGCTGGAGACTCGATGTGAAATGGTGGAAGGAAAATAGACATAAAATGATTGAATAACCAGCAACTTGAGGTTTGAAAGCTAGAAGTTTATAGGATGAAAAGGGTAAGAGGGTCTACATTTTGCTGGGGACCTGTAACGTTTTGTTCATAATCCAGTTACCAACCAGGAGAATAAAGACACACTTTTTCACAGTTATAAACAAACAAAATAAAATGTATTATCCAAAGTCAGAAAAGTGAAACAATCTACAATATCCATCTTATCTCTAACATTCAGAATTAATATGAGGTAAGTATGAATTAATAGACCAACTGTGGTTGGACGCACCACACTGCACATTATATGACAGATGATCCAAGACGGATCCCATAGTTTCTCAGCAACCGACCCAGATGTCAGTGACCATTGTGAGTCGCAAAATCCCATTAAAACTCTGTTTCCCTCATGAGGGATTTCAACTCACTTTCAAAGACCTATCCTCTGAATTCCATCAAACGCCATTGCGACTTGGACTGCCTCAACAATTCCTCACCTCCCAATGGTTCACACTTCTCCAGAGACGGTGCTCCATGAGATTCACAAAATTGTTCTCCAATATCTATTTACCATCACCATTGCAGCTCTTTCACAGTCTATTAGCTTCACTTCAGTTTCTACAGTCTCTCAGGTTCAACGAGCTAAAAATGGCTCCCAGGGCTTCTCTGAGCCCGAACTGCCTGGAGCCTTTTGGTACCTAACCCCTTTCCTTGCTGCAGGATAGTCACCTAAATTGAAACCAGAGGACCTTCTTAAGCTCCGCACATGCCCATGATGATGTAGCCTTTTAGGGTTGACTGAATGGTTTTAAACTAATTTAGCTCCATCTCCGAAACAAAGTATTTTTCTGGACTGCACTCCTTTGCAAGTAGTGTAGGCATCAGATCTCCAGTTCGCCAGTGAAATAAAGCCATGTGCTGTTTTTACGGCTCTGACCTTCTTTAGCTGCTAACCCCTTAGGTCGACTTGATCCCAATCATTTAAATGTGAGAGAATTATCTATCTGCCTCAGTTGCCTTTACCCCGTTTTCGGCAGTTAAACATTAATCGTTTCAGAGCTAAAAAGTGCCCCCAACATATCAACATGAACTCTGAACTAGATATTCACCAGTGGTTTTAGAAAGGAATGCCTCAGAACAGGAAACAGTACAATAAACATCAATCAGTCTTGATCTGATTGAAGGTGAAGAAGTGATTTGATAGCCCTGCTTAAAATCATGAGCGATTTTTGGATGAGCGATGGACAAATTGGGTAACTCGACCCAATTGGGTAACTCACAGGCCAACTGTTCTCCTGTTCTGCTGCATCTTCATCGACCCTGATTTTCTCATTACAAGTTGCCTCCCAGTCCAAAGTCTTCCTTTTCTTTATTACTCTGGATTTGCAGCTCTCAGGTTGCCCTTTTCAGTTGGAGACGCTTAACAATACACTTTCCTGTCTGTCTCTAGGCTGAAGGAATACAGCAGTCATTCTCGCAGTCACTCTTCGTGGCCCCTAAGGCTGGCAAGCGGCTTTGGTCTAAGGAGGTGCGATTTACATTCCCGGATAATGTGGTGGATGGCAGCGAAATCGCTCACGTCACTGTGATCGGTAAGGAGCTCTGGTTGCTGTACTTAGACAAACATCCGCTGAATCGCCTCTAGCATTGCTCCTGGTGGAGCAGAGAATTAACTGGGAACCTAACAAACTAGTGTAGGCCTAAAGGGGCTGGTTTAGCTCACTCAGCTAAATCGCTGGCTTATAAAGCAGACCAAGCAGGCCAGCAGCACGGTTCGATTCCCGTACCAGCCTCCCCGGACAGGCGCCGGAATGTGGCGACTAGGGGCTTTTCACAGTAACTTCATTGAAGCCTACTCGTGACAATAAGCGATTTTCATTTCATTTCAGTTCCTCGAGCCCATTCCGCCATTCAGTTAGATCAAACCCTGATTTGCAACTAGATGTCAACAACCCAGAAGGAAAGGGCTAGCAACCTCAAGAAGAAGTCTGTCCTTCGATCCCTTCAATCTGTTCCTTCCTTCCCCTAGGCCCATTGCCTTGCCCCAATTGGACCTCTCCCTGCAGCCTGTAGAGTCTTCATCCATCCCCTTCCAGCAAACAATATGGTAGTCTTTTGAGTTCCTTGTTTCTGAGCTTTCTTCTTCGGTAATTTTATGGGATGTGAGAGTATCTGGCTGGGCCAGCATTTATTGCCCGTTCCTAACTGCCCTCCATTTCAGGGGGCATTTGAGAGTCAACCACGTTGCTGTGGGTCTGGAGTCACATGTAGGCCACACCAGGTAAGGACGGCAAATTTCCTTCCCGAATGGACAATAGTGAACCAGACCCACAATTGACAATAGTTTCACGATCATCATTAGATATTTTAAATCCAAATTTTTATTGAATTAAAATGTCACCATATACCGTGGTGAAATTTGAATGCTAGTCTCTGGATCTAGCTTTGGGTCTCTGGATTACCCGTCCAGTGAACATACTATTGCGCCTCTGTCTCCCCATGCAGCATTGTTAGGGTCCAGCTTCACACCCTGAGGCTTTCCCTCTGCCTTGCATTGTTCATCTTCCTCATTCAACTCCTTGCCCACCTGGCTGCCATCATAAGCATTCACCCATCCCCCCTTCTCCTGGCACAGCCCTCCTGCCACATTGGCCCCTTGCCTTCGTCAAGCTGACACTCCCCCATCACCACCGTCAAACTTCAGATCTTTCTTACAGTGGCTGCATAAGTGCCACAGCATGGTGCTGTCCATGAAGACCAGCTGGGCATGGAGATGGAGATAGAGGCAGGAAATGGGCAGCCCTGGCAGAGTGGTGAGCAGCACATCAGGCGCAGTGCAGCAGCATGGCACAAAGTTATTGTACTTACCCAGATGTCTCTGGCAAACTGAGGGCCATCTTGTCCACACCACTCTTTAGCAGCCAGGTGTGACGCCAATGTACATTCTGGCTCTTGCCATATTCTCCACATCTGCCTGCCGACAAACGTGCCATGGATGAGTTGGGAGAATTCTGCCCAGCAGATCTGGCAGCATCTGTAGGGAGATAAACAGAGTTAATTTCAAGTCCAACATGACTCTTCAGAAATCTATCAATCTCAATATTGAAATTGCATCTTTAACCTTATGCCTTTCTTCCTGACCACCCTGCCCAATATCAACCCAACCAAATCCTTTTCACATTTTAAACACCTTGATCAGTTCACCCCCAACCTGCCCCAATGAGTTATTTATTCACAGGTACAGTTATATTACTAGTGATCATACGCACTGTACTATTAGTCAAAAGATGCAAGTTCAAATCTCACTAAGGTAGTAGGTTAATGAGAATTCAATTATTAAAGTAGGAATCAAAGTAAAAGAGAATTTTGAATTGTATCAGTAACGGTGAGTTGTGAAAATGTCCCAACAATCCGTATGGTTCTTTAGGACAGAGAATCTGTCACCTTATCCAGTGTGGTCACCATTTGACTCCAGACCCACACCAACATGGTTGATTCCTGCCCTCTGAAATAATACCAGAGAGTATCTCAGCTGTGCCATTGGTGGGCCTTTGTCCTGCAGGATAAAGGTGAATAAAGGCTGAGATTGGGGATTGGTTACACACCAACCAAAGAGGAGAGTTGTTGGGGAACAGATGGAGAGCTGTTGAAGAGCTGATAGGGGGCTGTTGGGGAGCAGATGGAGAGCTGTTGAAGAGCTGATAGAGGGCTGTTGGGGAGCAGATGGAGAGCTGTTGGAGGGCAGTTGGAGTGCTGTTGGGGAGCAGATGGAGAGCTGTTGGAGAGCTGTTAATGGGCTGTTGGAGGGCTGTTGGGGAGCAGATGGAGAGCTGTTGGAGGGCAGTTGGAGGGCTGTTGGGGAGCAGATGGAGAGCTGTTGGAGAGCTGTTGATGGGCTGTTGGAGGGCTGTTGGAGAGCTGTTGGAGGGCTGTTGGAGAGCAGATGGAGAGCTGTTGGAGAGCTGTTGGAGAGCTGTTGGAGGGCTGTTGGAGGGCTGTTGGGGAGCAGATAGAGAGCTGTTGGAGGGCTGTTGGGGAGCAGATGGTGAGCTGTTGGAGAGCTGTTGGAGGGCAGTTGGAGAGCTGTTGGAGAGCTGTTGGAGGGCTGTTGGGGAGCAGATGGAGAGCTGTTGGAGAGCAGATGGAGAGCTGTTGGAGGGCTGTTGGGGAGCAGATGGAGAGCTATTGGAGGGCAGTTGGAGAGCTGTTGGAGAGCTGTTGGAGAGCTGTTGGAGGGCTGATGGAGGGCTGTTGGAGAGCTCTGGGAGAGCTGTTGGAGGGCTGTTGGAGAGCTGTTGGAGTGCTGTTGATGGGCTGTTGGATGGCTGGTGGAGAGCTGTTGGGGGTGGTTGGAGAGCTGTTGATGGGCTGTTGGAGGGCATTTGGAGGGCTGTTGGAGGGCTGTTGGAGGGCAGTTGGAGGGCTGTTGGAGGGCAGTTGGAGGGCAGTTGGAGGGCTGCTGGAGGGTTGTTGGAGGGCAGTTGGAGAGCTGTTGGAGGGCTGTTGGAGGGCTGTTGGGGAGCCGTTGGAGGACTTTTGGAGAGCTGCTGGAGAGCTGTTGGAGAGCTGTTGATGGGCTGTTGGGGAGCTGTTGGAGGGCATTTGGAGGGCTGTTGGAGGGCAGTTTGAGGGCAGTTGGAGGGCTGTTGGAGGGCTGTTGGAGAGCTGTTGGAGAGCTGTTGATGGGCTGTTGGAGGGCTGATGGAGGGCTGCTGGAGAGCTGTTGGAGAGCTGTTGATGGGCTGTTGGGGAGCTGTTGGAGGGCATTTGGAGGGCTGTTGGAGGGCAGTTAGAGGGCAGTTGGAGGGCTGTTGGAGGGCTGTTGGAGAGCTGCTGGAGAGCTGTTGGAGAGCTGTTGATGGGCTGTTGGGGAGCTGTTGGAGGGCATTTGGAGGGCTGTTGGAGGGCTGTTGGAGGGCAGTTGGAGGGCAGTTGGAGGGCTGTTGGAGGGTTGTTGGAGAGCTGTTGATGGGCAGTTGGAGAGCAGTTGGAGGGCTGTTGGAGGGCTGTTGGAGGGCTGTTGGAGAGCTGTTGGAGGGCTGTTGGAGGGCTGTTGGAGAGCTGTTGGAGAGCTGTTGGAGAACTGTTGATGGGCTGTTGGAGGGCATTTAGAGGGCATTTGGAGGGCTGTTGGAGGGCAGTTGGAGGGCTGTTGGAGGGCTGTTGGAGAGCTGTTGGAGGGCTGTTGGAGGGCTGTTGGAGAGCCGTTGGAGGACTTTTGGAGAGCTGTTGGAGAGCTGTTGGAGGGCTGTTGGAGGGCAGTTGGAGAGCTGTTGGAGGGCTGTTGGAGGGCAGTTGGAGGGCTGTTGGAGGGCAGTTGGAGAGCTGTTGGAGGGCTGTTGGAGGGCAGTTGGAGGGCTGTTGGAGAGCTGTTGGAGGGCGGTTGGAGGGCGGTTGGAGAGCTGTTGGAGGACTTTTGGAGAGCTGTTGGAGAGCTGTTGGAGAGCTGTTAAAGAGCTGTTGGAGAGCTGGTGGAGAGCTGTTGGAGAGCTGTTGATAGGCTGTTGGAGAGCTGTTGGAGGTCTGTTGGAGAGCTGTTGGAGGATTTTTGGAGGGCTATTGGAGGACTGTTGAAAGGATGTTGGAGGATGGTTGGAGAGCTGTTGGAGAGCTGTTGGAGGGCAGTTGGAGCGCGGTTGGAGAGCTGTTGGAGAGCTGTTGGAGAGCTGTTGGAGGGCGGTTGGAGGGCGGTTGGAGAGCTGTTGGAGAGCTGTTGGAGAGCTGTTGGAGGGCGGTTGGAGGGCGGTTGGAGAGCTGTTGGAGAGCTGTTGGAGAGCTGTTGGAGGGCGGTTGGAGGGCGGTTGGAGAGCTGTTGGAGGGCGGTTGGAGAGCTGTTGGAAAGCTGTTGGAGAGCTGTTGGAGGGCGGTTGGAGGGCGGTTGGAGAGCTGTTGGAGGGCGGTTGGAGAGCTGTTGGAGAGCTGTTGGAGAGCAGTTGGAGAGCTGTTGGAGAGCTGTTGGAGAGCTCTTGGAGAGCTGTTGGAGGGCGGTTGGAGGGCGGTTGGGGAGCTGTTGGAGAGCTGTTGGAGAGCTGTTGGAGGGCGTTTGGAGGGCGGTTGGAGAGCTGTTGGAGAGCTGTTGGAGGGTTGTTGGAGAGCTGTTGGAGGGCGGTTGGAGAGCTGTTGGAGAGCTGTTGGAGAGCTGTTGGAGAGCTGTTGGAGGGCGGTTGGAGGGCGGTTGGAGAGCTGTTGGAGAGTTGTTGGAGAGCTGTTGGAGGGCGGTTGGAGAGCTGTTGGAGAGTTGTTGGAGAGCTGTTGGAGGGCTGTTGGAGAGCTGTTGGAGAGCTGTTGGAGAGCGGTTGGAGGGCGGTTGGAGAGCTGTTGGAGAGCTGTTGGAGGGCGGTTGGAGGGCGGTTGGAGAGCTGTTGGAGAGCTGTTGGAGGGCGGTTGGAGGGCGGTTGGAGAGCTGTTGGAGAGCTGTTGGAGGGTTGTTGGAGAGCTGTTGGAGGGCGGTTGGAGAGCTGTTGGAGAGCTGTTGGAGAGCTGTTGGAGGGCGGTTGGAGGGCGGTTGGAGAGCTGTTGGAGAGCTGTTGGAGAGCTGTTGGAGGGTTGTTGATGGGCTGTTGGAGGGCAGTTGGAGGGCTGTTGGAGAGCTGTTGGAGAGTTGTTGATGGGCTGTTGGAGGGCAGTTGGAGGGCTGTTGGAGAGCTGTTGGAGAGTTGTTGATGGGCTGTTGGAGGGTGGTTGGAGAGCGGATTGCAAGAAGCTGCAGAGAACACAAGTGGAAATAATGCACCATGATTACGATTTTCATTCAGACCAGCCAGGGCGGACAGCTGGATAAGGATTCAAACACTTTAAAGGTGGAGATCTATTTTACAAGGAGGAGGAGTCTGGTCACAGCAAAGTGGAACAGATTAGTCTGGGATTATTTTCCCTAGAAAATAGTAGATAAAGAGGTCTTTGAAGTCATTGAAGGAGTTTGATAGGGTAGACATAGAGCAGATGTTTTCCACCTGCAATAGAAGAACCAGGGATGATAAGGTTGCCATTAATAAATACAATATGGAATTCAGGCATATCCTTTTTACTGAGAGAGTGGTGAGAATATGGAACGTGTTACCATTGGGAGTGGTCGAGGTGAATAGATGTGTTCAAGGGGAAGTTGGACAAAGACATGTCAGAGAAATGAATGGGACGATATTCTGATTGGAGCAGGTGAAGTAGAAGGGGTTGGAGCCTTGTGTGGAACATAAACACCAGCATGAATCAGTTGGGCTGAATGGCCTGCTTCTGTGCTGTAAATACTAGGTCATGGGTTAAGGGTGGCTTCCTGAAGTGACGGTGTCAATGGTTTCGAAAGGGAGGGTGGCGAAACCTATGGAATGGGAACCTATCATAATCCAACGAACACCATCCATTGCCACCCATCCCCTGAACAGTCGGAACAGTTAAAATCAAAGCCAGTATGGTTGATAAGTTCAAGACAGAAGAAGTGTGTGCAGCAACAGGATTATGTGTACGATGGAAGAGCCTCAACAGATTGCTGCTGGATCTCGTGTCTCATCCACTTGGCTTCATCTTCTAATCATCAGCAACCATTCCAGTTTCAAGCAGCATGTGTTTTTCATCTGAATATCATTCTCAAACTAACAGGTCTATTTTGGGCAATATAATTTATTGTTACAAAGAAACGTTCTTTTTCTTCCTTCTGAATTGCGAGACACATCTGTGTCTAATCTATTTCATTTCAAAACAATCGTTTTATTTAGACTGAAGTGGTCAGCTGGGGAATAATTTTCAGTTTATTTTCTATTCGCTTTGCCTTGCACTGCTCCCTTGTCCTCACCTGAAAGCACTGTTTACTGCTCGGCTGCCGTTCAGTGAATGTTGAACACTCCGCCCTTTCTTATACAACTCTGGGGGCATCACAGCAGCATCTCCTCCTGATGTCGACACTCGCTGGGTACAATATCCAACGAGCTTGACTGGACAACCAGCCGGAGTGGGACCCCTTGTCCGTTTCCCCTATTCTAGGCACAAGAATGCTGAATATGAAACCAGTTATCATGCCCCCATCTCCGGCTCGAAATCAGTTAAATTATCACCAGGAATTCAAAGCTTAAATTATGAAGTTTTCTCACAGTTCTTGAACATAGAAGATTGGCAGGTGACCTGATTGTAGGTTCATGATCAATATCGTAAAAGGATTCTATGAGATAGATACAGAGAATTTTTTTCTTCTGTGAAGGAGTCCAGGACGAGGCCTACAATCTTAAAATTGGAGATTGAAGTTGAGGGGGTGATGTCATGAAGCACTGTCTTACACAAAGGATGTGGAGGTGCCGGCGTTGGACTGGGGTGAGCACAGTAAGAAGTCTTACAACACCAGGTTAAAGTCCAACAGGTTTGTTACAAACACGAGCTTTCGGAGCACTGCTCCTTCCTCAAACCTGGTGCTCTTTAATCTGGTGTTGTAAGACTTCTTACACAAAGGAGACTTTAAATCTTACACTTTAATTTTATTCATTGACGGGATTTGGTGATCACTGGCTAGACCAGCATTTATTGCCCACCCCTAATTGCCCTTGAGAAGGTGGTGGTGAGCTGCTTTCTTGAACCACGGCAGTCCATGTGGTGTAGGTGCACCCACTGTGCTGTCAGGGAGGGAGTTCTAGGATTTTGACTCAGTGACAGTGAAGGAACGGAGATATATTTCCAAGTCGGGGTGGTGAGTGACTTGGAGGGGAGCCTCCAGGTGGTGGTGTCCCTATGTGTCTGCTGCCCTTGTCCTTCTTGGTGAGCGAGGTTATAGGTTTGGAAGGGGCTGCCTAAGGAACCTTGGTGAGTTGCTGTGTCTATCTTGCAGATGGTAGACATGGCTGTCACTGTGCATTGGCGATGGAGGGAGTGGATGTTGAAGGTGTGGATGGGGTGCCAATCAAATGGGTTGTTTTGTCCTGGGTGAAGTCGAGTTTCTTGAATGTTCTTGGACCTGCCCTCATCCAGGCAAGTGGAGAGTATTCTGTTACACTTCTGACTTGTGTCTTGTAGATGGTGGACAGACTTTGGGGAGTCAGGGGTTGATTCACAGGCTATGAAATTCTCAATGTCTGAGCTGCTCTTGGAGCCACACTATTTATATTCATAGAATTTACAGTGCAGAAGGAGGCCATTTGGCCCATCGCGTCAGCACCGGCTCTTGGAAAGAACACCCTTCCCAACAGCACACCTCCACCCTATCCCCATAGCCCAGTAACCCCACCCAACACTAAGGGCAATTTTGGACACTAAGGGCAATTTATCATGGCCAGTCCGCCTAACCTGCACATCTTTGGACTGTGGGAGGAAACCGGAGCACCCGGAGGAAACCCACGCGCACACGGGGAGGACGTGCAGACTCCGCACAGACAGTGACTCAAGCCGGGAATCGAACCTGGGACCCTGGAGCTGTGAAGCAATTGTGCTAATCACTATGCTACCGTGCTGCCCAAATGGCTACCCATATGGCTGGGTCCAGTTCAGTTTCTGATCAACAATGACCCCCAGGATGTCGATAGATTGGGATTCAAAGATGACAATGTCATTGAATGTGAAGGCGAGCTGGTTGGATTCTGTCTCGCTGGAGATGGCCATTGCCTGGCACTGTTGTGGCACACGTGTTACTTTCTCCAGCAAAAGGATGCTGAGCTTTCAGGATTGGGATTTCTGTTGGGTTAGGTCATCCACAACGATATTTATATAGCACCTGTAATGTAATAAAACACCCCAAGTTACTTCACAAGAGTATTTTAAAACAAAATACGGTGCTGGGCCAGACTTTCACTCCCAAGGGGGTATCTTAAGTTGGGAAATTTCTCAGCACCCGCCTCAAGAAAACGTTTCCTATCAGACCGGATTTTTGTGTGGGTGTGGGACAGAGTTAGGTAGTCACCCTTGGAGATGTCCATGGGGTCTGTATTTTAAACAGCCCACCTCGGTTCTCTGGGATCGTCCCACTTGTTTTGTTAAACATTAGTTGCTCTTTGGCCTCACACCCCACACCCCCACCCATGTCCAATGGCGGTACACGGCAATTCATGCCAAACCATGCCCCCCAATCCCCATGGCCCCTTTTAGCTCCATGCCAACCTATTACCAACTCGTGCCAACACCTGCACCCACCCATCTAATATCTAATAATAGTAGGCAGCACGGTAGCATGGTGGTTAGCATAAATGCTTCACAGCTCCAGGGTCCCAGGTTCGATTCCCGGCTGGGTCACTGTCTGTGCGGAGTCTGCACGTCCTCCCCGTGTGTGCGTGGGTTTCCTCCGGGTGCTCCGATTTCCTCCCACAGTCCAACAATGTGCGGGTTAGGTGGATTGGCCATGTTAAATTGCCCGTAGTGTCCTAAAAAGTAAGGTTAAGGGGGGGGGGGGGGGGGGTTGTTGGGTTACGGGTATAGGGTGGATACGTGGGTTTGAGTAGGGTGATCATTGCTCGGCACAACATCGAGGGCCGAAGGGCCTGTTCTGTGCTGTACTGTTCTATGTTCTATGTTCTATCCTCCATGCTAAATTAGTGCCAACTTATTCCAACTTATACCCCCACCCACCACCTCTTTGCCTACACAGCCTCCATGCCAACTCATCCAATACCACCATGGGCAGATCTCAGGAGACATATTTAGATTAAATAAAATAACGGTCTGAATACCTATTATAGTCTTCACTACAATAAAAAAAACAAATCATGAAAGCCCATTAAACATTTTAGAAGACCCTCAAGTGCTTAATGCCTTATCAAAACAATTTGGCTTGCACTCACAATTCCACATCAAAGACAGTTAATTATTTAATAACATCTTTGAGTTGTCAATCAAACTGTGAATTTGCAATCCCCATGCTAGATTAATTGTAGGTTGTGGAAAGCAGTCAACCATCAGTAATGATATTATCATTAGCCTTTGCCTAATGTCAACAGCAGCTTTTGTAGCAGCTACAACAAGTGTTTTTCAAATCAGGCTGGCTGTTTTACTTTTCCAAATTTTTAAGGGCTGGGTATTTAAATAATTTGTCTGCTTGATAGTTCTCCATACCTTACCCGACCTTGAGGAGTCTCTATGCCTGACATATTAATTTATGACTCCCACACAGTGAGTTAAGGCCCTGCTGAGTTTGCATTTCCCTCTTCTTCGAGTCATGCTCCACTCGTTTCACCTCCTGGCAGAAATGGGGTCTGCCAGAAATGGGGCCGGACCTCTGGATCCGGGTCCCATCTGCCATTTAAAATCAGCTGACTAGGTCAGATGACAAAACTCTTGGTTAAAGAGTTAAGTTTAGAGAAGGAAGGAGTGTTAGAGAGTGGAAGAGGTTTATGAAGGGAATTACAGAGCTAGTGGCTATGGCAGCTAAAGGCATGACCGTGAATGGTGGGACAATTAAAATTGGAGGTGCTGAAGAGTGTTATGGGCCAGGATTTAGCGAACCCCAATATGTATCATGGAGTTCACCTGACCCACAACTTTTAATAGATTGTGGTATGGGGAGCACACGGCTCACTCTACAGATGTGGTACAGCAGAAATGGAAAAGTATTTTTTAAAGCAAAACAATGTTTATTCTATGAACTCAAGTTCACCTTTTTAAAACATACAGTGAACATCTTAGCAACCATCAATTTAAATACAACCCCTAAAGAATACAACACTAAGTAATCCTTACTGAATTCCCAAACAACATTCAGCAGACAAAAGACCTGTTTAACACAAAGATCAGGTTTAAATTCGCTATTGAGAGCAGTTACCATGTTTAAACCAGCAAATGAACATTCATAAGCTTGCAGAGATTCACACACATCCTGCTGTGATTTCAGCTTCTCCAAAACTAAAATGAAACCAAACCCACCCTGCAGCAAAAAGCCTAAAGCAAAGTAAAAAGCTGGCAGACAGCCAAGCTCCACCCACTCTCTGACATCACTGCAGTAATAAACACCCATTTCTTAAAGGTACTCTCACTACAGATATTTATATACACACCCATTTATAAACACCCATTTCTTAAAGGTACTCTCACTACAGATATGTATATACACACCCATTTATAAACACCCATTTCTTAAAGGTACTCTCGCATGACAAGTGGCCAGAGTTAGATGGCTGCAGCCAGCTTGGAGGAATGTGGGGATGGAAGCAATAACAGAGATAGGGAGACAATGGAAAGATATGAAAACATGGCGAGTGGCGGAAATTTCCATTCTCTGCACAGATTATTGGCTGAGCTGGGAAAACCATTGTGCATCTCGCAGGCTGCATGGCCGGGTTTTCTCCAGCATTCTCTGCAGAACAAATCTGGTGGCGGAGCCCACGCTGGCAGAGAGGGGCCAGAGATATCCGACAGCCGGGAATGCCAAGAACGGGGCGCCTGTTTGATCTCCGATATAAAACACAGGGACTCCCCCTAAGACATACTGGACCTCATCCTCACCAATCTGCATCTCTCAGATGCATCTGTCCGTGCATCTGTTGGTGGGAGTGACGACCACACAGTCCTTGTGGAGATGCGTTATGTAGTGTGGTACACTCCTGGCATTGTCAAGAGCCTTCAGACCTCGTTAGGGACAAGAAGATGTTGATTAATAAAGAATAGCTTGGCACCGGAGGTTGTGCAGCATGGGTCTGCCGTGGAGCAGCAACTCCCAAGTCCTTACGTGCTTCCTACATGGCTGCTAGATGTATTCTTCCCAAGACTGGACTCCACCCACTGGGGTGATCATTCACCCTCGGTGCCCACCGGACCCTCAGTCAGGTGACCCTCTTAAAGAGGCAGACACCACAAACGCTACACTCCTCTCCCTTTACCTTTTTTATACAATCTTCAAATTCAATTTACTAAAATCCATATTCTAAATAATATATAAGTTAGACATTTGAAAATCAAAGTAGCGA
The DNA here is from genome assembly GCF_902713615.1 of Scyliorhinus canicula. NCBI lineage: Eukaryota > Metazoa > Chordata > Chondrichthyes > Carcharhiniformes > Scyliorhinidae > Scyliorhinus > Scyliorhinus canicula. The sequence continues at coordinate 303,561,043 of NC_052146.1, forward strand.
TTGTTCAGTGTTCAGTTCTTGAGATTTGCAGTTCAACATAACACTTCTCCTAGTATGTTTCAACTATATACAGTTCCAAATACAGTCTTGCATGAGATTCTACCACACAGGTTTGCTGCTTTTTGAGTCCAGTTCTAGACTCTGCGCTGATCAGGTGTGATATACTTTACTCTGCGGACGGTGTCACTCTCAAATCCTTTATTAATCCTTTTTTCTGTCACGCACCTTACTCTACAATGCATGGCGGTACCATCATCACAATACAATGCAATCTGTGCCTTGACAGCTCATTCACAAACTCAATCTGTCACATGCGAAAGAGTGGTCATGGTACCCTGTTTCTGGTACTTAGGCCATGGGATAAAGTTCCTTTTCTTTCTCGCATTTCTATTCAGCATCTTTTCCATCGACCATGTCATATTAGTTCTTGTGCTTTTCTATTGGTGTGACCGTTTCAGTAATCTTGGCCTGGCACTTAATCTCAGTTTCCTTCTGTCTGAATTGTTCCTCTGTCTACATCTCTCCTGCACAAAGTCCTTCATTTCACAACCTCTTTCTTTCAGCTTTTGCATCAAACAATCTTCTGCTTGTTTTGCATCGACTTTCTTCACCACCTGTATTTTGCACTACACCCTCCATCAGCTGCAGTTTGAGCTAAGCCAGTTCCAGCTCCATCCCCTTTATCTTGATATTCATCTGAAGTACTCTTCGATGAACTGACCAATTTAAATGGCCCATCTTTGTTAAGAGTTCTCTGCAGCGATTGCAGTGTTCAACCGTTTCCAAATTATTTTCCAACTCTGCTTTATTTCCCAACTGTGGCCTTCCCAATCTCTCACTCAGTTGAGGGCTGATTTATTTGTATCTGATGATTCTTGGTTTCTGATTCTCATTCTCAGAACGTACAAGCTTTACTCTGAGTCCATTTGCCTCGGTGTAAACGTTGCTCCATCAGCATTCTGACCTTGATTTCCAGCTTTGAGAGAAATTCCTGATCCACTGACATTTCCACCAGCTTAACGCTCCGTTCCTGGACACATTGTAATTCTTCCATTAACCACTGCAGTTTTTTGTTTCTATTAAAATAACTTTCTCTTGGCAAAGAGAATCACAATCATTCTTTTGTCCATCGCTTTGCTTGTGCAATCTATTCAGTTATCCATTTCTGAGTTTCTTCCTGGCTGAATCGATTATTTAAAAAAAAATTTAGTGTACCCAATTCATATTTTCCAATTAAGGGGCAATTTATCGAGGCCAATCCACCTACCCTGCACATCTTTGGCTATTTGGGGCGAAACCCATGCAAACACTGGGAGAATGTGCAAACTCCACATGGACAGTGATCCAGAATCGAACCTGGGACCTTGGCGCCATGAGGCAGCAATGCTAACCACTGCGCCACCGTGCTGCCCAAGATGAATCAATTATTCCCTTCTGACAATATTTGTTAACAATCTCTCCCTTCTCAAGCTCTGCATGTTTTCAGAGAACTGACGGATTCCTTTTGTAGTTACAACAGACTCCAATTCTACATTCATGATTTATTTCTGCTTGTGATATTTATTGGACAGTTTGCTGAATTGCTAACTTGTTCCAACAGCTGTGATCTCTCTTTTGGTTTGCCTGTTGCTAAGTCCTCCTCAGCACCCTCAACACCGCACAATTTCTGCCTCTCTGCAGAATGCCAAGGCCTCTGGTCCATTTGTGTTCTCCACACGACTAGTAGCTCGATCATTCAGTTGGACCACAATAGAATTCCCAATAATGGCTCTGATAAATGATTTCTCGGCTCTGATTTCTTCTTCAACAATACGGTGACTCTTGCAGTAGATGTTCCAGGGTGTCCTATGTCGGCACCATGGATTAAATCTTTGATGTCTTTCACTCTGAGACTAGCAGTTCTCTCACCCATTACAAAACTGATAGCATCCATTACATGGGGATTTCCTTGGCTCTTCGAATTCCAGGCTATGACCATTGGTGTTGAGTTTTGCTGTGCTTTTTCTCTCAACTCTTTTAGACTTTTATTAACATCTTCATGCTCTAACTCCAGTTCCTTCACCGCTTACTGGTGAAGTCGAGGATCCAGTTGCAGAGGGAGGAGCCATGTCCTAGGTTTTGGAGTTTGGATATGAGCTTGTTGGGGATTATGGCGTAGAAAGCGTAGCTGTAGTCAATGAATAGGAGTCTGACGCAGGTGTCCCTGTTGTTGAGATGCTCCAGGGATGAGTGGAGGGCCAGGCAGATGGTGATTGCTGTGGACCGGGGTTGTGGTGTTATGCGACTTGCAGTGGATCTAGGTATTCCGGGAGTATGGAGTTGATGTGCCTCATGACCAACCTCTCGAAGCACCTCATAATGCTCAATGTCAAGGCCACCGGATGGTCGTCATTGAGGCACGTTGCCTGGTTCTTCTTTGGCACCGCTATGATGGTGGTCTCTTCCTCTGAGCTCCAGCGTTGCCTGCGCTTTGAGGTCTTCAGTTGCTTACAAACCTCCGAGCTCGAGTTACCCTCCATCTGGCGGCTTCTCTGACATTCAGATTCTGGCAGTTTTAGACCTTTTCTCGAATACCAAAAGCCCACGAGTCATGCCTTGAAATTCCACGTTTGGATAATTCCTCCTGATCAGCTGCTCTTTTCAATGTGAAGAGTGTGAATTTCCCCCTGTCCCCCTGTCCCCCTGCCCCCTCCACCCCACCTGGAAAAAATAGACGGTGCGAGGTTCATGGGTAAGACTCCCGGAATCGAGGCTCTGGTGCCATTTTTGTGAAGGAGGGGAGACTTTCCGATGTAGCGAAAATTCGGGCCAGTGTGTAATGACCGGGTTAGCTCGTTCTCCTTTCTTTCCATCGTGACACACGTTTCCCTGCAGTAATAATTCTGATCCACTGGCATGCTGCTTTTTCCATGAACACTGACACAAAGTTGTTTGCAACCTCCAAGCCAAGTCATACATATAAGAGCAGAGGGAACGGGAAGAGACCATTTTCTCTCTGCTCTGCTCCGTCATTCAGTCAGATCATGGCTGTGATCTAATTTCATAAGAATTGGGGGTTACATGTTAGCATGGACAGATGATTGGCTAGTGAACAGGAAGAAGACAGACGGAATAAATGGATCATTTTTGAGTTGACAACCGTAACTTGCGGTGTGCCACAGGAATCAGTTTGTGGCCCAAACTATTTACAATCTATATGAATGAATAGGACATGAATGTATCACTGCTAAATTTGCTGATGGCACAAAGACAGGTCAGAAAGCAAATTGTGAAGAGGAGTTTACAAAGGGATTTCAATAGGTTAAGCGAGTGGGTATAGATTTGGCATTTGGGACAATGTGGGAAAATCTGAGGTTGTCCACTTTGGCACGAAGAATAGAAAAGCAGAGGTACAGAGGGATCTGGGAGGTACGGTGGCACAATGGTTAGCACTGCTGCCTCACAGCGCCAGGGACCCGGGTTCGATTCCAGCCTCGGGTGACTGCCTGTGTGGAGTTTGCAACTTCTCCCTGTGCCTGAGTGGGTTTCCTCTGGGTACTCCGGTCTCCTCCAACAGTCCAAACATGTGCAGGTTTGGTGGATTGGCCATGCTGAATTTGCCCCTCAATGCCCAAAGATGTACAGGTTAGGTGGGGTTATAGGGATTGGGTGGGGGACAGGCGGGGGAGTGGGGTTCGGTAGGATGCTCTTTCAGAGGGTCAGTGTAGACTCAGTGGGCCGAATGGCCTCCCTCTGTACTGTAGGGATTCTATGGGTCCTGGTAAATGAGTCACAAAAAGCCTATATGCAAGTGATGAGGAAGGCAAATGGAATGTTGCCATTTATGCAATGGAAATGGATGCTAGAGGGAGATAATCTTTGCGGCAGCTGTACAGAGCCTTCGTGAGGCCACATCGGTATAATTAAAAACAGTTCAGAAAAAGATTCCTAGGATGAAGGAGCTGTCATACTGGTTTAGCACAGGGAAAAATAGCTGGCTTTTATAGCAGACCAAGGCAGTCCAGCAGCGCGGGTTCAATTCCCGTACCAGCCTCCCCGAACAGGCGCTGGAATGTGGCGATGAGGGGCTTTTCACAGTAACTTCATTTGAAGCCGACTTGTGACAATAAGCAATTTTCATTTCATTTTTCATTTCATATGAAGAATGGTTGAGCAGCTTAAGCCTATATGCTTTATATTGAGAAATTGAGGCAAACTTATTGATAAGATTCTCAGGGTACTTGACAGGGTAGATGCTGGGAGGATGTTTCCTCTTGTGGGGAAATCTAGAAGTCGGGGGATACCGTTTAAAAATAAGGGGGGCTGGATTCTCCGCTGGCGGGATTCTCCGTTGTAGAGGCAGCGCACCCACGCCCAGGGATTTCCCGACAGCCGGCTTGTGGGGCGGAGAGTACCGCTGCCGGTGGGAGGGGCGTGCCCCACCTGAAAACTGGTGTGGCGGGACGGAGAATCCCACCCGGGCTCTCCCGTTTAATAAGGAGGTGAGGAGGATTTCTTTCTCTCAGGGTCTTTAGTCTGTGGAACGCTTTTCCTCGGAGCCTGAGTTATTGACTATTATCAAGGCAGAGTTAAATAGAGTTTGGGAGTCAAGGGTGATCAGTAGACAGGCAGGAAGGCAGAGTTAAAATCACAATCAGATCACTATGGCCTGACTGAATGGTAGAGCGGGCTCAAAGATACAAATGGCCTATTCCTCCTCCTATTTCTTGTGTTTTTCTGACCTAGGGCGGGATTCTCCGACCCCACGCAGGGTCGGAGAATCGGCCGGTAGCGGCGTTATTCCCGCTCCCGCAGGGTTTTTAAATCTCTGACCGGCCAAAAACCGGCGCTGTGCAAATCCCGCCGGCAGCCTCTGAAAACAGCTGGCGCCGGCGGGATTTCATTTTTTTTTTAGATTCCACAAATCTCCGGCCCGGATGGGCCGAAGTCCCGCCGACGTGGCCACGGGTCACGTCGGCGAAAATCACAGTTGCTTTAAAATGGCGTCAACCATTGATGATGGTTGACGCCGTTCAGTGTCGGGGGGTGGGTTGCGGCATCGGGGGGGGGGGTGGGTTGCGGGTATCGGGGGGGGGTGGGTTGCGGCATCGGGGGGGGGTGGGTTGCGGGTATCGGTGGGGGGTGGGTTGCGGCATCGGGGGGGGTGGGTTGCGGCATCGGGGGGGGTGGGTTGTGGCATCGGGGGGGTGGGTTGCGGCATCGGGGGGGTGGGTTGCGGCATCGGGGGGGTGGGTTGCGGCATCGGAGGGTGGGTTGCGGCATCGGGGGGTGGGTTGCGGCATCCGGGGGTTGCGGCATCGGGGGGGGGCATCGGGGGGGGGGGGTTGCGGCATCGGGGGGGTGGGTTGCGGCATCGGGGGGGTTGCGGCATCGGGGGGGGTTGCGGCATCGGGGGGTGGGTTGCGGCATGGGGGGGGGTTTGGGGGCAGCGGCGTGCAGAGAGGGGGGCGACGGATGCCCTGGGCCAACGCACCGTCGCCCCCCCCCTCTGTACGCCGCTGCCCCCTACCCCAACCCCCCCCTCACCACCCCTACCTCCCTCCAACGCCCCTACCCACCACCCCTACCCCCCTCCCCACCACCCCTACCCCCTTCACCACCCCTACCCCTCTCCAACGCCGCACCCCCCCACCCCCCACTAACGCCGCACCCCCCCCCCCACTAACGGAGGAAGGAAGGGGGGGAGGAGGAAGGAGGGGGGACGGAGGAAGGAAGGGGGGGGAGGAGGAAGAAGGGGGGAGGAGGAGAGAGGGGGGGTGTGGGTACCGGCCTTCAGAGGGAGGGGGACGGGGTGTGGGTACCGGCGTTGAGGGGGGGACCCGGCGTTGAGAGGGGGGGTTGCGGCGATGAGGGGGGGTTGTGGCGTTGAGGGTGGGGGGTTGCGGCGTTGCGAGAGATGGGGGGCGGCGTTGGAGGGGGGTAGGGGTGGTGGGGAGGGGGGGTAGGGGTGGTGGGGAGGGGGGTAGGGGCGTTGGAGGGAGGTAGGGGTGGTGAGGGGGGGTGGTTGGGGTAGGGGGCAGCGGCGTACAGAGGGGGGGGGGCGATGGTGCGTTGGCCCAGGGCATCCGTTGCCCCCCCTCTCTGCACGCCGCTGCCCCCAAACCCCCCCCATGCCGCAACCCACCCCCCAATGCCGCAACCCCCCCCCCCGATGCCCCCCCCCCGATGCTGCACCCCCCCGATGCCGCAACCCCCCCCCCCGATGCCCCCCCCGATGCCGCAACCCCCCGGATGCCGCAACTCCCCCCCCCGATGCCACAACCCCCCCCCGATGCCGCAACCCCCCCCCCCCCCGATGCCGCAACCCCCCCCCCCCCCGATGCCGCAACCCCCCCCCCCCCCCGATGCCGCAACCCCCCCCCCCCCCCAAATGCCGGGTCGGTCTCTCTCCTCCCCCCCCCAAACGCCGGGTCAGTCTCTCTCCTCCTCGTCCTCCAAAAAACGCCGGGCCTCACCACTTCCGCAGCTGGTGAAACTGACGCGTATCGCGTCAGTCAGCTGCTGGCCCCTCCGGGAACGGAGAATAGCGGCCTAAAAGAAGGCCCCGACGCCGGAGTCATGTACACCGATTTTTCTCGCCGGAAATCGGCGTTACGACGGTCTGCAGAGAATTTCGCCCCTAATACCTATCTTTAGCCCATATCCCTTAACCTGTTTGTGTGATGATAAGTAGATTGTCATCTATATTATCATCTGTATGTAAATAATAATATCTGTGTAACTGTTGTAGTTCCAGCATCCGGCCACAAGGTGGTGTGAGCATGTAGACACGGGACGCAGACACACCGTGTGTTCCAATAGAAGTTGTTCTCCTTACTAAGGAGTTTGTAGCAGTCGCATATTAGAGTAGCTCTGTAGCATCTTAGTGTAAGTTAGTGTTAGACCTTTATTTCCGACTGTATTAATCTTAGACATGTTCGTAATTCGTTAGTGTAGTGTTAGTAATAAATAACTTTGTTTATAAAAAAAGGCTAATGTTCTTTGCTCACACAACAATATCAAGATTCAACATCAGCCCAATTAAAGGACATTAAATTTGGCCAACAAAAATTAATCAACCTTAGTTTAAAATTTAACAACTGATGTATCATCACTTGTCATTTGTGAAGAAATTTCGAACCTTCTGTCACCTTTTGTGTATTGAAGCGTTCCCGAAATCGGCTCCTGAAAAGTCTGGCTCTAATTTCTTTCCCTCTGCCCACTCGTCCTCGGGGTGATTTTCCATCCGTTCACGGCAGCGGAGAATGGGAGATTCGGCTGAGCACCAAATTCTCCGTCCTCGCGAGCAGCGGTGGTGGGGCAGACTCGCAATGGAGAATCCTGGCCCTAGTCTCACTAACCCGCAGAAATAGGTACTTCCAAACTACCATACCTGTCCCACTCAATATCTTGAAAACCTTGATCGACGAACCTTCCGAATTCCCAAGGATACAATCTTGGTTTTCCCATCTTTCATCGAGCAGAACTGTTAGGTCAGGGGAACGGCAAACAAAGCTATTGATGTACAGGTAAATATTCACTGAGCATCTATCATCAACCTGAGCAGCATTGGTCCAATCATCAAGGAAGCTCTTTTACAACACAATTCTGTGTCTGGGTAAAGGCTACGAGGGGAAATAAATGATCGTGAACTACATTGTTGCAGGCAATCCAATCCCCTTTAAAGTCGAGACTCCAGCAGTCTTAAAGGCTTATCAAACGAGTTACTGACTCCCTTGGGGACCACCAGTAAATATAAAGATAAGAGGGCCTGTGTTTGAGCCAGAAATATGGATTAGTTCAGGTAACTCCAGTTGGAGAGCTCTCATCAGCTCAGGCGCTCCCATATGGAACTTTCCACATTTTTCATCCAAGGACAGTTGATAAATATCTGCGGTTGCATGTTTAAGTGTCAGGCCTGGCCCAGTGGGTAGCTCTATCGACTCTGAGCCAGAAGGTCATGGGCTTGGGAGATGCTCCAAAAACCTGAGGAGAAAATCTATCCTGATGCTCCCAGCCATCAATCAGCAATCTTGTCTGCCCAGTGAAAGATCCAACGGCAGTTCTTCAAAGGAGCTGCCTTGGCCAATATTTATCCCTCGCCCAACATAACTGAGATAGCTAATCTGATCATTGATCTCATTCTCCTTTAGTTGGATCTTGCTGTGTAACTGCAGCTTTGTTTTAAATGAGTAATTTCCTTTCGCACCCGCCCCTTCACCTCATCCCTCCCACCCCCTAGTTTTTTTGGCTTGAGGGTGTCAAAGTACTTGGGCCCCCAATACACTTGCGTCACCTGATGCCATATAGCTGAGTCACCATATGCCTGAATTATCCAATGCAATGGGTCCTATAAACTTGGCTCCTCTGGTACGTTAGGTCCGCCCTCTGGTGCCTGCATCCCCTGGTACCTCGGTCCTCTGATTTTCCACCTGTGACCTCTATTGAACAAAATGTGCTGGAAATGTGTGCTCGTCCGACTGGCTATTTGGTTGACCACCTGAAGAATGGCCAACTAGGGTCAGTCAACCAGGGAAACAACCCTGCCATCAGGTTAAGGAAATCAGTAAGCAGGACTGCAGAGAGTGGGCGTGCAGCCTCTGCCCTCAATCCCAAATGGGAATCATTTGCACTTTGCTCAGAGCCCCATCCGGTATCGTGACTTATTCAAGAAATAACCGAATAGAAATTAATCCTGGGTAATAAATAATCGGCTCTCCGTTCTAACCACTGCCCAATTTATCATCCACAACCTGTCTGCACAACTACAAGAAGTTTTATAAAATGTATATTTAATGTCTAAATGTATACGTTATTTACATCTCCTGGGAACTGGGCCAATATGGATTGGATTGGATTTGATTGGATTTGATTTATTGTCACGTCTACCAAGGTACAATGAAACGTATTGTTCTGTGAACAGTCCAGACAGATCATCCACACATGAAAAAAATGTAGGACATACCTAAATACACAATGTAAACACATTGGCAAAGGCACCAGGTAAAGCATACAGGAATGTAGTACTACTCAGTAGAGAAGATATGTGGAGTGATCTCTAAAGCCAGTAAGGTACAAGACAATAAACTCAATGTGACTAAGGGGAAGAGTAGACAGGGAAGAGATGATGAACGCAAAGGTGGTCTGAGGTGCATTTGTTTTAATGCGAGAAGTGTAGCAGGTAAGGCAGATGAACTTAGGGCTTGGATCAGTACCTGGGAATATGATACTATTGGTATTACTGAGACTTGGTTGAGGCAAGGGCAAGACTGGCAACTGAATATCCCAGGGTATAGATGCTTCAGGAGGTATAGAGAGGGAGGTAAAGGGGTGGAGGAGTTGCATTACTCGTCAGAGATGATATCACAGCTGTGATTAAGGAGGGCATGATGGAGGATTCGAGCACTGAGGCAATATGGGTGGAGCTGAGAAATAGGAAGGGTGCAGTAACATTGTTGGGACTTTACTACAGGCCTCCCAAAAGCGAGCATGAAGTAGAGGTACAAATATGCAGACAGATTATAGAAAAATGTAGGAGAAATAGGGTGGTTGTGATGGGAGATTTTAACTTCCCCAACATTGAATGGGATTCGTGTAGTGTTGGAGGCGTAGATGGAGCAGAGTTTGTAAGGAGCATCCAGGAGACTTTTTTTAGAGCAGTATGTAAATAGTCCAAATCGGGAAGGGGCCATACTGGACCTGGTATTGGGGAATGATCCCGGCCAGGTTGTTGATTTTTCAGTCGGTGATTACTTTGGGAATAGCGATCACAATTCCGTAAGTTTTAGAATACTCATGGACAAGGACAAGAGGGGTCCGAAAGGAAGAGTGCTAAATTGGGGAAAGGCAGAGTATAACAAAATTCGGCAGGAACTAGGGAATGTGGATTGGGAGCAGCTGTTTAAGGGTAAATCCACATTTGAAATGTGGAAGTCTTTTAAGGAAAGGTTGATTAGAGTGCAGGACAGACATGTTCCTGTGAAAATGAAAGATAGAAATGGCAAGATTAGGGAACCATGGATGACGGGTGAAATTGTGAGACTAGCTAAGATGAAAAAGGAAGCATACATAGGATCGAGGCAACTCAAAACTGATGAAGCTTTGGAGGAATATCGGGAAAGTAGAATCTCAAACGCGCAATAAAGAGGGCTAAAAGGGGTCATGAAATATCTTTGGCTAACAGGGTTAAGGAAAATCCCAAAGAATTTTATTCGTATGTAAGGAGCAAGAGGGTAACTAGAGAAAGGATTGGCCCACTTAAAGACAAAAGAGGGAATTTATGCATGGACTCAGAGGAAATGGGTGAGATTCTTAATGAGTACTTTGCATCGGTATTCACAAAGGAGAGGGACAAGACGGATGTTGAGGCTAGGGATGGATGTTTAAATACTCTCGGTCAAGTTGTCATACGAAGGGGGACGTTTTGGATATTCTAAAAGACATTAAGGTGGACAAGTCCCCAGGACCGGATGGGATCTATCCCAAGTTACTGAGGGAAGCGAGGGTCGAAATAGCTGGTGCCTTAACAGATATCTTTGCAGCATCCTTGAGCACGGGTGAGGTCCCAGAGGACTGGAGAATTGCTAATGTTGTCCCTTTGTTTAAGAAGGGTAGCAGGGATAATCCAGGGAATTATAGACCTGTGAGCTTGACGTCAGTGGTAGGCAAACTGTTGGAGAAGATACTGAGGGATAGGATCTATTCACATCTGGAAGAAAATAGACTTATCAGTGATAGGCAGCATGGTTTTGTGCAGGGAAGGTCATGTCTTACAAACCTAATAAAATTCTTTGAGGAAGTGACAAAGTTAATTGATGAGGGAAGGGCTGTAGTTGTCGTATACATGGACTTTAGTAAGGCGTTTGATAAGGTTTCCCATGGCAGGTTGATGGAAAAAGTGAAGTCGTATGGGGTTCAGGGTGTACTAGCTAGATGGATAAAGAACTGGCTGGGCAACAGGAGACAGAGAGTAGTGGTGGAAGGGAGTGTCTCAAAATGGAGAAGGGTGACTAGTGGTGTTCCACAGGGATCCGTGCTCGGACCACTGTTTGTGATCTACATAAGTGACCTGGAGGAAGGTATAGGTGGTCTGATTAGCAAGTTTGCAGATGATACTAAGATTGGTGGAGTTGCAGATAGCGAGGAGGACTGTCAGAGAATACAACTAAATATAGATAGATTGGAGAGTTGGGCAGAGAAATGGCAGATGGAGTTCAATCCAGGCAAATGCGAGGTGATGCATTTTGGAAGATCAAATTCAAGAGCGGACTATATGGTCAATGGAAGGGTCTTGGGGAAAATTGATGTGCAGAGAGATCTGTGAGTTCAGGTCCATTGTACCCTGAAGGTGGCAACGCAGGTTGATAGAGTGGTCAAGAAGGCATACAGCATGCTTGCCTTCATCGGACGGGGTATTGAGTACAAAAGTTGACAGGTCATGTTACAGTTGTATAGGACTTTGGTTCGGCCACATTTGGAATACTGCATGCAGTTCTGGTCGCCACATTACCAGAAGGATGTGGATGCCTTGGAGAGGGTGCATAGGAGGTTCACCAGGATATTGCCTGGTATGGAGGGTGCTAGCTATGAAGAAAGGTTGAGTAGATTAGGATTGTTTTTGTTGGAAAGACGGAGGTTGAAGAGGGACCTGATTGAGGTCTACAAAATTATGAGAGGTATGGACAGGGTTGATAGCAACAAGCTTTTCCCAAGAGTGGGGGTGTCAGTTACAAGCGGTCATGATTTCAAAGTGAGTGGGGGAAAGTTTAAGTGAGATGTGCGTGGAACGTTTTTTACGCAGAGGGTGGTGGGTGCCTGGAACGCTTTACCAGCGGAGGTGGTAGAGGTGGGCACGATAGCATCATTTAAGAAGCATCTAGACAGGTATATGAATGGGCGGGAACAGAGGGAAGTAGACCTTGGAAAATAGGAGACAGGTTTAGATAAAGGATCTGGATCGGCGCAGGCTGGGAGGGCCGAAGGGCCTGTTCCTGTGCTGTAATTTTTCTTTGTTCTTTGTCTCTTTTGTTCTTTGATCAGTTCAGTCCATAAGGGGGTCGTTTAGGAGTCTGGTAACAGCGGGGAAGAAGCTGTTTTTGAATCTGTTCGTGCGTGTTCTCAGACTTTTGTATCTCCTGCCCGAGGGAAGAGGTTGGAAGAGTGAATAACCCGGCTGGGAGGAGTCTTTGATTATGCTGTCTGCTTTCCCAAGGCAGCGGGAGGTGTAGACAGAGTCAATGGATGGAAGTCTGTTTTGCATGATGTACTGGGCTGTGTTCACGACTCTCTGTTGTTTCTTACTGTCTTGGGCTGCACAGTTACCATACCAGGCTGTGATGCAGCCAGATGGGATGGTTTCTATGGTGCATCTGTAAAAGTTGGTAAGAGTCAGTGTGGAGAAGCCGAATTGGCAATATGTGGCAATTGCAATTCCAATGTGAATGAAATGGATTGTGAGATTGAATTGTGTCTTTCAGGTGATATAATAGGACCTTCTATTAATGGTTTAGAGGACCTGCTCCAGATGCCTTATGGGTGTGGTGAACAAAATATGATCAGATTTGCTCCAAATGTCTACATTTTACAATACTTCACAGCCATAAACCAAGTGAATGAGGAGATCGAGGAGAAAGCTTTGTCATACATGAACCAAGGTAGGATTTGTTTTATGATGATCATGACTTTGTTTCTCACTAGCCTTTTGCTTGAGAGCCACCTTCAGGAACAGTCTGCCTCGTACTCTGCAGCCTTTTACTCCAGGCCTAAAGCCTAACTCCCAGCAAGGCCCCTGAATCCAATTCCTCCCTCACACTTGAGTGCTTCAGGGCTTTGGGCTTATGGCTCCAGATCTTTCAGGCCTTCAAGGGGAAGACCACCCACGTTTTGCTGTGGTTCATTGCTTCAGACCCAACTCAAGCCCCAGAGTCAGCGGCGGCTCAGAGGAATGTGCTATCAGAGGGTTGTGGAATCAAATACCCCTCCAAAGACTTGAACAGAGAAGTCGAGGCTGACTCTCCACTGGAGTGCTGCACTGCCATCATTACTATCTTTCAGGTGAGACATTAAACTGAGGCCTCATCTGCCCTCTCGGGTGCATGTAAAAGATTAATTTCATTGAAGGAGAGGGGAGTTCTCTCTGGTATCCGTGACAGTCTGTTTTTGATTCAAGGATAACTAATGTTTATGAATATTATAAATAAGTAATAAGAACAAATAAATGTGAGCTTATTATCTCATTGCCATTCCTGTGAACTTGCTGTCCGTATATTGACTGCCATCTTTTTGCGACCATGACTGTATATCAAGTGTGGATGTGAAATGCTTTGGGTGGTCCTCAGGTTGCGAAAGGTGCTGTAAAAATGCAAGCTTTTAGGCCCTCCTGCATTGTCTTTCTCAGCTCACACCTTCACTGCTAGTTCCTCACATGCATCTTGGAAAATCTCCTCAAAGCCACAGCCCAGTCGCAATCCCTGCGCCGGATTCTGAAGGAATGCATGTTGGCTGCAGTCCTGCTGGCTGTTCTGGGGGTGGGAATGTGCCAACAAAACAAATTGACTTTATAGCCTATGTGTCTGATGCGACCATCAATTCACACAAGATGATTAGTAGAAGTGAACAGTGGTTTTAATCAGCTAGATCGATGCCTGCCTGCGACTGCTCTGTACTGAGTGCTGCCTACAGGCTGCTGGTTTATATACCACCCCCGAGGGGGCGGAGCCACAGGCGGAGCCCACAGGGGCATCAACATAATACAGTACAATACAGTGGTGAATTGCAGCAGCAATACGTTCACCACAGTGTCTTAAAGAGAGAGGTTTAGGGATGGACAATGATGGGTGAAAGAAATCGACGATGTTAGAATTGGAAGAATTCAGAGGTTTTGGAGTGTTTATATGATTGGTGGAGGTAAAATATATGGGAGCAGCAAGGCTGTGAAGATAAGACCGTGTGGGTGGTACGGGAGCACAGTGGTTAGCACTGTTGCTTCACAACTCCTGGGTCCCATGTTCAATTCCTGGCTTGGGTCGCTCCCTGTGTCTGCGTGGGTTTCCTCCGGGTGCTCCGGTTTCCTCCCACAAGTCCTGGAAGACATGCTGTCAGGTGAATTGGCCATTCTGAATTCTCCCTCTGTGCACCCGAACAGGTGCCGGAATGTGGCGACTAAGGGCTTTTCACAGTAACTTCACTGCAGTGTTAATGTAAGCCTACTTGTGAAAATAAAGATTATTCTGACATTAAATAGGAATGATAATTGAAATTTGTGGCATTGAAGGAGAGGGGGCCAATGTCAAAGAGCTGATGGTTGGTGGATGGAATTCATTGCTGAGAGATGCCAGCATTTGCTGCTTATACTGCGCTATGTTTCTAGTGAGACTGGAAAGACCTTGGGAGAGATCTTCCAGCTGTTCATGCCAGCGGGATCTTCTGTCCTGGTGACACCCCACCATCTCCGGTGGCGAAGGGTGGATTGAGTGGAAAATTCGATTGACAGCAGCAGGACCAGAAGATCCTGCCGCTGCTCAGAAAGATGCCACAGGAGGCCACTGTGTGAAGAAATAGTTAAAATTTCATTGGAATTGTGAATGCAGAAAATCTTCCCATTCGTTTTGCCAATGTTAACATTAACACCCAGTGAGATGCAAGAATCTTTTATTCCCTCCCGAGTGTACCCCCCGAGGGAGGGGCGCTGCAGTACCGAGGGGGGGGGGGCGCTGCAGTACCGAGGGGGGGGGGGCGCTGCAGTACCGAGGGGGGGGGGCGCTGCAGTACCGAGGGGGGGGGGGGCGCTGCAGTACCGAGGTGGGGGGGGGCTGCAGTACCGAGGGGACGCTGCAGTACCGAGGGGGAGGGGGGCGCTGCAGTACCGAGGGGGGGGGGGGCGCTGCAGTACCGAGGGGGGGGGGGGGCTGCAGTACCGAGGGGGGACGCTGCAGTACCGAGGGGGGGGGGGCGCTGCAGTACCGAGGGGGGGGGGGCGCTGCAGTACCGAAGGGGGGGGGGGCGCTGCAGTACCAAGGGGGGGGGGGGGGGCGCTGCAGGACCCAAGGGGGGGGGCGCTGCAGTACAGAGGGGGGGGGCGCTGCAGTACAGAGGGGGGGGGGGGGCGCTGCAGTACCGGGGGAGGGGGGCGCTGCTGTACTGAGGGGGGGCTGCAGTACCGAGGGGGGGCTGCAGTACTGAGGGGGGGGGCTGCAGTACTGAGGGGGGAACCCGGGGGGTTCCCGTACCAGCATCCCCGGACAGGCGGCGGAACGTGGCGACTAGGGGCTTTTCACAGTAACTTCATTGAAGCCTATTCGTGACAATAAATGATTTTCATTTCATTTCATTTCAAATGCGTGATCATGGAATCATAGAATTGACAATGCAGAAGGAAGCCATTCGGCCCATCGGGTCTGCATCAGCCCTCGGAAAGAACACCCTACTTAAGCCCACATCTCCACTCTATCCCCGTAACCCAGTAACCCCACAAAACCTTTTAGACACTAAGGGGCAATTTTGCATGACCAATCCACCTAACTTGCACATCTATGGACTGTGGGAGGAATCCAGAGCACCCGGAGGAAACCCACGCAGACACGGGGGAGAACGTGCAGACATGTTCATGATATGGAGATAGAGAATGGAGGGAAGACCGGCGAAAGGATGGTGACAGGAAGAATTAAGTGTTAGAGAAGCAAAGACGCAGTCAGAAAAAGAGAGCTTTGACTTTGAGTGACCCTTCTAGAGATGAATGTGGACACGCATAAGAATAAAATATGTGTGATAAAAATCATTCAACATTTGGGAGTTCCTTCAGTGTCCATTTAATTGTTACACCTGCTCTATCCATTTTTTTGTTGTGATTTTCTGCATGCAATAGCCACGAGATTGTAGGAAACAGGAGCCAGAGTGGACCACATGGCCCGTCAGGCCTATTCCACCATTCAATATGATCCGGGCTACTCCTGGGCTTCACCTCCATTTTCCCGTCTGCTCCCCATATCCCTAAATTCCCTGAGAGACGGAAAAACTGTCTACCCTAGCTTTAAATGTGTTCAACAATGGAGCATCCACACCCCTCAGGGCTGGAGTATTCCAAAGATTCACATCCCTTTGAGGAAAGAAACTTCTCCTCTTCTCAGTCCTAGCAGGGGCTGGTTTAGCTCACCAGGCTAAATCGCTGGCTTTTAAAGCAGACCAAGGCAGGCCAGCAGCACGGTTCGATTCCCGTACCAGCCTCCCCGGACAGGCGCCGGAATGTGGCGACTAGGGGCTTTTCACAGTAACTTCATTGACGCCTACTCGTGACAATAAGCGATTTTTCATTTCAATGGTCGGCCCACCTTATCCTCAGACAGTGACCCTGTGTTTTAGCTTCCCCCACCAGCGCGAACAATCTCTCAGTGTCCATCCCTGTCAAAACCCTGCAGAAACCTGTAGGTGCCAATGAGATCACCACTCATTCTTCGAAACACAAGAGACTATAAGCCCAATTTACTCAGCCTCTCATCTAAGGACACTCCCCCCTCACCCAGAGACCAATTCAATGAAGCTTTTCTGTACCGCTTCCAGTGTCATCATATCCTTCGTATTGGGATCTCTGCCCAAACAACAGTTGGATCCAATCCCTTCTCGATGCTCAATCCAGTCCTAAACTAACAATTTTGTCCTTCAGGTTACCAGAGGGAGCTGACATACCAACGATCTGATGGTTCCTTCAGCGCATTTGGAAATTCTGATTCTTCTGGAAGTACTTGGTAAGGTTTCTGCTGGCAAATGACTGATGTTCCTTTTGTTTGTATCTCTGGCTGCAAAGCTCTCATCCACTGAACTGCGAAACCAATCCAAAAAACTGTTACAAGATTTATAAGTATTTTTCTTCAGCTTAATTACCGAAGAACATTGAGGGGATTACTACTGTATCAGCAGGGAATACACTAGGAAGGAATGACCAACCAATTCACAGAAATAAATATGAACAACTTTACTTCATTCTGAATATGAGACTTCATAGAAAGAGAAATTAGCTGCAGTTCTCAATTGATGTCCATACTTTGGATTGTTGGATAGCGAAGTATTCTCTCACCTCTAGCTTCCAAATTCTCTGGTGCGATTTAATGGAAATGTTTCTAAGTGTGGTAATGAGTGGGAACTGCTGTGAGCTTCCCAACGCTCGCCCCGGTGAGGCCGTCACCAATATCAAATGTTAATTGGTCCACTTAACGAGGCCCTATAGGCTTCACACCACAAGTGATTGTCCTGCCGGCTGATTCGCCGGGACCGCGCTCGCCAGCTCTCCCGCTAACAAGAGAGAGCAGCACTTAAACCGTTCCTGCACAGCCAACCCTACTCAGCTCGCAGACATGTCACCGAGGAGCGCAGCTCCATGATTCAGGGACACTGACCTGGGCAGACTGTTGGACCCGGTCGAGATCAGACGGGTTTCCTGTTCCCCCGAGGATCTTGGAGGGTCAGCCATGGGACCCCCACTGTATTCACAGCACAGCTGTCATCCCACTTTCCACCAGCGCAGAGACACACACCTCGGTGGGCAACGTTAGTGGACAGGTTTCTGGGACACACTCTGGTGAGCACCTCACAGCTGATAATGTACATCAGGTGGAGGCAGGAACCCCCAGGCGAGGCAGCAGTCGGATGTCTGCTGGATCCCAGGACCCAGCTGGGTCCCAGTCAGATGCTGAGCCAATGGACCAGGGTTACCCAGAGCTGATGCAGACGATAGGGTGCGGCTGCGATATTCAGAGAGGGCTGTCAATGACCCTACAGCAGGTCCATAGCTGACTGGAGGAGTCCTACAGGCTACGGGCGCAGGAGATGGTGCTGGCAATGCGTGGCACAGAGGCCAACACTGCCAGGGTGGCGACCGCAGTGGAGAGCCTGGTGCATGGTGCCAGCAGCATGAATGGTGGTGTCCAAGGCGTGGCTCAGTCAGTGACGGCCATGGCTGAGCCTGTACCAGCTGCTGGGGGGTGTGTCCCAGTCCCAGGTGGACATTGCCGGGGTGCTCCAGAACATGTCCCAGTCACTGAGGAGCATCGACGAGGGCATCAACGACATGGTTCAAATAGAGGGGAGCCGCCAGAACTGGCAGAGCCAGAGGCGCAGTGGCAGCCGGGGCTCAATCCAAGTGCCCCTCCATCCCGCGCTGAACCCCAGGGCCCTTTGGGCACCAACCAGGAGGAGAGGGCGCTGGGTGCCAACCTAGAGCCACCCTATGGAGTGGAAAAGGTTCCCACCAGCTCCCCTACTACCCACCCACTTGGCAATGGCGCGTCTCGGAGTCAGCACCTGGTGTGGCACGGCAGGGCACGTGCTTCAAGCAAGTGAGCTGGGGCCCTCTGGCCTCAGTGCCCCTACCATGGGCATCAAAGGCAATGGCACGTGGTAGGCATCAGACTGGCTCCACCTCTGCTGTGCATCCTGGGGATACACCTAGGCGCAGCATGGCAGGCGGTAGAGACAGGGGGAATAGAGGGGGGGGGGGGCAGGGGATGAGAAGCGGGCGAGAATGAAGGCCTCCCTGACCCTCCGGGCTTGCGGGACCCTCGTCGCTGCTGCTGTCCTCCATTCTCTGGCTGGTCCTGTGGGTCCGCACTGGGCTCGCCCTCCAGACCCTCCTGGTCTGGTACCTCCTTGTCCTCCTCCTTGGAGGTGGCCACATGTTCCTCCCCCTCCACCTCCTGCAAGCTGCTCTGCTACTGTGTCAGGTTTTGGAAGGCACAGCAGACCACCACAAAGCTGGTGACCCTCTGGGGGGTGTATTGCAGTGCACTACCAGAACGGCCGAGGCATCGGAACCGTATTTTGAGGAGTCTGATGCACCGATCAATGACATCCTGGGGGGGCCGCATCGGCTTTGTTGTATTGGGTCTCCACATTGGTCACCAGCCTCTGCACTGGCGTCATTAGTCAGTTCCTCAGTGGGTACCCATTATCCCCCAACAACTAACCAGCCATCCCCGGATGGTCCTCGAAGAAACTGGGATTTCTGACTACCCCAGGATGCAGCTGTCATGCACACTCCCTGAGAAGCGGGCACACACGGGCATGATTTTCATGTGGTGGTTGGACATGAGCTGGATTTTCAGGGAGTGGAACCCCTTCCTGTTGATGAAGGTCATTCTCAGACGGCCTGGTAAGCACAAGATGGCATGCGTCCCATCTATTACCCCCCTGGGCTTGGCATCCCGGTGTCGGTAAGAATTCTGATGGCCGGGCATCGTGTTGGGCTTGATCCATGGCAAAGTCTATAGTTCTCTGCTCGGGCAAACAGGGCATCCGTGACTTCATGGATGCTCTTGTGGGCTGTAGTTTGTGAGATGCTGCACAAATCTCCACTCAAACCCTGGAATAGGACTGGGATGTAAAGTTTCATGGCTGCAGTGACCTTGACGGCTATCAGGTGCGGTTATTCTCCTCCTCCACGTGGTGCCAAGCCTGCAAGGACCTGCCACAGATGCCGCACTGTCCCCTTGTTGAGGCGGGGCCTCCTGTGACACACGCTGTCCGTCATCTGTTCAAAGACCATTGACACCTGTACACCTTGGGTCGTCACCGTCCTTACCCTCTGGGTCCCTCCGTGGCCTGATGGGCCCCCCAGAGTATGGGGCGGGGCCTTGCACATGGGCCGCCACCTCGAGTCTCTGTCGACGCTGCTGCTGCCTTTCCGACGTCTGTCCGCCTGGCCTGCCAGCATTACCAGATGGGCAACATCCGCGGGGTCCATGATATCGTCCATCCCGTGTAATATCAGTAAGGAACTGGGAGAGGGTGACAGTCTGACAGTCAGTGGTGTCTTCAACCCTGGACACTCCATTCCCCCATTGCTCCCCCATCCCCTGCCAACCGACACACCATGCACCCTCATCCCATGCACCCCCGGCCAGCCCCTGCTCACCGGCCTCCACACCCTGTACATCAGACACCCACACGTAACATTACCTGGATTGGGCTCTGGTCCCATCCCATCCCTCCCTTTAGTTGCGGAAATGTCCCTGGTGCTGGGGCCCAGCCCCTGGGTGTTCAGATATTGGCTACTGCACCCATGGTGTTGCTGAGAAATGCCCACCCCCCACCGATGGCGTCCCACCCCGATCGAGGTTAGTCCTCGCCTCCCTCACCTCCCGAGCACAAGGGCAGCAACCCCAGTGCCCCCCAGCTCATTGCCTGTGAGCGAAGAGGGCTACTCACCTCCTCGGATCCCCACAGACGCCCTTCCGCCAGCGTCACGTTTTAAAAAAGGAGTCTAATCAGTGCCCGCGTGTCCACTTGCTGGGGAGCAGGTGGTTAGATCACGGAAGGCCGTTAGATAAGGGGCCGCTCCCAGTAACTGTGGAAATTGGCCTTAAGTGGTGATTATTGGTTTCACGTCACTGATTTTGCCAACGGGAGTGGGCCAGTTGGATCGTAAACCAATTGGCGCCCGGCCTGGACCTTGATTTTGGCCTCTCCTGCGATCTAACAGCCGGCTCAAGCGCTTGCTCACGTGCAACACAGCCATTAAATTGCACCTCTATTTTTGTAACAAATTTTCCGCGCTCTCTTCCTCTTGCCTTCACCTGTTTCCATCTCTCTCTCGTTTGCTCTCTCTTGTTCTCTTGTCATCACTCTCTAATGTACACGTGTCTCTCAAGATCTCTCTCGCTCTTTCATTCTCTCTTGCTTTCTCTGTTTTTCTCTAACTCTTGCTCTTTTGTTCTCCCATTTGCATTCCAAAGATGTCCAGTTTTGTCCCCATACTTGAGGAGGGATGTAGTGCCATTGGAGGCAGTTGAGCGGGAGTTCACTGGATTGATTCCAGAATTGAGGGGTTTGCCTTATGAACAGGGATTGCACCGTTTAGGCCGATACTCTCCAGAGTTTAGGAGAATGGGAGGAGATCTAATTGAGGTATATAAGATGATAAAATGTACTGACAAAGTAAACATGGAGAGGATGTTTCTTCTTGTGGGATAGTCGAGAACAAGAGGCCATGGTTTTAGGATAAGGAGTAGCAAATTTAAAACAGAGATGAGGAGAAATTACTTCTCTCAAAGGAGCTATTGTGCTGGCTCATCTGTGGAATTCACAGAGTGCAGTAGATGTCGGGACATTGGGTAAATTTAAGGAGGAGATAGACATATTTTTAATTAGTATTGGGGTGAAGGGTTATGGAGAACGGGCAGGAAAGTAGAGCTGAGGCCGAGATGAGGTCAATGCTCATATTGAACAGTGGAACAGGCTTGAGGGGCTGCATTGCCTAATCCTGCTCCTACGTCTTCCCTTGCTATTACTTCAGTCCTTCAGTACTCCTCTAAACTATCCTCTTGGGCTCTTCCTAAGCTTCAGGTATTCTACCCTCCAGCCCCTCAATCGGGACTCTGCTAGAAATGATGAGCTAACACAATATCTCCTTCTGCAGTCCTTGCATAACCTCCTTCCTCCTCAAGCCTCCCTGAGGATGTTGTTCCAATTGGTCAGCTCTACTTTACAAAGAGCTTTCAACATGCAAAATGCACATTGGAGATAAGGAACATGAACACAGGAATTAGGAGCAGAAATAAGCAATTCAGCCCTGAGAGCCTGTTCCGCCATTCAATCAGATCATAACTGATCTCTTCCTGGTCCCAAATCCACCTCCCCACCTGTTCCTCATGTCCCTTTAACCCATTTTGTAAATCAGAAATATATCTATCTCCTTCTTGAAACCATTTAATGACTCCAATTCCACTGCATTATGGGGCAGCGAGTTCCACAAATTCACCACCCTCTGCGAGAGGTAGTTCCTCCTCGTCTCAGTTCTAAATCCACCGCCTCTCAAACTATGGGTGCGATTCTCCCATATGGGGAGAAATCGTAAGGCTGGCGTCAAATCCGGGCGGGTTTGACGCCAGCCCCCCCTTCCCGACCGGGAACCGATTCTGGTCCCCGGTCGGGGCTAGCATGCCGCGGCCGTAAACTCCGGCATCGCGGGCTTAACGAATTTCGTTAAGCCCGCTTGCCAGAGTTAGCGCCGGCTGACGCGTCATATGACGTCAGCCGCGCATGCGCGGATTGGAAGACTCCAACCCGCGCATGCGCGGATGACGTCATCGCACATTTGCGCGAAACCCGCGCATGCGCAGGCCGGGATGCCCCTCAGCCGCCCCGCGAAGTGATACAGCGGGGCGGCGGAGGGACAAAGAGTGCGCGGGCATCGGACCCGCTGCCCGCGATCGGTGCCCACCGATCGCGGGCCCATGGCACCCTTGGCACGGCCGTGGTACTGCCGTGCCAATCGGTGCCATGGTTTTAAAAATCGAGAGTTTACGGCCGTTTTTACGAACGGCCAGACCAGGTGTGTTTGCCGTTCGTAAAAACAGCCGTAAAGGGCTGGGAACTCGGCCCATCGATCAGCTGAGAATCGCTGCTGGCCGTAAAAAAACGGCGGCAGCGATTCGTATCGGGAGTCGGGCATGGTGGGGGGGGGGGGGGAGAATAGCGGGAGGGCGTCGGAACAGCGTGGCCGTAAAATTTTACGAGCCACGCTATTCTCCGCACCGTCGTGAGTGCGGAGAATCGCGCCCTATATCTCTGACCTCTCATTCTAGATTTCCCCACAAGGAGAAACATTTGATCTACATTTATTTGATCAATCCCTTTTAGTATTTTATATATCTCCATCAGATCCCCTCACATCCTTCTAAACTCCAGTGAGGACAAGCCCAAACTGTTTAATCTCTCCTCACACGTCAACCCTTTCATCCCCGGAAGCAATCTCCTCTGAACTGCCTCCAATGCCACCACATCCTTCCTCAAATAAGGAGACCAAAACTGGACACAATACTCCAGATGTTGTCTCACCAACACCCTATACAATTGCAACAACACTTCTCTACTTTTATACTCCAGTCCTTCTGCAATAAACGCTAACAATCCATTTGCCTTTTTAATTACATGCTGTACCTGCATACGGACCTTCTGTGATTCATGAACAAAGACACCCAGATCCCTCTGCTCAGATGCATTTTGAATCTTGTTTCTGATGTGTTGGGTATGCTGGGTCTGCGAGGACTGCGTTTACCAGAGCAGTGAGAGAGACAGACTACCAACACTTGTAGAAGTACAACTCTATTTTATTTGGCTATGAACTGTTAAACATGCTTGCACTGTGGGTTGACACTATGTTAAGTTGACTGGAGACCTGAGGCTAACCTGACCAGACTATCCTGCTGGCACGTGGTAGATGTTCATGTTGCTGATCACGAGCTCTGACTGTCTCAGAGGCTGCATCCCAAGAGAGCGGGAAAACTAGTGCCCTCTGGCTTTATAGTGGCCGTGTCCTGTCTGGTGATTTGCTGCTGTGTTCTGTGTGTTGATTGGTCATTCAGTGTGTCAGTCGGTGTCTGTCTGTGCACCATCATATACTTGTGTGTATATTATGACAGTTTCCATTTCGATAATAATTTACCTTTCTATTTTTTTGGCCAAAATGGACAACCTCACTCTTATCTACATTTAATCAACATTTGACTAATGTTTGACTAAACTAAGCCCTTTTGTGCTCAGCAAGTCCTGCAAGGAAGTGAGCAGTATTGGAAAACTTCCAGCCTTTCACATCTACTTTAAAACCACAGCATAGCGTCAAACAACGACATCACAACCTGTCACAGTCTGCTGAGTGTTGTTTATTGACACGATTCAGCTCTGAAGGGACTCAGGTTTCAGGAATAATGTTGCTGATCTGGGCAAGTAAAGTACGCCTTAAGTCAAACATATTTTGTTTTGCTGAATCTCATAAAGCTTCTGAAGCAGACGAGCGCTTGGTTATTCCAAATACTTTAGTGATTTATTGAAGACGTGGTCTGTTTTATACAAGCAAAATTAATTTTCGGCAGAGATCGAAAGGAGGTTGCTCATGAAGAAAGCAGGAAATCTACATAAGTGAAGGAGGTGGAAGAAAAGAGAAGATTCACGGGCGAAAACAGAAAGACGGAAGAGAAGATGAGTGAGACAGAGGAGAAAAATGAGACGGGGATGGGGGGGGGAGGAAGGTTAAAAAATGAAGATGAGGAGAGAAGGGGTCAGAGTTGAAGAAGCAGAAGAGAGCAATAGGGACAGAGATACCAGAATGAGAAATGGAAAGATGGACAAAATTGAAGAGGACAAGGGAGGGAGCTGGAAAGGAGAGAGAGACAGAAATGAAGAGAGGCGCAGAGATGGTGAGAGAGGCAAGTGAGAAGTGAAAAGGAGAGAGGGAGAGTCATTAATATCTTGAGAGTTATCAAGTCATTAATATGGATCATAAATAGTTGAGGCCCCAGCACCGATCCCTGCGACACTCCATCAGGTTTATGTACCTGAAAATGACCCATTTATCCTGTCTCTGTTTCCAGCTAGTCAGTCCTCTATCCACGCTAATATGTAACGCCCCCCCACCTCTCCTCACCAATACCATAAGCTAGGGGGCGGGATTCTCCGACCCCCCCGCCAGGTTGGAGAATCGCCGGGGGCCAGCATCAATCCCGCCCCCGCCGTGTCCCGAATTCTCCACCACCAGAGATTCGGCGGGGGTGGGAATCGGGCCGCGTCGGTCGGCGTGCCCCCCCCAAGGCGATTCACCGGCCCGTGATGGGCCGAATGCCCGCCGGTATCATGCATCTTCCGCCGGCGTGGATCAAACCACCTACCTTACCGGCGGGAGCAGGCGGCGTGGGCGAGTTCTGGGGTCCTGGGGGGAGGGGCGCGGGGCGATCTGGCCCCGGGGGGGTGCCCCCACGGTGGCCTGTCCCGCGATTGGGGCCCACCAATTGGCGGGCGGGCCTGTGCCGTGGGGGCACTCTTTTCCTTCTGCATTCGCCATAGTCTTCACGATGGCGGAGGTGGAAGTGACCCCCTCCCCAGCGCATGCGCGGGGATGACGTCAGTAGCCGCTGACGCTCCGGCGCATGCGCGGACTTCCACGCCAGCCGGCGGAGCGCCAACCACTCCAGCGCGGGCTTAGCCCCTCAATGTGTGGTCTTGGCCCCTAAAGGTGCGGAAACTTCCGCACCCTTGGGGTGGCCCAACACCGGAGTGGTTCACGTCACTCCATCACGCAGGGACCACTCGCCCCGCTGGGTAGGGGAGAATCCCGGCCCTTATCTTGTGTAGGAGGGAGCTTTTATGTGGCAATTTATTGAACGACAATTTGAAATCCAAACACACTACATCTACTGGTTCCCCTTTATCCAGAAGTATAGTGGTATTGTCACTGCACTCGTAATCCAGAGTAATGGTCCGGAGACCTGGGTTCGAAACCCACTCATGGCAGATTGTGAACTTTGAATTCAGTGAACATCTGGAATTAAAAGTCTAATGATGACCATGAAACATTATTGATAGTCATAAAAACCCATCTGGTTCACTAATGTTCTTAAGGGAAGGAAATCTGTCATCCTTACCTGGTCTGGCCTACATGTGACCCACCACAATGCGGTTGACTCTTAGCTGCCCTATGGAATTAGCGAGCAAGCCACTCAGTTCAAGGGAATTAGGGTTGGGCAACAAATGCTGGTCTTGCCAGCGACGCACCCACATCCCATGAACGAATAAAAAAAATCCACCCTCTTTGCTACAACCACCAACAACTCTGGCGAATTTGCCAAACACAATTTCCCTTTCACAAAACCATGTTGACTCTGCCTGATTGTATTCTGATTTTCTAAATACCCATCTTCTACTTCTTTAACAATAGATTTTTTCCCAGTAACAGATATTTGACTAACTGGCCTATAATTTCCTGGTACCTGTCTCCCCTCTTTCTTGAATAGAAATGCCACATTTGTGGGGCGGGATTCTCCAACCTGCCGCTGGGTCAGAGAATTGCTGGGGGGGGCGGCGTGAATCCTGCCCCCGCCGTCCACCGAATTCTCCAGCACCGGAGATTCGGCCACGCCGGTCAGCGGCCGCTCGCTACGGCCCCCCTGGCGATTCTCCGACCCACGATGGGCCGAAGTCCCGCTGGTTTTTTGCCAGTCCCGGCGGCGTAGATTAGACTAAGTCCCTTACCAGCGGGACCTGGTGGCGCGGGCGGGCTCCTGGGGGGGGGGGGGGGGCGCGGGGCAATCTGGCCCCGGGGGGGGGGGTGCCCTCACGGTGGCCTGGCTAGTGAGGGCCGAATCTCCGATCTGGCTAGGGGCAGCACGGTAGCATGGTGGTTAGCATAAATGCTTCACAGCTCCAGGGTCCCAGGTTCGATTCCCGGCTGGGTCACTGTCTGTGCGGAGTCTGCACGTCCTCCCCGTGTGTGCGTGGGTTTCCTCCGGGTGCTCCGGTTTCCTCCCACAGTCCAAAGATGTGCGGGTTAGGTGGATTGGACATGCTAAATTGCCCGTAGTATCCTAAAAAAGTAAGGTTAAGGGGGGGAGGGGGTTGTTGGGTTACGGGTATAGGGTGGATACGTGGGTTTGAGTAGGGTGATCATGGCTCGGCACAACATCGAGGGCCGAAGGGCCTGTTCTGTGCTGTAATGTTCTATGTTCTATGATCGGGGCTCACCGATCCGCGGGTGAGCCTGTGCCGTCAGCCGTGTCAGCCTCCGCGATGGCCGATGCATAGGTGAACCCACCCCTCGCTCATGCACGGGGATGACGTCAGCAGTCGCTGACGCTCCGCGCATGCACGGGCTTGCGCCAGCCGAAGGCCTAGCCCAATCCTCCACACCTTTGGGGCGGGCTGACGCCGGAGTGGTTCTGCCACTCCATCCCACCGGGACCCCCCGCCCCGCCGGGTACGGGAGAATCCTGCCATTGGTTTTCCAATACACTGAGATCTTTCAAGAAGCTGGGAAATTTTGGAATTTTACAACGAATGCATTCACTATTTCTCCCACCACTTCTTTTAAGGGTCTTGGATGCATGCCATCAGGTCCAGGAGACTTGTCAACCTTTAGTCCCATAGGGGTACCTAATAGTTGTTCTCTGATGATAATGATTGTTTTAAATTTCTCCCTCCCTTTTACCCGTTAATTTTCTACTATCATAATGTTATAACAGTGGTTAGCACTGTTGCTTCACAGCACCAAGGGCCTGGGTTTGATTTCAGGCTTGGATCACTGTCTGTGCGGAGTCTGCACGTTCTCCCCGTGTGTGCGTAGGTTTCCTCCGGGCGCTCCAGTTTCCTCCCACAAGCCATGAGTGTGGTAACTAAGGGATTTTCACAGTAACTTCATTGCAATGTAAGCCTACGTGTGACACTAACAAAGTTATTATTATTATTAAATATCTCTATTCCGTCTCCTCTCAGCCATTTCTACCCTAGGTGATAGTCTATTGATAGTTATAATCTCCAAGTGCTGTAATTATTCTTGTAACTCTATTTTGTATTTTACTTCTACATCTGTTTTATGATACATGGATAAGAACCATGATCTTAAATGTCTTTTGAAATGTTTCCCCCCCCCGATCCCCACCAAAAATAGGTTGTCTGCCTTTGTGCTGAGGTGCTTCTTGCAGGCCCAAAGCTTTATTTACATCGACACGTTGGTGTTGGATGGAACCATTTCCTGGATATTGGAACATCAGGCGAAAAACGGCGAATTCTCGGAGCCTGGGCGAGTTATCCATTCAAACCTCCAAGGAGGCCAGAGCGGGCCTACATCGCTCACCGCTTACATACTGACAGCTCTGCTGGAGGATCAGAGCTACATGGTAGGTCCAGTGGTCTTTGTGCCGTTCCCTAAGTAAATCATTATGCCATAAAAAGGGAGATCTGCTGCCAAAGCTTTTTGCAAATATATATATTGCGGAATACCTAATGGCTTTCTGATTTTGTTATGTTGCGAGAGTGCCTGGTGCAAGGCCTCAGGATTAATCCAGCCATACATATTTACAAGCTTGACAAAGGGACCGAGGTCAGAATACAGATTGGACTGGATTTGTTTATTGTCAGGTGTACCGAGGTACAGTGAAAAGTACTTTTCTGCGAGCAGCTCAACAGATCATAAAGTACATGAAAAGAGAAAGAAATAAAAGAAAATGCACAATAGGACAACACAAGGTACACAACGTAGTCTTAAATTTTAAAAGATTCGAACGAGTATAAGATAAATAAAAAGAGGATCTGTTCGGGAGCGCTTGCAGAGAATCGCCTCACTCCGGCGCCATCTTGCTGAGATTGTACTCAAAGCCTGCACTCGCAAAACACAAATAACTCATCTGCAGACAATGTGATTCCACAATTGGGCAGCACTTGATGAACAACTCTGAGTGTGTTAATAGTTACACTAACAACCAATTTAAAATCATCAGATGAGCTCATAATGTGACTCATTTATGCTTGCCAAAAGTGACACACAGTTGTACACAGAGATCCAGGGCGGGATTCTCTGACCCTCCGCCGGGTTGGAGAATTGCCGGGGGGGCGGCGTGAATCTCGCGGCCGCCATCTGCCGAATTCTCCCGCACCGGAGATTTGGCGGGGGCGGGAATCGGGCTGCAACGGTCGGCGGCCGCTCACAGCGGCCCACCTCGGCGATTCCCTGGCTCGCGATGGGCCGAAGTCCCGCTGGTTCTTTGCCAGTCCCACCGGCGTAGATCAGACCAGGTCCCTTACCAGCGGGACCTGGCAGCGCGGGCAGGCTCCAGGGTCCTTGGGGGGGGGGGGGGGGGGGGGGAGGGGCTCGGGGGGATCTGGCCCTGGGGTGTGCCCACAGATCCGCGGTGGGCCTGTGGCCTGGGGGCACTCTTTTCCTACGCGCCGGCCGTGTCAGCCTCCGCGATGGCCGACGCATAGGTGAAACCCCCCCCCCCCCCCAGCATTTTCTGTTTCAGATTCCAGCCTCGGCAGTATTTTGCTTTTTATTGTGAAGCCCGGGTGCTTGATAGAGGTGCCAACAGTTTGATCTTCACCAGCTTGAAAATGTGCAATCATTTGTTAAAGAACTTTCCACTCCATTAATATTTCAACACCATTTGTCCACTTCTCTTCCATCCTGTGAGCCTGACTAGACAATGATTTTGAATGCTGTGTCTTCCAGAGTAAGGTTTTAGATCAGGTGTCAAGCTCCGTAACCTATCTCGAAGGGAAGCTACAAGATGGAATCAGCAGTAACTACACCCTTTCCCTCGTGACGTACGCTTTAACCTTGGCCAACAGCAGCTACGCAACACAAGCCCTCAATGAGTTGAATCAAAGAGCAGATGAGAAGGGTAAGTTTAAAAAGTCAGCCATTTTGAAGTAACGTGTATATTTTATCAGTGGGTAGGAATTGCATTTTGGTCAGTTTTAAAAAATTGGACTTTGGGAATAAAATACTGGACATAGGTTTTTATTGGGGTTGGCGGCTGATTCTCCTGAATGTTTAAGCAGGAGGACTCAGCTTGTATTCCTATGATGGCAACTGTCTGTCTTGGGAGGCAATGGGCTTTGCCCAAGGTTTGTGCCACTTCTGTATTGAATATTAACTGTTGTGGATGTGGAAGTCCCTTCCACATCTGGAACAGGTGAATAGTGCTGGCTCGAGGTCATTCAGCTCTCTTTCCCACCGTCTGGTCATTTCTCTGGTCCTCTGCTTTTTCCAAACTCTTCACTTATCTCCAGACACTCGGGTCATCAGTGTGCACTTCCCATGCATTGGCTCCACTCCGGTCAACTTGAGGTCTTGCTTGCGGACATCCTTGTACCGCAGACATGGGTGATCAATCCATCTCGTGCCTATAGCAAGCTCGTCATACAGCGTGTCTCTGGGGGATACAGCTATCACCCAGTCAGTTCACATAGCCCAGCCCAGTTGCCACTGACTTGAGAGGGAGCACACTCTGGGGATCCTTGGACACTGGTGTACTTTCGTATTCAGAACTCTGTCTTTCCAGGAGATGCCCAATATTTGCCTGAGGTGGTGGAGGTGGAAACTGTTCAGCTGAGGGCGGCACAGTGGCACAGTGGTTAGCACTGCTGCCTCACAGCTCCAGGGTCCCACATCCAATCCGGCCTCGGGTGACTGTCTGTGTGGAGTTTGCACTTTCTCCATGTGGGTGCGTGGGTTTCCTCCGGGTGCTCCGGTTTCTTCCTGTCGTCCAAAGATGTGCAGGTTAGGTGGATTGGCCATGATAAATTGCCCCTTAGTGACCAAAATAAAGGTTAGATGGGGTTACTGGTTTACGGGGATAGAGTGGAGGCGTGGGCTTAAGTAGGGTGCCCTTTCTGAGAGCCGGTGCAGACTCAATAGGCCGAATGGCCTCCTTCTGCACTGTAAATTCTATGATTCTTTTCTTGGCTTGCATAAGTTGTCACCATTGTAAAGGGGGCAGAGAACACAAGCCTGATACACACGGAGTTTTGAGGTGTTGGTTAGTTTATTGTTGGTCCGCTCTTGAATTCTCAAGAGGCATGCCCAGCACTGGAAGAATTCTGGAAGGGGGTGGCGGGGACGGTGTCGAGGGTGGTTGGATCCTGGGTCAAACCAGGGTGGGGAGTCGCGATTTTTGGAGTTGCGGTAGAGCCGGGAGTGCAGGAGGCGAAAGAGGCCGGTGTCCTGGCCTTTGCGTCCCTAGTAGCCCAACGAAGGATTCTGCTACAGTGGAAGGATGCGAGGCCCCCAAGTGTGGAGACCTGGATCAGTGACATTGCGGGATTTATAAAATTGGAAAGGGTCAAATTTGCCCTGAGAGGATCAATACAAGGGTTCTATAAACGATGGCAGCCTTTTCTGGTCTTCCTGGCTCAAAGATAGGTAACTTGATCAATAGCAGCAGCAACCGGGGGGGGGGGGGGGGGGGGGGGGGTTCCTTATTGTAGTGTCAATTCTGTAACTTTATATTGTGTTAATTTGCATTGTTGTTAAAATGCTGTGTTGTTCATGGAGGTGGGGCGAATGTTTATGATTCCTCTGGTAGAGGATCCACGGCAAGGGGGCATAAATTTAAAATTGGAGCTAGGTTGTACAGCCACAATATTGGGATGATGTGGAGATGCCGGCGTTGGACTGGGGTGAGCACAGTAAGAAGTCTTACAACACCAGGTTAAAGTCCAACAGGTTTGTTTCAAACACGAGCTTTCGGAGCACGGCTCCTTCTTCAGGTGAATGGAAAGGCTTGTTCCAGAAATGTTTATATAGACACAGTCAGAGATGCCCCGGAATGCGAGCACCTGCAGGCAATCAAATCATCAAAGATGCAGAGAGAGAGGTAACTCCAGGTTAAAGAGGTGTGAATTGTCCCAAGCCAGTTCAGTCGGTAGGCCTCTGCAAGTCCAGGCTTGTTGGTGGGGGCCGAATGTAATGCGACATGAATCCCAGATCCCGGTTGAGTCCGCATTCATGCGTGCGGAACTTAGCTATAAGTTTTTGCTCAGCAATTTTGCGTTGTCGCGTCTCCTGAAGGCCTCCTTGTAGAATGCTGACCCGGAGATCAGAGGCTGAATGTCCTTGACTGCTGAAGTGTTCCCCAACTGGAAGGGAACAGTCCTGCCTGTTGATAGTCGCACGATGCCCGTTTATTCGTTGTCGCAGTGTCTGCATGGTCTCGCCAATGTACCACGCTTCGGGACATCCTTTCCTGCAGCGTATGAGGTAGACTACATTGGTCGAGTCGCACGAGTATGCGCCGCGTACCTGGTGGGTGGTGTTTCCACGTGTAATGGTGGTGTCCATGTCGATGATCTGGCATGTCTTGCAGAGATTGCCCTGGCAGGGTTTTGTGGTGTTGTGGTTGCTGTTCTGAAGGCTGGGTAATTTGCTGCAAACAATGGTTTGTTTGAGGTTGCGCGGTTGTTTGAAGGCCAGTAGTGGGGGTGTGGGGATGACCTTGGCAAGGTGTCCATCCTCGCTGATGATGTGTTGGAGGCTGCGAAGAAGATGTCGTAGTTTCTCCGCCCCAGGAAAGTACTGGACGACGAAGGGTACTCTGTCAGTGGTGTCCCGTGTTTGTCTTCTGAGGAGGTCGGTGCGGTTTTTTGCTGTGGCGCGGTGGAACTGTCGATCAATGAGTCGAGCGCCATATCCCGTTCGTACGAGGGTCACCGCGCCACAGCAAAAAACCGCACCGACCTCCTCAGAAGACAAACACGGGACACCACTGACAGAGTACCCTTCGTCGTCCAGTACTTTCCTGGGGCGGAGAAACTACGACATCTTCTTCGCAGCCTCCAACACATCATCAGCGAGGATGGACACCTTGCCAAGGTCATCCCCACACCCCCACTACTGGCCTTCAAACAACCGCGCAACCTCAAACAAACCATTGTTTGCAGCAAATTACCCAGCCTTCAGAACAGCAACCACAACACCACAAAACCCTGCCAGGGCAATCTCTGCAAGACATGCCAGATCATCGACATGGACACCACCATTACACGTGGAAACACCACCCACCAGGTACGCGGCGCATACTCGTGCGACTCGACCAATGTAGTCTACCTCATACGCTGCAGGAAAGGATGTCCCGAAGCGTGGTACATTGGCGAGACCATGCAGACACTGCGACAACGAATAAACGGGCATCGTGCGACTATCAACAGGCAGGACTGTTCCCTTCCAGTTGGGGAACACTTCAGCAGTCAAGGACATTCAGCCTCTGATCTCCGGGTCAGCATTCTACAAGGAGGCCTTCAGGAGACGCGACAACGCAAAATTGCTGAGCAAAAACTTATAGCTAAGTTCCGCACGCATGAATGCGGACTCAACCGGGATCTGGGATTCATGTCGCATTACATTCGGCCCCCACCAACAAGCCTGGACTTGCAGAGGCCTACCGACTGAACTGGCTTGGGACAATTCACACCTCTTTAACCTGGAGTTACCTCTCTCTCTGCATCTTTGATGATTTGATTGCCTGCAGGTGCTCGCATTCCGGGGCATCTCTGACTGTGTCTATATAAACATTTCTGGAACAAGCCTTTCCATTCACCTGAAGAAGGAGCCGTGCTCCGAAAGCTCGTGTTTGAAACAAACCTGTTGGACTTTAACCTGGTGTTGTAAGACTTCTTACTGTACAATATTGGGAAGCATCCCTTCACAAAGGAATATGGAAAACCGGAACGCACTCCCCAAAAAGCTGTTGAAGCGAGTGGTCGACTGAAATTGAGTTTGCTGGGTTTCTGTTTGGTAAGGGGGTTCGCTGGAGTTCAAGATCCGACTGAATGGCGGAAAAGACTTGGGGGATTGAATGGTCTTAACTTCTTCCACCAGTGCTGAATGAAGCATTAACCAATAGGAACTAAATTTGAAAAGCTGATGAACTAAGTAAAGTCGATATCACTGGGCAGGCGGTGTGCTGTAGCTGCATGATGTGGCCGATATGTTTCCCAGTTGGGATGGTTTATGATCTGGAGGGAATTTTGAGATGATGCTGTTCCCACTCACCAGCTGCCTTGTCCTGCGAGGTGGTGGAGGTCATGAGCTTTGGAAGGTGGAAGGAAGTCCTCATGGATTGCTGTAGTTCATCTTGCAGACATTACCTATGGCAGCCTGGTGGTAAGGAGGAGTGAATGTTTAATCTGTTGGATGAGGTCCCAATCGGATGAATTGATTTGATGGTTTCGAGCTCCTTGGCCATCCTTGCCCAATCCCAATTTCCTTGAACCCACCATCAGCGGCCATACGTTCAGCTGCCTGATTCATCAGCTCTGGAATGCCCTCTCCAAATGGCTCCCCCTTCCCCCTCACCTGTAAATCACTCCTTATAACTTACTTCTTTGGCCTAGTTTTTGGTCACCCACCTTAAAATCTCTTTCAGTGTCTCAATGTGCGATTGCAGTCTGATAACTCAGCTAATGAAGGACCTTGGACTATTTTATAACGTTTAAAGTTCTGTCTAAATGGAAGTTGTTATTCTAATGGAACCTATCCAAGGCAAGTGGAGAATATTTCCATTGCACACTTGACCTTAATGAACCCCCAGGGCAAATGTGTCTCAAACATGGTGTAAATCAATCTTGCTGTTATTCAGGAATGTGTTCCATGTAGTTACCTCAATGAGGTTGGTTGGGGTAAAGGAGAAGACACTTCAGAGTGAACGTTACTTTTGTCTCCTGACTCAGATGGTGTAAGATTCTGGTCATCGTCCACGAAGAGACCCTCCACATGGCGGGGCAAGCAGCCTCTTTCATCGGACATCGAAATTGCTGCCTATGCATTGCTGTCGCACTTGAGGCAGGGGAAGCTCCTGGAGGGGCTCCCTATCATGCAGTGGCTCAGTGAGAGCAGGAACCATCTTGGAGGCTTCTCTTCAACTCAGGTTTGTCACCTGCAATGGCGTTCCGTCAGTCCCGTGCTGGTCTGAAGCAGCCTTTGCTTCCGCTGCCTTATATATACGTCTGTGCTCATGTGTACGAATTAAAGTTGTCGAACCGCACTGCACGGAATGAGGCCATTCAGCCCACCGTGCCAGTGTTGGATTTCTGAAAGCTCGACCCGATTTGCCCCACCCCGCTCTTTCCTCAAATCTTCCAATGTTCCTTCTTAACCATCCATCTAATTCTTTTCTGAAATCCCTGATTGAATTTGCTTCCATCACCCTTCCAGGCAGTGAATTCCAGATCGCACCAACTTGCTAAGTAAACATAATTCTTCTCATTTCTCCCCTCCAGTTATATTGGCAATTAACGTAAATCCATCTCCTCTGTTTATCGAGCCTCCTGCCAGTGGAAACACTTTATCCTGACTTACACAACAGAATTCCTCATTATTTTGTAAATCTCTGGCCGGAATTCTCCGGTAGTCGCGATTCACTTTTCCCACTGGTAACGTATCCCCGCCCAGGGGATTCCCGGTGGTG
Source organism: Scyliorhinus canicula (assembly GCF_902713615.1). Taxonomy (NCBI): domain Eukaryota; kingdom Metazoa; phylum Chordata; class Chondrichthyes; order Carcharhiniformes; family Scyliorhinidae; genus Scyliorhinus; species Scyliorhinus canicula. Next base: position 303,595,737 of record NC_052146.1, read on the forward strand.
TGGGTTGGCTGCAATGGGAAATCCATTGATAAGCGACGGGAAGACAGATACCGCCACCAGCGAATGGCACATCGCCAAGAAACACGCGGCTGGGGTACTGGAGAATCCAGCCCTTCGGAAAATCTCTCCTGAACTTTCTCTCTCCGTGGAGAGAAATCCCAGTTTCTCTCGTCTCTCCGCATGACTGGAGTTTCTCATTGGGGGAAAAAGATGCACCTTCTTATCTGCCAGTGACGTACCTTTTCTCAATCTTGCTTTAATGGCGATGCAAATTGCCACGTTTTACTAAGTTAGGAGAGCAAATCCAAGACGGCACGGTAGCACAGTGGTCAGCACTGTTGCTTCACAGCGCCAGGGTCCCAGATTCGATTCCCGGCTTGGGTCACTGTCTGTGCGGAGTCTGCACGTTCTCCCCGTGTCTGTGTCGGTTCCCTCCGGGTGCTCCGGTTTCCTCCAGCAAGTCCCAAAAGATGTGCTGTTAGGTGAATTGGACATTCTGAATTCTCCCTCTGTGTACCCAAACAGGTGCCGGAGTATGGCGTATAGGGGCTTTCCACTTCATTGTAGTGTTAATGTGAGCCTACTTGTGACAATAATAAAGATTATTATTATTAAACTCTGTTCCCAGTTTCAAATTCACCCCTTGTTTTGTTGTTGTGTGTTTAAAATGAATGAATAGAGCGGACCCTGCCCCTAGCTTCACCTTTGTCCGGGAACAGCTTTGCAGTTTGCTCACAGGATTCTCCAAAATGTTCATCTGATTTTAGGATACGGTGGTGGCGCTCCAGGCTTTATCCCAGTTTGCGGCTCAGAGCTTCTCCCCTACAACGAACCTCACGGTGACGGTCAGTGGGCCCGGACTGGCCACCCCAGCAATCTTCAGCATCACCTCCAAAAACGCAATTGTGCTTCAGACCCAACAGGTAACCTCTCACTGTGCCCTATACAATAGCACCCTCGGCTACACAAAGTGCATTGTGACATATGGATACAATAGGAAGAAAATGCAAATAATTTCCATTTAAAGACCCTTGTCCTTGTCGATGGAAGAGTTGTGTGGATTTGGAGGGTCCTGTTGAAAGTCCTTGATGAGTTGGTGCAAATGGTACACACTGTTGACCACAATGCATCGTGATAGAGCGGGTGACTGTTAAAGGTGGTGAATGGATAGCAATCCAGTGGGCTGCCTTGCCCTGGATGGCGTCAAGCTTCTTGAGTGCTGTCGGAGCAGGAGAGGGTATTCCATCACAGTCCTGACTTATGCTTTGTAGATGTTGGTAGGCTTTGGTGACTCGGGAGGTGAGTTACTCGCTGCAGGATTCATAATGTAGTCACTGCTGCAACTTTGGAAATACAGCAGCCAATTTGCGCACGGCAAGTGCTCACAAACAGCAATGAGTTAAAGAGTTGGGTGAGGGTACAAACTGACCAGGGCGTCCTGCTCTTCTTCAAAGTAGTACCGTCTGACGCCCATCTAAAAAGGTAGGTGCCGCCTCAGCTTAATATTTCATCAAAGCAAAAAACACTTCCGATATTCAGTATATGCCTTAGTATTGGGATTTGAACTTGAGTTCCCTGGATTATTAGTACAGTAATATAGAACAGAGGAGGCTGAGGGGGAGATTTGACTGTGAAGGGCCTGGGTGGAGTGGATGGGAAGGGTCTATTTATTTTTAATAGCAAAGTTGACAACAAGTTGGTATTGGTTTAAAGTAATTGAGAGTAAGATTACAGGGGAAATGAAGAAAATATATATATTTTTTACCCAGAGTGTTGTGGGGGTCTGGAAATCGCTGCTTGAAAGGGCACCATAGGCAGAGACTCTGAACGTTTTTACAAGATGTCTGGTACTTCACCTCAAGCGCTGTAACCTGGAGGACTAGGAACCAAATGCTTGGAAGTGGGATGAGGCTGGGGGATTATGGGTCAAGTTTACTGTGCGGTAAACATTTTATGATGCTATGATTCAAACATAACTTGTGCCTTAACTTGTGTATTATGATCCCAGTTGGTGTTATAACTGGACAGGAAGATGCTAGAATGGATCCCTGGCTCAAAGGACTGTGACTTTTTACTATTTTTAAAGAAAATATGGAGGAACATAATCACAGGACTGCTAATTAGTTTTCATAACAAGAAAATGTTTTTTGTAAACATCAAAAGTTTGATTCTAATACAATACTCCTTTACCCCCATTTAGCTTCACCAATATACACAAAGTTTAACGTTAACATGGATTACAATGTCTATCTTCGGTTCAGTAATGGTCTCAGTTACACACAGTCCCTTTAAATTCACTGACTGGCTGTGGTCAGACCCAAGCTCCACTCTGAATTCAAGTGAATGTCTGTGGATATGTCCTCAAAATCCCTCCCCAGATGATTCTGATGATGTGACACACCTTGGGCAAATTCTTGGTTTGAGAGATGAAGTAGTGGCGCTGGGACTGAATCGCGAGTGTTCTACGTGACGGACGCGGTGCCAGTCCCAGAGCGATTCAGGTCCTGTTAATGGGCCAGCACCGATGTCACATCGAACTCGGGCAATTCCAATGCACGCCGACCCTAATCCCAGCCACGATGATAACACTGGTTGTGCTGGAGCATGCCCATTCCGTTGATGGGTGAGTTGGGGCCAGAGGCACCTAGGGGGTGGGCTGAGGGGGGGGGGGGGGCACCCATACGACCCATGGTGCTTAGTTCCCAGTGGTCAGTCAGAAGCTTGCACAGCCACATGGATGCCTTGCAGGCTTTGGCAATGGCGGTCCGTGCCCATCCACCCTGACACCACAGTCCACCTCATAGCCCATAGCCCTCTCCCCGCAAACACCCCCCCCCCCCGCTCCTCCCCGCCCTAGCAGATGCCAACCCCCCCCCCCCCCCCCGGCCCACCGGGCAGAAGGCACAACTACCAGCACACTATAACGATGTTGTACATTGTACCCCCTTGCACACCCTCAGCAGCCACAGTGGCCAAGTGAACCTCGCCGTCAGTAATTCCTCCTGGTGGAGTCAGAGCATCGTGGAAGGCCCGGAAAATGTTGGGTCAGGCTTGTTAATGCTATGCCAACAGTTTCTATTGTACAATGTGCATGCCCACGCGGCATGGGGCGTAGAATGCATTCCTGCTGCTTTCAATGGGCGAAGCATGGCATTCCGTTTGGCACCGACACTAACCTCAATTTTCAGTGGTTGGTGAATTCTCTGCCCATTACAATTCCCAATTCCAGCATCGGCCGATGGAGAATCACGCCCCTTGTCTTACTGAACTCCGGTTTCCACATGAAACTTTCAAAAAGACGCATTTTCAAATCTTCTTTTACACAGTGCTCCCTCCCTCTGAGCACCTTTCATAAAGGCTTGGCTTTCAGGTTTACACCTCTCTCTTCAGGATTTCTTCTGTCTTTAAAGGCTTTCACATAAACTCTGAGCTCCAGCCACCAGTTTTCACCTTTATTGCAAATACTGTCTTCCAAACTGTATTAACATCTCCCAAACCTGTGAATCACTACAGATATTATTCCGGCATCTCAGTCTTCTTCTCAGCTCTGCCTGTCTTTATTGAACAGTTCTAGTACCTTTAACCTCAGGCTTCTTTGAAACTTCTCTTTATTTCTTCAGTTCCCTGAACCAACTTCTCTTCCAATCTCTGCACTTATTTTTTGAACCATTACTCCATGGTATGGTTTTCTTCTCCCAAAGCTGAGAGAGATGTCCCCTCTCTAGCCTTCTAAACCAATTGCCCTGGCTTCCAGTTAAGCAAAACCCCAAAACATGTTTCTATCTTAAAAGAGTCCCCGGTTGCTAAAAAACTACTTAATGCTTCTGCCATAGCTTTTTAAAAAAAAATAATTTTTATTAAGATTTTCACAAAATATAAACAACAAAACAATATTAACAAACAACCATGGTAAAAACCCAAGAACAACACCCACCCAACTATAAAAGCAACTACAAAAACAAAAAAAAAGCAAACAACAAAAAGGAAAGAGATAACACCCGCCACATCCAACAAACCCATGTACACAATTCTCCCTCCCACCGAACCAAACCCCCCCCCCCCCCCCCCCCCCCCCCCCCGGGTTGCTGCTGCTGCCGGCCTATTTCCCTACCGTTCCGCCAGGAAGTCCGGGAAAGGCTGCCACCGCCTAAAGAACCCCTGTACTGATCCCCTCAGGGCAAATTTCACCTTCTCCAATTTAATGAACCCCGCCATATCATTGATCCAGGCCTCCACGCTTGGGGGCCTCGCATCCTTCCACTGAAGAAGAATCCTCCGCCGGGCTACTAGGGACGCAAAGGCCAGAACACCGGCCTCTTTTGCCTCCTGCACTCCCGGCTCCACTGCAACCCAAAGAATTGCGAGTCCCCAGCCTGGCTTGACCCTAGATCCCACCACCCTCGACACCGTCCTTGCTACCCCCTTCCAAAACTCCCCCAGCGCTGGGCACGCCCAAAACATATGGGCGTGTTTTGCTGGGCACCCCGAGCACCTGTCACACCTGTCTTCGCCCCCGAAAAACCTACTCATCCTCGTCCCAGTCATGTGGGCCCTATGCAGCACCTTGAACTGTATGAGGCTAAGCCTCGCACAGGAAGAGGAGGAATTCACTCTCTCCAGGGCATCCGCCCACGTCCCCTCCTCAATCTCCTCACCCAGCTCCTCTTCCTATTTACCCTTCAGTTCCTCCACCAATGCCTTGTCTACCTCCTGCATTACCCAGTATATGTCCGAAATCCTCCTTCCTCCAACCCACACCCCCGAGAGCACCCTGTCCCGTACCCCACATGGGGGCAACAAGGGGAACCCCTCCACCTGCCGCCTGGCAAATTCCCTAACCTGCATGTACCGAAACATGTTCCCCGGGGGGATCCCAAACTACCCCTCTAACTCCCCCAAGCTCACGAACCTCCCCTCCACAAACAGGTCCCTCAACCTCCTAACCCCTACCCTGTGCCAGCCCAGAAATCCACCATTAATGCTCCCTGGAACAAACCGATGGTTCCCCCGTATCGGGGCCTCCATCGAGCCCCCCACTTCTCCCCTATGCCGTCTCCATTGCCCCCAAATTTTAAGGGTAGCCGCCACCACCGGGCTCGTGGTATATCTCGTTGGAGGGAGCGACAACGGCGCCATTACCAGCACCTCCAGGCTCGTGCCCACACAGGACGCTATCTCCATCCTCTTCCATGCTGCCCCTTCCCGTCCATTACCCACTTACGCACCATCGCTGCGTTGGCAGCCCAGTAGTACTCACAGAGGTTGGGCAACGCCAGCGCCCCCCTATCCCTGCCCCGTTCCAGGAACACTCTTCTCACCCTCGGAGTCCCATGCACCCACACAAATCCCGTAATACTCCTGCTGACCCTCCTAAAAAAGGCCTTCAGGATAAGGATGGGGAGGCACTGGAACAGGAACAAAAACCTCGGGAGCACCATCATCTTAATGGGCTGCATCCTCCCCGCCAGTGACAGCGGTAACATATCCCACCTTTTGAACTCCTCCTCCATCTGCTCCACCAACCTTGTGAGGTTGAGCTTGTGCAGGGCCCCCCAGCTCCCAGCCACCTGGATTCCTAGGTACCTGAAGCTCTTCCCTGCCTGCTTCAGTGGGAGCCTACCAATCCCCTCCTCCTGATCCCCTGGGTGCACCACGAACAACTCGCTCTTGCCCAGGTTCAGCTTATACCCAGAGAAGCCCCCAAATTCACTAAGAATCCTCATCACCTCCGGCATCCCCCCCACCGGGTCCGCCACATACAGCAACAAGTCGTCCGCATAAAGTGACACTCGATGCTCCTCCCCACCCAGCACCAGGCCTCTCCAGTTCCCTGACTCCCTCAATGCCATGGCCAGGCACTCAATTGCCAATGCAAAGAGCAAGGGGGACAGGGGACACCCCTGTCTCGTCCCCCGGTACAGCCAGAAGTACTCCGACCTCCTCCTATTCTACACTCGCCATCGGGGCCTCATGGAGCAACCTCACCCAATGGACAAACCCCACCCCAAACCCAAACCTCTCCAACACATCCCACAGATACCCCCACTCCACCCTATCAAAGGCCTTCTCCGTATCTAATGTCACCACTATCTCCGCCTCCCCTTCCACAGCCGGCATCATAATAACGTTGAGGAGCCTTTGTATGTTTGTATTCAACTGCCTTCCCTTCACAAACCCTGTCTGGTCCTCGTGAATGACCCCCAGCGCACAATCCTCTATTCTAGTGGCCAGGATCTTTGCCAGCAGCTTGGCGTCTACATTTAGCAGCGAGATCGGCCTATATGACCCGCACTGCAGAGGGTCCTTGTCCCGCTTCAGGATCAAGGAAATCAGCGCCCATGACATAGTTGGGGGAAAAGCCCCCCCCCCCCCCCCCCTCCCTTGCCTCGTTAAAGGTCCGGACCAACAGGGGTCCCAACAGGTCCACATACCCTTTATAGAATTCGCCCGGAAACCCGTCCGGCCCCGGCGCCTTCCCCGACTGCATGCTCCCTATCCCTTTAACCAGCTCCTCCAGCTCAATTGGCGCCCCCAGTCCCTCCACCTGCCCCTCCTCCACCCTCGGAAATTGCAGCTTGTCCAAGAAGCGCCCCATTCCACCCCCCTCCACCGGGGGTTCAGACCGGTACAGTTCCCCATAAAAGTCCCTAAAGACCCCATTAATGCTGCCATAGCTTTTATTCATTCTTCACATGGTAACTTCTCTAAACACAGTTTGAATTGAAACCAAAACCCTCACACATAGAAACACCTTTGTCCAGCAGGAATCTAACTATAGGTTTACCCTCCCTTAAATAGAAATACTAAATTAAACCCAGTTAAAACCATACCATATTTCTCATGTTTACCGTACAAACATAAATCCCATAAAACACTACCTTTGTTTTCCTGACATACGAAGGAATATTCATTATTATTGACATTATAGATTATTCTGCTGAGAACTCTTTGCTCTGTTACTCACCCTATTACTTGCAAAGGCGCTTCAATTTATAAACTTCCATCTTTTTTAATGCGCAGATTGGAATTCAGCAGCCCATGTTGGTCACTGTAACTGCAGAGGGACAAGGACTGGCCATTTTCCAGGTATGTAACTTCATCACCTGCGTTTAGATGAATGAGCGTCTTCGTCGTTGAAACCTACAATATCCTGCAGGGATTTGACAGGGTGGGCGCTGAGAGATTGGATCCGCTGGTCGGAGAAATCTAAAACACGGGGTCACAGTCTCAGGATCGGAGTGGTGGTGGTGGGGGGGGGGGGGGGGGGGGGTGGGGGGGGGGGATCATTTAGGACTGAGATGAGGTAAAGTTTCTTCACTCAGAGGATTGTGAATCTTTGGCATTCTCCATGCCGGAGGGGTGTGGATGCTCCATCGCTGAATAAATTTCAGGCTGGGATAGGCAGATCTTTGGTCTCTTGCGGAATTAAGAGATATGGCGAGTGGGCGGGAAAATGGGATTGGGCCGTGTTCGATAGGTCTTAAAGTCCATTCCTGCTCCTATTTTTTTATGTTCTTGTGCTCAGTTTTTCTGTTGCTGTGTGATAAATGGTGGCCGGTTTCTGCAGGCACCACACATTGAGGAATGATGTCAAGGCATTGAAGGGATTGTGGAGAGATACCAGGAATATGAGGGATCAATTATGTGGAGAGACCTGGAATTTTTCTGCTTCGATAAGAGAAGCTGAAGGGGAGATTTTATATGGGATTTGGAAAGGCATTTTCAGAGAATCTTAGTGCAGAAGGAGGCCATTCGGCCCATCGAGTCTACACCGACCCTCTGAACGAGCACTCCACCAAAGCTCAATCCCACATCCTGCCTCTGTAACCCCATAATGCCACCTAAACATTCCGACACTACGGGCAATTTAGCATGGCCAATCCACCTAACCCGCACATCTTTGGACTGTGGGAGGAAGCCGGAGCACCCGGAGGAAACCCACGCACACACAGGGAGAATCCACACAAACAGACACCCAAGGCCAGAATTGAACCCGGATCCCTGGAGCTGTGAGGCAATGGGATGAATAACTCCACCACAGAAATGGAACAGGGATGATGGGCCGATTGGTCTGCTGTGCAGTGTGATTCTCCGATCTTAAGGCTGTTCTTGCAGCTAAAAGCTCTTCCACTCAACAACGAGAACACAGCAGCTTATATTTAATAGCGTCTTTTGCATAATGAGACACCTCAAAGCACTTCACAGGACCATTATAAAACAGAGTATGACACCGAGGCATCTACACCAGATGAACAAAAGCTTGTGCAAGAGGTAAGTTTCAAGGAGCATCTTTAAGGGCGAACAGGGTGTAGAGAGGAAGGGAGCATTAGGGTGGGAATTCCAGGTCTCTGAATTTCTGGAGTCATTGGGAATGCACAAGAGGCCAGAATTGCAGATATCTCCAAGGGTTGTGAGATGGAGACGATTACAGAGATAGTGAGGGGTGGGTTGTGATGAGGGTGCGCAACGCCATGGAGGGATTCGACAACACGGTTTAGCATGTTGAAATCAAGGGGCGGGATTCTCCGGCCGTGCCTGCCCGGCCACTGGAAATTCCCGCCGATGACAATGTACCTTTACAGGCCCACATCCAGCCTGTGGCGTTCCTACGGCGGGCGGGGCGGAAGAATCCATCCTCAGATGGTGCTTGATCGGGAGCCAATGCAGGGCAGTGGACAAAGGGGTAATGGGAGTGAATGGAACTTGCTGCAAGTTAAGACACAAACAGTAGAGTTTTGGATGACCTCAAGTCATCCCGATGTGAGACTATGGGATAGCAGCCAGGAATGCATTGGAATAGGCGAGTCCGGAGGTAACACAGTGAAGACGGACCTCCTCCAAACTTTTCAAAGGCATGCACATTGCTTCAGGCTGCCAATCAGATATTGTTCCACTGGGTGATGATAATTTATGGACTGATTCTTTTATTTGTCTCTCTCAGGGTTTAACTTTTCATTGTATAATTCTATAATTTAGGACATTGAAATTCCTCCTGTAATGAAAAGCAGGAGGGCGATTGTCTTTCTGCTTTCTGAGCCACTACCAGAAACAAATTCTCCGAAGTCCACGCGGTTCAAGGCTGCCACTTTTGTTAGCGAGGCGCCAGCAAAGGAAAGCAGCTGTCTTTGTCACTTTTCACATATGAATGCAATCTAATCTGAATAACAACTCTGATCGCACTGCCCAAAAGAACAGTGGGAGCACATTCAATACTCTCAAAGCAGAACTGGGTCAGTACCTGATACAGAAAACATTTATGGTGGGCAGGGAGGTGGGAAGTGGTGGGAGACAATTGGGCAGCCCAAAGACCTGACTCAAGCACAGTGGGCTGAATGGCCTCCTTCTCTGCTGTCAGATTGTATGATGCCAAATGGTTTTGTCATCAAGCAGCCAATCACAGAGAATACCGGGTCAATACAGCGTTAACATCAATGCGCCTCGCAAACTGAAAATGGGCTGAATGGCCCTGCTGTGCGTATCCCTCTTTCCATGAATGCTGATGCCACAAGGCTCATAGATCAAATAAATTCCAGACATTTAGAATGCAGATTGAGTGGGCGGCACGGTAGCACAGTGGTCAGCACAGTTGCTTCACAGCGTCACGGTCCTGGGTTTAGTTCACGGCTTGGGTTATTGTCTGTGCGGAGTCTGCACGTTCTCCCCGTGTCTGCGTGGGTTTCCTCCGGGTGCTCCGGTTTCCTCCCACAATCCAAAGATGTGCAGGTTAGGTGGATTGGCCATGACAAATTGCCTGTAGTGTTCGAAGAGGTTAGGTGGGGTTACTGGGTTGTGGGGATAGGGTGGAGGTGTGGGCTTAGGAGGGTTGGCCTTTCCGCTGCGGATTCGATGAGCCAAATGTCCTCCTTGTGCACTGTAAAGTCTATGTCTATGTCTATCAGAAGAAACGAGAGTGAAGATTGAAGTGGATGGTGTCACACTGGAACAAATAGATAAGTTTGTCTATTTCGGGTGAATGGTAGCAGAAGATAGTCGATGTGAGGCTGAAATTAGAAAAAAAAGGATAGAGATAGACAGAAGTGATTTTGTGAAATGGAGTACGTAATAACAACAAGAAAAGTCAAACTTGTCACAAGGAAAAATTTCCTGAGAGGCAACATTCTATTCACTCTTCTGACTGCCTCTGGGAAGGGAAAAGAAATAAAGATCTGTGGAAGAATCACACAGAATCATTGAATAGTATAGCACAGAAGAGGCCCTTCGGCCCATCGAGTCTGTACCAATAGAGGCTTTTGAAATGTGGATGCCAAGACCTATGCGAAAAATTTCATCTAATAACAGTGATAATCGCTTATTGTCACAAGTAGGCTTCAATGAAATTACTGTGGAAAGCCCCTATCGCCAAATTCCGGCGCCTGTTCGTGGAGGCCGGTACGGGAATTGAACCCACGCTGCTGGCCTTGTTCTGCATTACAAGCCAGCTGTTTATCCCACTGTGCTAAACCAGCTACAGACCATAGGACAAATTGGGAGGTGCTTGAAATTAAGGGAGCAGAAAGAACTGTAAGAAGTGACATCCAGAAAAGTCAATGCCAGTATTTCAGCCAATTCATCAGAGCTGAAAAGCACGATAGGCGGCACCATAGTACAAGTGGTTAGCACTGTTGCTTCACAGTTCCAGGGTCCCAGGTTTGATTCCCGGCTTGGGTCACTGTCTGTGCGGAGTCTGCACTTTCTCCCCGTGTCTGCGTGGGTTTCCTCCGGGTGCTCCGGTTTCCTCCCACAAGTCCCGAAAGACGTGCTTTTTAGGTCATTTGGAAACTCTGAACAGGCGCTGGCATGTGGCGACGAGGGGATTTTCACAGTAACTTCATTGCAGTGGTAATGTCAGCCTACTTGTGACAATAAAGATTATTAGAAAGATTATTATTATAAAAAGCCATAGAGATCTCTTTGAGAGGGCAACGTGGAAGGCAGCAATAAGGAGGGGGGGTCGACCTCGGCAAAGTTGGATGACTGACCTCACAGAGCGGTTGCAGACGAGATGCAGCGGATATGTGAGGATGGTGCAAAACAGATGAGTGAGACGTAACATGGGAGCCGACATCCTGCTAAGGGTAACGACAAACAGGGCAGGATTCCCTAAATTACTGCAGCTTTTAGAATAGTTTTGTGAACAAATCATAGCATCCGAAACCCATTTGCTGCTGCCATGAGATTTCTTGTTGTTGAACCAGTTTGTTGCTTTTTTATTCCACAAAATACATGTGGAGACCTCCCGGTATTTTGAATATCCCAGCTCTCATATTCAAATGGAAGCAAGGCCTGCAGAACCTGAGGAACCACAATATAATAATAATATAATAATAATCTTTTATTGTCACAAGCATGAAGTTACTATGAAAAGCATCTGTATCATGCCAGAAATTAGGTGATAAACACTCTCCCAAATCTGGGGCGAAATTCTCCCCTACCCGGCGGGGCGGGGGTGTCCCGGCGTAGCGGGGTAGTGCCAACCACTCCGGCGTCGGGCTTCCCCAAGGTGCGGAATTCTCCGCACCTTTAAGGGCTAGGCCCACGCTGGAGTGGCTCCCGCTCCGCCGATGGCGTCAAAACTGGCACCAACAGCCTTTGGCGCTACGCCGCCCGGCATTGGGCTGGCCAAAAGGCCTTCGCCGGCGGAGGGGGTCTCTTCCGCCTCCGCCTTGGTGGATGGCCGTGGCGGCGGGCGGAAGAAAACAGTGCCCCCACGGCACTGGCCCCGCCCACCGATCGGTGGGCCCTGATCGCGGGCCAGGCCACCGTGGGGGCACCCCCGGCGTCCGATCGCCCCTCGCCCCCCGAGAACCCCGGGGGCCCGCTCGCGCCACCAATCCCGCCGGCACAGAGGTGGTTTAAACCATGTCGGCGGGATTGGCCTGTCAGCGGCAGGACTTCGGCCCATTGCGGGCCGGAGAATCGCCCGGGGGGTCGGAGAATTCTGCCCCTGTTATCAGAGGCATGGCAGTCAACTAACTGCACAGCACTCTATCAGGACATGTTTGCTGCACACTTCTGGCATTAAATAGCCGTTATGCTCTTTTTGTGTACAATGAATGTGAGAGAGAGAATTTCGAAACCGTAAAAACCATTCGGAGACTTTGCAATCTTTTTGATCTTTATGGAAGGAACTTGCATTTATAACGCCAAGATGGTCCAAGGCACTTTACAGCCAATGGGCGTAGTCGTACTGGTGATGTAGCAAATGTTTCATTTTCACATAATTCTACACAATACTGTCTGGCTGACAATTGTGTAAATGGTATGGAAACTGTGACAAAACAAACACAGGTTACTGCGGATGCTGGAAACCACAAATAAAAAAGACCACAAAATGATGGGAACGTTCTGGCATAACTGCAGAGAGAGGAACAGAGTTAATGTTTCAGGTCGATGACCTGTCATCAATACGGGGAAAAGTTTAACTGATTTGAAACAGGCACAGAGACGGGGAAAGTGGGGGAGGAAAGATCAAAAGGGAAAGTCCCTGCTAGGGTGGAAGACACGGGGGCATCTCAATGACAAAAGGGGCTGATCATGGGACAAATAAAGGAAGGAAAGAAAGATGGGTATAGAAGAGGTGTGAATGGCAACAGCAGAAGCATCTTCGGCAGCTGCTGTCTAAAATAAAATGCAAGCCGTGGTTAGGAACTGAAATTGTTGAGCTCGATGTTAAGTCCGGAATTTAAAAATTATGTGCTGTTCTTTGAGTTTCCACTGGACTCTGATAGAAACATTGAAGAAGCCAAGGATAATGAGGTCAGTGTGGGAGATGGACAGAGAGTTGAAACAACACCAGCCCGAAACTTCAGATTGTACTGCCAAGCGGAATGGAGGTGTTCAGGAAAGTGATTGCTCAATCTGCCGTTGGTCCCACCAGTGTAAATGGAGACAATATAGTGAACAGCAAAAATAGCGAATTCAATTTTAAAGAAGTATACGTGGACAGTAACATTTGTTCGAACAAATAGGAAGTCGCGAGTTTAACCGGGAGAATAATTTGATGTTATTATTGGATAATAAATGCAGGATTTTATTTCTCCAGTTTAATATTCTCTTCAATCTGCAAAGTAAAGTCGCATCGACGAGGCTTCAGTCTGCGGAGTCGCAGGAGGTGTTTGATTTGGATGTTGATGTTTTGGATCATAAGGATGACCTGAATCACCTGATACTGCACATCTGTACCAGGTAACCATCGCTCGGATTTTTTCAATTCATTCTTTCATCCTCAGGATCGTTGCCAAGACAATTGCTGGTTAGTCACCCTTGTGTTATTTGGTAATTTAACACATGGCTGTTGGTGGGAGCTTGCTGTGAGCAAATTTTTTCCTTTCAATATAACAGGGAACACACTTCAAAAGTACTTCACTTATTGCCCATCCCTCATTGCCCTTAGATGCTGAGACGATGTGTCCACTTTGTGGGAGAATCTAGAAGGAGGGAGGACAATTTAAAAATAAAGGGTCTCCTATTTAAGGTGGAGCTGAGGAGGACTTTCCTCTCTCAGAGGGTTGTTGGTGTTCTCTCTCCCAGCAGACAGCGAAGGCTGGGTCATTGAATATATGGATGATTTTTGGAGTGAGAGCAGACAAGAAAATAGAGTTGAGGCCGCAATCAGATCAGCTCGATAGCTGAATAGAATCATAGAATCCCTACAGAGCAGAAGGAGGCCATTCGGCCCATCGAGTCTGCACCCACTGCCTGAAAGAGCACCCTACCTAGACCCACTCGCCGCCACCCCGTAAACCCACCTGAGCTCGGGACACTAAGGGACACTAGCATGGCCAGTCTAACTAACCCGCATGTCTTTGGACTTGTGGGAGGAAACTGGAGCACCCGGAGGAAACCCACGCAGACACAGGGATAACGTACAGAGTCCGCATAGTCACACGAGGCCGGAATTGAACCCCGGGTCCTTGGCGTTGTGAGGCAGCAGTGTCAAACACTGTGCCATCCCTGCCAGATAGCTAATCCTGCTCCTATTTTTTTTATGTTTTTATGTCTTCTTCTGTCTAGAATAAGTGAGTAACTTTGATGGTCACCTTCCACCTGCCATTCTACCCAACTACATTACTCAACCTGACCCTTAACCCAGTTACCTCACACATCCTACCCTCTTGCCTTACTCACTCTAGCCACTGACCCATCCAGCTGTCCGACACCTTTACCTTACAAGCCGTACCCCTCACCTTACCTTACAGACCCTGCCCTCTTAACCCCATCCCTCACACACCCTTATCCATTTACCCAATGCACTTAAATTCTCTCCATAACCTCCCGAAGAAGCTTTGGGGCATTAAGCGCTTTTCTTACTTGGATGTGGCATCGAGTGCCGTTAAAAGAGAACATGGCATCTACGCTCTTCCCTCCCACGTTTCCTGCACTGACTTCTGCAGGATCCTCCATCATTACATCACTCAGAGATATCGGAGGAAGATAAAGTCTGCATTTTGTTCTCTGATCGTGGTTAGAAATATGGGTTCCGATCAGATCGGAAGATCTGGGCCATTATTTCCCACGAGTTAACTGATCTCAGTCGGAGCAGTACTAAATGTACCTGAGCCAAAGCAGCTTTGGGGTCGTGCTCCCAGTCGCCACCCAGTGTCCCTGACTGGAATTGCTGATGTGCACGAGCTGGGAGGTTTAGGGTAAAATCTCAAACGCCAGATTGGTTTTGGATGGATTTCCAAATGAGAAATTGGCTGACAGGAGAGGAGAATAACACTGGGATATTTTTAAAAAGGAGACAGTAAAGGTACAGACTAAAGCTATTCCATTTTCTTTAAACAAAAGGACGTTATTCATCATTTCTGTAAGCTAAGGTTCAGTTCGCAAACAATTAGAATGGAAGAAGAAAGTGAGTGAAGATTATGTGGAATTAATAGCAGAAAGCAGTCCATTCAGCCCAACCAGCTCATGGCGGGTTTTATGCTCCACGTGACCCTCCTACCACCCCATACTTCAGCATATCCTTCCATTCCTTTCTCCCTCTCTTTACTGAGTTTCCCCTTAACTCCATCGATACAATTCACGTCGGTTACTCCTTGTGAGTGCCATGTTCTCGCCACCTTCTGAGTTGAAAATGTTTCTCCTGAATCCCCTATTTGATTTAATAGTGATTATCTAATATTTATATCTCTGCTCTCCCCTGACAGACAGGACCACCTTCTCACAGCCTATCCTAATGAGCTCTGTCATTATTCTAAAGACGTCCATTTATTCACTCCTCAACCTGCTCGTTTTTCGAGCGACATTGTATTTGTAATGAATGAAAACCTGCAGCAAAATGGGAAAAAAGTGAAGGAGGTTAATGCTGGGAATACCGA
Organism: Scyliorhinus canicula; assembly: GCF_902713615.1. NCBI lineage: Eukaryota > Metazoa > Chordata > Chondrichthyes > Carcharhiniformes > Scyliorhinidae > Scyliorhinus > Scyliorhinus canicula. The sequence goes on from NC_052146.1 coordinate 303,611,060, forward strand.
ATGGTAGCAAAGGGGAAGTACATGGGAGAAGAATTAATAGGAACATGATAAGGAACAATAAAATGTTTTACAAGGATATCAGTAGAAGGGCGTCCTGAGCAGAGAGAACCATCAATTTCTCTGTGACAATCAAAAATTGGCAATGTTGAGTGCATCAACAAAATGCCAGCAACAATGGCTTAGGTCCAGGGCCCAGCTGAATGTTGTAAGAGGGACATAGAGGGAAGTTGGCTCTTTGGTGAACATATCTTGTGATTTATCAACTGAGGCGTTTCCCCAACTACTGTTCCTTCCTGAGCTGTACAGTACACGCACAACCAAATGCTTGAGGGTTTGCTGATTAATCGGCAAGATCCACCACAGACTGGTGAGACTCTTTGTGTTGCGACAGACGATGGATCTCCTGTCGCTCTCCTTCACCACTCTGTTTATCTGAGGAGCAACAAAAAAAAAGCAGCAGATATCCCTGCGAGTACCCCATCTTTAAAGTATTGCGAAATGTTGCCGAAGCTTTCCATCTTACACTCACCAGGACAAATGCAAGAAGAGCAAATTTCAAATGCCCGCAACAATTTACACTGCAAAAGAGAAGGGCATTGATTGGCTGGCAAGTCAACTCTGATTGGCCAAGACATTGCCAGAGAGAAACCTTCAGGGAAATATAGCCTCCCCAAGCTTCTGGGTATTTCAAAGAAAGGAACAAGTCTTGATCGTATTCCTTTTGTTTGCAGGAAATGCATCATTTAATGCCAATGCATGTTTTTTCTGAGCAAGCATAAATGAGCCACATTATGACCTTGTTGTTACTTCTAAAGCACTTCATTGGATATAAAGGTTTGGGCTGTCCCGAGGTTGTATAATGCACTATGGTGGTCCATTGATTAGAATTTGCATTTCACTGCCACATAAGTTTAATTCATGGTCCAGCTCATTGATACCTTTTTTTGGACAAGAAGGAGATCAAGAAGTATGAGTCGGGTTTGAAAGGGATTTGCAGTAGAAGATCGGCCATCATCTTATTAAATGTTGGCTTGAGGGGCTAGATGGCCTACTCCAGCTCCCACTTCTCATTTTTTATAAGAAAAGCAAAATACTGCAGATGCTGGAAATGTGAAATAAAACAGAAAATGCTGGAACGTCTCAGCAGGTCTGGCAGCGTCTGTGGAGAGAGAAACAGTTTGTGTTTCACTTCACTGGAGGAACAGCACCTCATCTTCTGATTAGGCACTTAACAGCCCTTTGGACTTTTAATATTGACTTCAACAACTTCAGGCCGTGGACTCCCTCCTTCATTTTGATATTTTATATTTTTCCCTAATTCCCTTTCCCATGGGGCGACTGATATCTTATTTTGCTTTTGCTGAATGCTCACCCCAGTTCTGCTACAAACACGTTCTGCTATATGACTTTTATGGCACTATTAGCACCTTCTTTAGTCTTTAACACTATCATTAACACTCCCTTTGCCGTGTCTCCATGACACCTTTGTCAAATCTCTCCTGAGCTCCCACCTACCCCTGACCTCATATTTTTATGCTCCTATATTAAAGTAAAACCTCTTTTTCTTTTAGAAGTTCCTGTCCGGATATATAATGCAGTTATGTCCTGTTGCATCTATGCCTACACAAAACCACTTTATTTATAATGAGTTCATGCGAGCATGAAAATCAGCACTCCCATGAATACAATACAACTTTGTTACATCCTCATGAAAAGATGATCCAATCTCTACCTTATAGTTGTTTGGCCGTCAGTTGTTGCAAAACCATTTAACTGCATTTTCTACCTTCATTCTGTTGCTCAATGCCATTCCAATTGGCTCAATGTCATTCCAATTGAATGTAGCGATGATTTCATCGACATTAACTATATGTTTAACCCAACAATACATTTTGACATCAATTATTACTGTCAGTTCAAGAACTGCAGTAATATTTATATTCAACTCTGTGTCATAGGACATCGGAACAGCTTCTTCCCCACAACCAATGGACTCCTCAACGACTCCCCCTCGGACTGATCTGTTCCCTGTAAGAACACTTTTCACGCTGCCCTCTGCTGCTCTTGCTCATGTATTTGCTTTGTTTGGCCCCCTTGTTCCGCACTGTAACCAATCACTGTTTGTCGATGTACCATTTGTCAATGTACTCTGTCGATTATTCTTTTTGTCCACTATGTACGTACTGTGTACGTTCCCTCGACCGCAGAAAAATACTTTTCACTGTACTTCGGTACATGTGACAATAAATCAATAAGTCAATCAAATCAAGTCAGTAATTGTCAGTTTGTTCTGGATTTGGAAATAAATATGAAGGAAAATATCCAACTCCAATTCCATCCCATACTCTTTGAGGGAGTGACAGCGAATATTGGCAAATAGCACTCATATAATCATAGAATCCTTACAGTGCAGAGGGAGGCCATTTGGCCCATTGAGTGTGTACTAACCCTCCAAAAGCGCACCCTGCCAAGGCCCACTCCCCCGCCCGATCCCCACCTAACCTGCACATCTTTGGATATTAAGGGGCAATTTATCATGACCAAACCACTTAACCTCATCATCTTTGGACTGTGGGAGGAAACCGGAGCACCCGGAGGAAACCCACGCAGACACGGGGAGAACGTGCAGGCTCCGCACAGACAGTGATCCAAGCCGGGAATTGAAACCGGATCCCCGGTGCTGTGAGGCAGCAGTGCTAACCACTGTGCCACCATGCTGCACATCTTTGAAAGACGAAGGCTGGATGAGCAACGCCTAATCTTGCTCTTGAAAGGGAAGGAGAAAAGTGCAATGCACTTAATTTGTCAGAAGAGTGAGTTTTGTTTTGCCTCTGTTGCTTAAGGTATCGAGGTGGGGAAAATAGTTCGAGCACAGGCATGGTTCTGATGGAAGTTGGGATGCTGAGTGGCTTCGTCCCGGAGATGGATGGTGTACAGACCAACAACCTCATCAAAAAAGTAGAGTTCGAAGCTGGGAAAGTGTGCGTGTATTTTGACTCGGTGAGTTGGAGAACACTTTTCAACCATTCATGGGCATCAGTGGTAGCTTCCTTTAATGACTTCAGTGTTTAAGAAAAGATTTTCCTGTGTCGATTTAGGAGTGAATTTGTGTAAAGTGCATTCACAAAGAAACATCATTTGCTCTTTTTGCTTTCCAGTTGAACGAGACGGAGGTTTGTCTGACCATTCCAGTTGTAAGGGATTCCAAAGTCGCGAATGCGCAGGATGCTGTGGTGAGCGTGTTTGAATATTACGAGCCAGGTGAGATGCTTATTTATTTTGCGTGTTTTTGGGTGTGGTTGTGGGTCTGTGGCCTGAATGGAGAAGATTGAGAAATTTCCCCATCATATCTGGAGCCTGCACTGCAATGAGTGACTGGGATCGTTTGTACGATGTAACTATCCTGCACTGACTGTATATTGTTGGCGAAATAATGCTGCTGCCTTTGAGAAGCTCTTTATAATAGATTAATCTGTTTAAGTATCAACCTGAAACATGGACTCTATTCTTCTCTATGCAGATGCCTAACCTGCTGAGTATTTCCAGCGCTTTCAGTTTGTCTTTCAATTTTCCAGGATTGGCAGTGCTTCTTCAGTTGAATAGTCTGTGTTTGCTGTTTGCAATCCATTCCTGCCTTCAACTTAATGGCGGTCACAGTGGCTTTCATACTCACTCCATATATTGGTCCAGTTCCATTTTTAAAGCTTTTTCTCTCCCTTTTTGCAAATGTTGTATCCCAAACCTGTTGATGTCTTTCTCCGGCTCCAGCATAGATCCCAAGGCTGAACTGCACTCTGTGGTGATATGCATGTCCCCGGTAATGTCCATAGGCATCCATTCATGTATGTAGTTATTGATACAATCTCCAACCAGCAGGTGGTGAAAGAGATCCATCATGTGACTCGAAATATCCGTCAGTTGGTAGTAAGCCGTATTAGAGGATAGTCACACTAGAAGTAACTCCAGGAGAATTCACTGAATTTGCTTATTCATTACCGTTTGTATCATTACTTATCTTTCCCCATGTTCATTTTGTTAATAAACTATCTTACTAGTTAAAGAACTAGATGCTCTGTGAGCATCTATACTACGGCCACGACACAGAACATAACACATTCCATTGAGATGGAGCGATCTGAAATGGGATACAAATTGCTTTTGTTTAGATGGAGACTTGAAATGATAGTCTTCACTACACCAAGAAACTCTGTGTTGGCGCTGTGTATATTTATTGTCCTGTGGTTCTCCACACAGTGACTGAGGGCCATTTGGAAGAGAAAGTGCCCCATCCAGCTTCCTTTCCTTTGAGTCTGGCCAAGTCATAAAGTAATTGTGACCAATGTGGTTGGTAACCTACCTGACCTCTGCATTTGCTATTCTGTAGTCTGCCACTAGGGCAAGCAGGAGTAGGGCGTAGGGCGCCAGCAATACATTGCCCACAGAGGTTTTATTCGGAATGGGTGAAAGGTTAAAACCCAAAGGTCAATTTTCCTCACCCCCCCCCCCCCCCCCCCCCCCCCCCCCCCACCGCACATATGCACCCTCATATTTCCCGAACATGGCTGCTCAAATGACCAAAATGTGCTGCATCTTCCAATTCCCGAAAGCTCGACCACTGGCTGCTGAGCTGGCGAGAAGCCTGCACCACCTCCTTCGGAGGGCCCTCAGGTATTAAGTACCAATCGGGCAGTCAAGACAGTGAGCCTTCCACAGGATCAGGACCCTGGGAGCAGGGAGTGGCTGGCCACCAAGAGCTTGCCAGCCAATCAGAGGCTGGCAGTTCTTTTACCAGCAGCGTGGCCGGAGAGGCAATGGCTGCTACCAGTAGGACGCCCACCAGAGGCTCAGATTGCAGAGTGACCCACGTCAGTGGTAAGTGGTGATGGGAGGGGGCAGCAGAATACAGGAGGGGGATTGACAGGGAGGGCAGGGGGTGGTTCTCAGCAGGTTCTCCACCTCCCGACGCCATCTTGCTCGATCAGGCCCTGAACACCTTTGAACAAGAGATTCCCCCCCCCCCCCCCCCCCCCCCCCCCCCCCGACTTCACCACCCCTCCCCAGGAAATCACAAGCACAAGTTTGGATGTTTCCTGTGTGACTGCAGGCCCGCCTGCCACTGGGCTCATACCAGCAGCAGAGGGGAGAGGCCCTTCATTGGGTAATAAATGCTACTTCATCGTCTCAATTGGCAGCAGGGTGGGAAACCCAACCACGGGCCACAGTGAAGGCAGGATGCCGTTGGGGTCCCCATTGCTGCCCTCCTGTCCATCATATGCTGCCACCCACTGAGAAACTCCCAACAGAGGAGGAAGGAATAAAGTGCTGCCTGAGATGAGGAAAATCTCCGCTCGTGGAGAGCTTTGGGAATCGTGGGCAGGATTCTCCGACTCCTTGCCGGGTCAGAGAATCGCCGGGGGGGCGGCGTGAATCCCGCCCCCGTCGGCTGCCGAATTCTCCGGATCCGGGGATTTGGCGGGGGTGGGAATCGTGCCCCGCTGATCGGCAGCCGCTGGCAACGGCCCCGCCGGCGTTTCTCCGGTCCGCGATGGGCTGAGTGGCCGCCCGTTTTTGGCCGGTCCCACTGGCATATGTTACAACAGGTACTTACCTGTGGTACCTGGCTCCGTGGGCGGCATCCGTGGTCCTTGGAGGGGGGGGGGTTATCCAGCCCCGGGGTTGTCCCCATGGTGGCCTGGCCTGCGATCGGAGCCCACCGAACCGCGGGCGGGCCTGTGCCATAGGGGGACATTATTCCTCCGCGCCGGCTGGTGTACCGGTCCGTGATGGCTGGCACGGAGATGAACCCCCCCCCCCCCCCCCCCCCCCACCACGCATGCGCTGGGATGACGCCAGCACACGCTGGCGCTCCCGTGCGTGCGCCAACTCTTGCCGGCCGTCGGAGGCCCTTCGGCACCAGTTGGCATGGCGCCAAGCCCCTTCTGCGCTGGTCGGCACGGCGCAAACCACGTCGGCGCCAGCCTAGCCCCTGAAGGTGGGGAGAGTTCCGCACCTTCGGAGCAGCCCGACGCTGGAGTGGTTCACGCCACTCCTTCACGCCGGAGTTGCCCGCCCTGCCGGTTTCAGAAGAATCCCACCCCACATGTTCACAGTTGCTGTTCAACCCAAAGAACACTCAGCACTTGTTAAATTACTTCAGTCTTTACATGTGACCTTCGGGTGAGGTCCTACTCTGGGGGTTTTGATTCTCCATCTTGCTCTCTCGATAGAAACTAGTAAGGGCATTTAAGGTAATAATTAGTTGAAAAAATAACTCAACCTTCAGCCTCTAACTTTTTTAATGCATCTCAGAATGTAGACTTTTCTGGCAAAGCCTTCACTTATTGCCCATGCCTAGGAGCCCTTGAGAAGAAGATGGGCTGCGTCCTCTGTATGGTGAAGCTGCTGACATGGTGTTGTTAGGTAGGGAGGTCCAGGACTTTGACCAAGTGATGATGAAGGACTTCTACGAACTAACCACAGGAAACCCGGGTACAGATTACAATAGTTTATTCATGGCGAGCACTGTCTTGGTGACCACTAATAAATCAAGGGTGGCACTGTGGCATGAAGGGCAGCATGGTGGCACTGCTGCCTCACAGCACCAGGGACACAGGCTCAATTCCGGCCTTGGGTGATTGTGTGGAGTCTGCACGTTCTCCCAGTGTCTGCATGGGTTTCCTCCAGTTGCTCCGGTTTCCTCCCACAAGTCCAACGATGTGCAGGTTAGGTGGGGTTACAGGGATAGGGCGGGTGAGTGGGCCTAGGTAGGTGCTCTCTCGGAGGGTCGGCGCAGACTCGAAGGGCCGAATGGCCTCCACCTGCACTGCAGGGATTTGATGATTCTGCAACACTCTAATACAACACTCTCAGCTCTGAGTCACAGATACACAGTTAATCAGTCCTCAGGACATTGTTTCATTTTTGATCTTGTCTTGTGGATAGCACAATTGCTTCACAGCTCCAGGGTCCCAGATGCGATTCCAGCTTGGGTCACTGTCTGTGCGGATTCTGCACGTTCTCCCTGTGTGTGAGTGGGTTTCCTCTGGGTGCTCCGGTTTCCTCCCACAGTCCAAAGATGTGCAGGTTAGGTGGATTGGCCATGATAAATTGCCCTTAGTGTCCAAAATTGCCCTTAGTGTTGGGTGGGGTTACTGGGCTATGGGGATAGGGTGGAGGTGTTGACCTTGGGTAAGGTGCTCTTTCCAAGAGCCTGTGCAGACTCGATGGGCCAAATGGTCTCCTTCTGCACTGTAAATTATATGATAAAAACTAACACTATGGTTATTAAACCTTCACCTAGAAGCAGGACCATTATCTTCTAGCCAGAGACTATCTGCGTCAAACTATAAGCATCCTTGCTGGCGAGTCCTGCTCATCTCAGATCCTTGGGCTGTGTAAAGCTCACTTGGGTACAATAATAATAATCGTTTATTGTCACAAGCTGAAGTTACTGACAATGAAGTTACTGTGAAAAGACCCTAGTCACCACATTCCAACACCTGTTCAGGGAGGCCGGTACAGGAATTGAACCCACGCTGCTGGCATTGTTCTGCATTGCAAGCTGGTTATTTAGCCCACTGTGCTAAACCAGCCCCTAATAATAATCTTTTATTGTCACAAGTATGAAAATTACTGTGAAAAGCCCCTAGCCTTTTCGGGTAAGCTGGTACAGGAATTGAACCCGTGCTGCTAGCCTTGCACTGCATCACAAACCAGCTGTCTAGCCCACTGAGCTAAACCAGCCCTTATAAGAATTTGACCAGCATATACTTGTGTGTTAGCTTCAATTGCTCTTTTATCAAATCTATCCATTTCCCCTAACAGAGGGAATCCCAGGACTGCTGATATTCTCGTGCTAAAATAGATTTTTGAAAATGTAATTCAGCGCAAATGATTGTCATGTTTTGCTTTAAACACAGGGAGTAGGACAGTGAGGACGTACAACTCGAAAGTGATGTCTGTCACAGACTCCTGCACCTTCTGTGGCTTTAACTGCAGTCTCTGTCGCTCAAACTTCGGTGATGGACCAGTCCTGTCTGCAGCACTGCCAACTCTCGGAGACCCAATTCCACTCGTGCTGGGCCTCCTTAGTATTTATCTGAGTTTGTCTTAATTGCACAGGCGTCATTGATTGCAAAATCTCTCGCTGTCTGGGTGAAATAATTATTGCTTTGATGGGAGATGGGGGAGAAAGGCCAGCCTTTGTATCCGGGCTTTAGAAACCTCTGTAATCTAGTAAAGTGCTTTCTGTAAACTCTTGTTCATGATTTTCTAGTGTCCTTGGGCTGTATGCTGGTGAGTGTAAAAGGGGTAACTTCTTGTGAATGCTTTTGTTCTTAACCCCCCTCGTTGCAGCTGGTATCGCTTAACCTCTAAGTGCCAAAGTTCCAGATTTCGGAGAAAGTGAGACGGTCCAATATTCAGAATTTACAACCGCTCGTTGAGTTATGGTTTTGTTGAGACCACTGGGAGAATGTTTGGATCAATCCGCTTGCTTCGTTTTCCTCTTTTCGAAAGCTGACATGCTTCCATATTCACGTAGCGAGTGGTGTTCTCGGCTTTCCTTCCTGGCCCCTGTCCTGCATTTGCTTTGTGTAGTGCCTTTTTCCTTTCCACTCGCAAGCCCAGGTTCGCAACGGGATTAAAGAAAATGAAACAAATTGCAAGAATCTTTAATTCGCCGCTGGGTAAATTGTAATTACATTGGGTGCGCTGGCTGGCAAGGTGGAGGGAGGGGATTACCATAATAAATAAGTATGAAATCAGATTTCCACTCTTGGGTCTTGGCAGTTCTTTATCAAACAGCTGCTGCAGACATTGTCTCAGTAAAACGGTCTTAAAACCACCTCCATTATTCAGGCATCTGCTTAATCAAGGGCTCACCCTGATTTTGTATCGTCCCAGATTAGTTTTCCGTGTGTTACATGTCCACAAAAATGCACAGTGAGGAGCATGTCACCCATAGTTAATCCAAGGCGAGGAGCACATTGCAGGAAGTTAACCCACAACCAACAGGTGTATACCTGATGGAATAAGCACAGTGAGGATTGCAGTGTTACAGATTGTAGAATCTTATACTACAAACGAAGGCCATTCAGCCCATCATCCCAGTGCCAGCTCTTTCAATGAGCTATCCACTTATTCCCACTCACTCCTAATCTGTCCCCATTTGAGGGGAGGTGGTGGCATAGTGGTATTGTCGCTGGACTAGTAATCCAGAGAACCAGGATAATGATCTGGAGACCCAGGTTCAAATTCCATGGCAAGTGATGCAATTTCAACTCAGCACAATATCTGGAATTAAAAAGGTTATTGAATACCATGAAACACTGTTGATTGTTAGAAAAATCTGGTTCACTAATGTCCTTTAGGGAAGGAAATCTGCCCAACTTTAGCTGGTCTGGCCTATATGTGACTCCAGATCCACAGCAATGCGGTTGACTCTTAACTGCCCCCTCAAGGGCAACTAGGGATGGGCAATAAATGCTGGCCCAGCCTGCGACGCCCACATCCCATGAATGAATAAAATAAAACAACTATCAGAATAGAAATCCAATTCCACAGTTATTAGTCCATCTCTTTCCACTGCCCTTTCAGACACTGCATTCCAGATCATAACCATCATAGAAAATAGGAGGAAGCCATTCAGCCCTTTGAAATTTCCCTGCCATTCAACATGATCATGGCTGATCCTTTAACAGAACGCCTCACTCTCCCCATACCCCTTGATGCCTTTAGAGTCGAGACATCTATCTAGTTCCTTCTTAAATATATTCAGTGACTTGGCCTCCATTTCCTTCTGCAGTAAAGAATTCCACAGGATCACAACCCTCTTAAGTGAAGAGGTTTCACCCTATCTCAGTCCTAAATGTCCTAACCTGTATCCTGAGTCTGTAACACCTTGTTCTAGACCACCCCCCCCCTCCCCAGCCAGAGAAAACAACATCCCTGCGTCCAGTTTCTCCAGCTCTCTCAGAATTTTATAAGAACTAGGAGCAGAAGTAGGCCATCTGGCCCCTCGAGCCTGCTCCGCCATTCAATGAGATCATGGCTAATCTTTTGTGGACTTAGCTCCACTTTCCGGCCCGAACACCATAACCCTTAATTCCTTTATTCTTCAAAAAACTATCTATCTCTATCTTAAAAAGATTTAATGAAGGAGCCTCAACTGCCTCACTGGGCAAGGATTTCCATAGATTCACAACCCTTTGGGTGAAGACGTTCCTCCTAAACTCAGTCCTAAATCTACTTCCCCTTATTTTGAGGCTATGCCCCCTAGTTCTGCTTTCACCCGCCAGTGGAAACAACCTGCCCGCATCTATCCTATCTATTCCCTTCATAATTTTATATGTTTCTATAAGATCCCCCCTCATCCGTCTAAATTCCAACTAGTACAGTCCCAGTCTACTCAACCTCTCCTCGTAATCCAACCCCTTCAGCTCTGGGATTAACCTAGTGAATCTCCTCTGCACACCCTCCAGCGCCAGTACGTCCTTTCTCAGGTAAGGAGACCAAAACTGAACACAATACTCCAGGTGTGGCCTCACTAACACCTTATACAATTGCAACATAACCTCCCTAGTCTTAAACTCCATCCCTCTAGCAATGAAGGACTAAATTCCATTTGCCTTCTTAATCACCTGTTGCACCTGTAAACCAACTTTTTGGTTTACAGCCTGGAGATCTGGAGATCTGACAAGACTAGGCCCCAATGCTCTCCTTCTTTGCTGGAGACTCGATGTGAAATGGTGGAAGGAAAATAGACATAAAATGATTGAATAACCAGCAACTTGAGGTTTGAAAGCTAGAAGTTTATAGGAAGAAAAGGGTAAGAGAGTCTACATTTTGCTAACACCTTATACAATTGCAACATAACCTCCCTAGTCTTAAACTCCATTCCTCTAGCAATGAAGGACAAAATTCCATTTGCCTTCTTAATCACCTGTTGCACCTGTAAACCAACTTTTTGCGACTCATGCATTAGCACACCCAGGTCTCTTCGCACAGCAGCATGTTTTAATATTTTATCATTTAAATAATAATCCCTTTCGCTGTTATTCCTACCAAAATGGATAACCTCACATTTGTCAACATTGTATTCCATCTGCCAGACCCTAGCCCATTCACTTAACCTATCCAAATCCCTCTGCACACTTCCAGTATCCTCTGCACTTTACCACTCATCTTAGTGTCGTCTGTAAACTTGGACACATTGCCCTTGGTCCCCAACTCCAAATCATCTATGTTAATTGTGAACAATTGTGGGCCCAACACTGATCCCTGACGGACACCGCTAGCTACTGATTGCCAACCAGAGAAACACCCATTAATCCCCACTCTTTGCTTAACCCTAACCCTAACCCTAATGTTTCAATGTTTCACCCTTATATGTTTCAATTAGACACCATCTCATTCTTTTAAACTCCAGTGAATATAGGTCCAGACGACCCAATCTTTCCTCAAACCACAATCCTGCCATTCTAGGAATCAGTCTGGTGAACCTTTGTTGTACTCGCTCTGTGGTAAGTATATTATTTCTCAGATATGGAGACCAAAACTGCACACAATACTCCAGATGCGGTCTCACCAGAGCCCTGTCCAGCCGTAGGAAGAAATCCTTGCTCCTGTACTCAAGCCCTCTTGCAATGAAGACCAGTGTCCATTTGCCTTCCTAACTGCTTGCTGTACCAACAACCCACCCGATAAAATAAATTGTCCCCACTTTCCTCCTCCCGTTCTTTGTCAGAACAGGTCCAACATCGGCTGAAAAGAGAATAGGCCAGGCTATTGTTTCGGGTTGGTTAATTGTTGGTTTGCTTTTAAATGTGCCACGATCCCCTGGGCTAGCGTGCGGTCAATTCCAGCCCCCCCCCCCCCCCCCCCCCACCTCGGCCTGGAGTTGCAACACCAAGTGAAATGAGATGTTCTTTAAAGATATGAGGCAGCACGGTAGCATGGTGGTTAGCATAAATGCTTCACAGCTCCAGGGTCCCAGGTTCGGTTCCCAGCTGGGTCACTGTCTGTGCGGAGTCTGCACGTCCTCCCCGTGTGTGCGTGGGTTTCCTCCGGGTGCTCCGGTTTCCTCCCACAGTCCAAAGATGTGCGGTTTAGGGGGATTGGCCATGCTAAATTGCCCGTAGTGTCCTAAAAAGTAAGGTTAGGGGGGGGTTGTTGGGTTACGGGTATAGGGTGGATACGTGGGTTTGAGTAGGGTGATCACTGCTCGGCACAACATCGAGGGCCGAAGGGCCTGTTCTGTGCTGTACTGTTCTATGTTCTATACCTGAGGACCTTGGCTGAGTCCAATAAACCGAAATCACCAGGTTTGTAAATTTAACACAAATTACCTTTTATTATTTAACAGTGACATAATTTAAACTGGCACAAAATATTACTGTATTGACTACCTAATACCTCTTATCCAACCCCCTTCCCCCCTTTCCAACTCACACCACTCTATATACATACACACACAGAAACACACAGACATACACACACACACATAACATAGAGGGAAAGGGTAATGGAGACGTAAGAAAAATGATGCTAAAGTAAAAAGGATAAAAGACCTCCGATGCACTCACATACATAGGTACATAGAACATACAGTGCAGAAGGAGGCCATTTGGCCCATCGAGTCTGCACCGACCCACTTAACCCTCACTTCCACCCTATCCCGGTAACCCAATAACCCCTCCTAACCTTTTTTGGATACTAAGGGCAATTTGTCATGGCCAATCCACCTAACCTACATGTCTTTGGACTGTTGGAGGAAACCAGAGCACCCGGAGGAAACCCACGCAGACACGGGAACAACATGCAGACTCTGCACAGACAGCGACCCAAGTCGGGAATCGAACCTGGGACCCTGGTGCTGTGAAGCCACAGTGCTAGCCACATGTGCTACCATGCTGCCGTACCATGCTGCCGTACGTCTATTGAAGTATTTCAGGAGTTCAAGCTTTCGCTTTGAAGCTTCTTCCTTCTAAGTTTGAGAGGGTTTTCTCTGGCACAGCTGTTTACTTTCTTTGTAAATTCAAGATAATTTCAACCACAAAGTAAAGATGTGTCTGGTTTTAGAACAATAAGGCAGTCCCCTACATCGGCAGAGAGAGTTGCTTCTTTATTCAAAGTCTAATCACTTCTGCGCAGCTCTCTCAGAGGCACCCTGCAGGAACAAAGCACTGGCTGTTGACAGGCAGAACACTGTCCCTGGCCAACCCACAGGTTTCCAGCCAACCAATCAAGCCAACTTCCCCGAAGCTGGTCCTTAAGGTTCCCTCAGTGCCGATGAGTCTGTTTCCTCCTCTCCAAATAACGAAACTTGGAACACATTGTGCTGACTGGCAGGTTGCCTCAGCTTAAGGCCACTGCTTAAAGGTGCGTTCCCATGATGAGCCCATGGACTAAAAACAATAACATAAAATGAAATGAGAACAAAGAGAAATAAAAAGGAAGGACTCAGAGTGTGACGAATACTGGGACAGTGAGTAAATTTTAGGAGGAGTGTGACAGATTTTTAATTGGTAATGGGTTGAAGGGTTCTGGAGAATGGGTAGGATGGTGGAATTAAGGCCGGGATGAGATCAGCCATGATCGTATTGAATGGTGGAGCGGGTTCGAGAAGGTATATTGCCGACTCCTGTTCCTAGTTCATGTGTTCGAAGAAAGAACTACTCTGGTTGATTTCACCATCCAGCTCTTGGTCTGCAGCACTGTAGGTAACAGCATCCCAAGCACAAATATGGTGTTCATGATCAACAAGGGGATTTCTTGATTAATATGAAGATCAGGGAGTTACAGGGAGAAGGCAGGAGAATGGGAATGAGGAACATATCAGACCTGATCGAATGGTGGGGCAGACACAATGGGCCAAATGGCCTAATGCTGTTCCTAAATCTTATAAAATTATGAATTTATAACTCTTAACAAATGCGTGCTGAAGTTTAATTACTTGTCTACAGTAGGAGGATGGGCCATCATGTAAAGCTCAGAACTAGTGGAGTATCCATGACCTGGAAGGAATACATGCAAAGGGATGGATTTACCTTCCTCATTCCATGTGATTATTTGATCCATTAATTAGGTCTTTCCAGCTTTGCCAACAGAGAGCTGTGTCTGGTATTTTTCCCCATTCAATCCCAGGATGTGAGCATTGCTGGCCAGGCCATTGCTTATTGCCTATCTCTAGTTGCCCTTGAGAAGATGGTGATGACATGTCTTCTCCTGAACTGTTGACATCGATGGAAAATAAATACCATGTAGGCCACACAAGTAGCTGGAAATGTTCCTATGTCAACTCCCCCCACACCCCACCCCACGGAATCGCACAGCACATTTATGTTTGAGAGGAGGAAGAATTTCTTCTCTAAGAGCTGATGGAACCATCAATTCAGCGAACACGTGTAGTTGGAGCTGAACAGAGGCTTTAAAACACTTACAATAGAGCCAGCCTATTCGTCGTTGAACTTTTGTGAACTGGCAGGCTGGCTCTAAGGCACTGATCTTTATACATCGGTCCCAGGAGGAGGAGTCCTGGGCGGAGCCAAGGGAGGAGCCCAGTACAAATTCTCACATACTCCCAGAGCGACTCCCCCTGGTGGTCGGATAATGCAACTGCACTTACAATGGGTAGATAACGAACATATATACATGGAGTGATATTGGCAACTATATATAGTGTGAATCACATTCACCACAAGAGCATTAAGAATCGTGGAAATCTGTATCTGTGGATGCTCACTCATCAAATACATTTTCTTAAGCGGGAAGGTTGGGCCTATACTCATTGGAGTTTAAAAGAATGAGAGGTGATGTGATTGAAAGCTCGAAAGATTCTGAGGGGGTTTGACAGAGTACATACTGAGAGGATGACTGCCCTCATGGGGGAATCTAGAACTAGGGAGCACAGATTCAAAACATGGGATCTCCAGGTAAAGACGAGATGAGGGGGAATTCCTTTCCTTGGAAGATTGTTAGTGTTGGGAATTTTCTTCTCACCCAAACAGCAGAAGCTGAGTCATTGAACATATTATAAGCTGAGTTGAGTCGGTTTTTCGATTGACGAGGAAGTCAATGGATGTTGGGGGTAGACAAGAGAGTGTAGTCGAGGCTACAATCAGATCAGCCCTAATCTAATTGAATGGTTGAGAAGCTTCAATGAGCCAAATAGCTTACTCCTGCTCCTATTTCTTACGTTTTTATACAAGATGGAGATTGACAGATATTTGGAAACTAACAGATTCAGAGGACATGGGGAGTGGGAGAAAGGATTAGGGGTGGCAAGTGGTTAGCACTGCTGCCTCACAGCGCCAGGGTTCAATTCGACCTCGGGTCACTGTCTGTGTGGAGTTTGCATTTCCTCCCCGTGTGTGCGTGGGTTTCCTCTGGGCGCTCCGGTTTCCTCCCACAGTCCAAAGATGTGCAGGTTGGGTGAGGTTGGCCATGATAAATTGCCCCTTAAGAGAAATCCACCTTTCTTCATCTCTGCCCAGATAATGACATTAGTTACCGAAGCTTTTCATCTTGCATTAATCAGGACAAACAATCACATCAATTTATATTACAGCAGGGTGCTAACTGATTGACAAGACAATGCTGATTGACAAAGACATTGCCTTGGAGAAAACAACATGAAAATGATTGTGTGACTTTACTGTTCCCACGTTTGGGGGATCTTGATGATATCATCTATATGAGAATGAACCATTGCTCCAACATCGTACTGTGAAGCATCGTAGGCAAATTGTAATGGTAACTTGGGGTTGAAAGGTACCAACATTTCCGATTTTTGTTTTGTGATTCGTTTGCAGTTTGATATGCTTCTTCACATTCTGGTGTCCATTGACATGCCTGTTTTGTACGCCGGAACAATGTTTGTTAGGGTTTCAATAGGGTTTCCAGATTCTAGATGAATTTTCCATAGTGAAGGAAATGAAAATCACTTATTATCACAAGTATGCTTCAAATGAAGTTACTGTGAAAATCCCCTCGTCGCCACATTCCAGCACCTGTTCGGGGAGGCTGGTACGGGAATTGAACCGGCGCTGCTGGCCTGATTTCAAAGCCAGCGATTTAGCCCTGTGCTAAACCAGCCCCTGTGGTAGATTAACCCTTGGAAAGACAGAAATTGAGTGAATTAGTTGGCATTGGAGCCTCCATAATGGCTTCCATTTTGTAGGCCCTTTGTGCAGACCTTTACTATTAATTACATGTCACAGATATTGTATAGATGTCTGGAAGAAATCACATTTATCTATCCTGACACCAAGCCTGTGCATTTGAAATTGTTTCAGTGTAGCTTCTAAGTGCGAGAAATGTTCTTGCTCATTTGTGCCAGTGATCAATATATCATCCAGGTAACACTGTACCCTATAAGCTACTAAGGATCTGTTGTGGTCACTGTTGTGAAGGCTGGATAGATGCTGTTCTGTTCTGAAGGCTGGGTAGTTTGCCAGCCTTCAGAACAGCGACCATGACCAGCGTCCAAAGATGTGCAGTTTAGGTGCATTGGCCATGATAAATTGCCCCTAGTGTGCAAAATTGCCCATAGTGTTGTGTGAGGTTACTGGGTTATGGAGACAGGGTGGAGGTGTTGACCTTGGGTAGGGTGCTCTTTCCAAGAGCTGGTGTAGACTCGATGGGCCGAATGGCCTCCTTCTGCACTGTAAATTCTATGATTCTATGACACCACACAACCCTGCCATGGCAATCTCTGCAAGACGTGCCAGATCATCGACATGGTTACCACCATCACACGTGAGAACACCACCCATCACGTATGCGGTACATACTTGTGCGACTCGGCCAACGTGGTCTATCTCATACGCTGCAGGAAAGGATGTCCCGAAGCGTGGTACATTGGCGAGACCATGCAGACGCTGCGACAACGGAAGAACGGACATTGCGCGACAATTGCCAGGCAGGAATGTTCCCTTCCAGTCGGGGAGCACTTCAGCAGTCAAGAGCATTCAGCCTCTGATCTCAGTGTAAGCGTTCTCCAAGGCGGCCTTCAGGACGCGCAACAACGCAGAATCGGCGAATAGAAACTTATCGCCAAGTTATCTAAGTTATCGCAAGTTATCGCACACATGAGTACGGCCTCAACCGGGACCCTGGATTCATGTTGCATTACATTCACCCCCCACCATCTGGCCTGGTTTGCGTAATCCTATCAACTGTCCTGGTTTGAGACAATTCACACCTCTTTAACCTGGGATTACCCCTCTCTCTGGATCTGTAAAGACTTAATTACCTGCAAATGTTTGCCTTCAAAGCATCGTCTGGCATCTTTGACTTTGTCTATATCTATGTTTCTGCAACCTACCTCTCCATTCACCTGAGGAAGGAGCTGTGCTCTGAAAGCTAGTGATTCGAAACAAACCTGTTGGACTTGAACCAGGTGTTGTAAGACCTCTTACCATGTTTATGGAGAGTGAGGTGCAGGACGCTGGCCAGGAGAGGATTGGAATAGTTAAGTCCAGAGGTAACAAAAACACAACTCCTTCCCCTTAGTTCTGGGCATTTACCAGCAGGGAGCATTGTTGCTCCATGTAAAATGTCCCGTCCAACAGATAACTTAATAAACTATTTTCCCAATACCATTCAATTACCTAGCTCCGCATTATACAAGTGCACCATACTTACCAAATTTATGATATTTCCTTCTTCAGGAGAGCCTGATTATAAGTGATTCTCCATCGCCAGGATACTCCGCTTCGCCAGCACTCACACTTACGGATTTCCCACAATGAGAAACCGTATTGGCCGGATGCTGGGATGGAGGATCCGGCTGCCAATGGGGGCGCACCGGGCCAGAAAACAGGTGAGGCAGGACGGAGAATCCCATCTTCAAAATCTAATCTTCTCTTGCAACACACAAAATGGCTGATTACTGTCTGGAATAGGCTGTCATTATATCCATTTATTAAACAATAAATCCTCTGAGGTAAATGGGCAAAATACATCCCCCTTCTCACTGAAGCAGTAGCAAGGGAGTCTTAAGTCAGGTTTCTTAAAATTACTTGAATTCATACAGCACCGGTTACAGACTGAAAGTGTCCCAATTTACCTGCCTTAGCTCCATATCTTTTAATACCCTGACTCAAACAAACCCAGTCTTGAACGTTCCAGTGGCCCTCGTTTCTGGCCTCTTCCACCAGAGGGAGTAGTGTCCAAATTCTATATTTAATTTTATGGAGTGGGACATGATCATTCGGCCTGAGGGGTGAAAGTGCTCCCGATTTAGGGGTGAAAGTGCTCCCGATTTAGGGGTGAAAGTGCTCCCGATTTAGGGGTGAAAGTGCTCCCGATTTAGGGGTGAAAGTGCTCCCGATTTAGGGGTGAAAGTGCCACCGATTTAGGGGTGAAAGTGCCACCGATTTAGGGGTGAAAGTGCTACTGATTTAGGGGTGAAAGTGCTACTGATTTAGGGGTGAAAGTGCTCCCGATGTAGAGGTGAAAGTGCTACTGATTTAGGGGTGAAAGCGCTACTGATTTAGGGGTGAAAGTGCTACTGATTTAGGGGTGAAAGTGCCACCGATTTAGGGGTGAAAGTGCCACCGATTTAGGGGTGAAAGTGCTACTGATTTAGGGGTGAAAGCGCTACTGATTTAGGGGTGAAAGTGCTACCGATTTAGGGGTGAAAGTGCTCCCGATTTAGGGGTGAAAGCGTCCCGATTTAGGGGTGAAAGTGCTACTGATTTAGGGGTGAAAGTGCCACCGATTTAGGGGTGAAAGTACCACCGATTTAGGGGTGAAAGTGCTACCGATTTAGGGGTGAAAGCGTCCCGATTTAGGGGTGAAAGTGCTCCCGATTTAGGGGTGAAAGCGTCCCGATTTAGGGGTGAAAGTGCTCCCGATTTAGGGGTGAAAGTGCTACTGATTTAGGGGTGAAAGCGTCCCGATTTAGGGGTGAAAGTGCTCCCGATTTAGGGGTGAAAGCGTCCCGATTTAGGGGTTAAAGTGCTACCGATTTAGGGGTGAAAGCGCTACCGATTTAGGGGTGAAAGTGCTACCGATGTAGAGGTGAAAGTGCTACTGATTTAGGGGTGAAAGCGCTACTGATTTAGGGGTGAAAGTGCTACCGATTTAGGGGTGAAAGTGCTACCGATTTAGGGGTGAAAGTGCTCCCGATTTAGGGGTTAAAGTGCTACCGATTTAGGGGTGAAAGTGCTCCCGATTTAGAGGTGAAAGTGCTACCGATTTAGGGGTGAAAGCGTCCCGATTTAGGGGTGAAAGTGCCACCGATTTAGGGGTGAAAGTTCCACCGATTTAGGGGTGAAAGTGCCACCGATTTAGGGGTGAAAGTGCCACCGATTTAGGGGTGAAAGTGCCACCGATTTAGGGGTGAAAGTGCCACCGATTTAGGGGTGAAAGTGCTACTGATTTAGGGGTGAAAGTGCCACCGATTTAGGGGTGAAAGTGCCACCGATTTAGGGGTTAAAGTGCTACCGATTTAGGGGTGAAAGCGCTACCGATTTAGGGGTGAAAGTGCTACCGATGTAGAGGTGAAAGTGCTACTGATTTAGGGGTGAAAGCGTCCCGATTTAGGGGTTAAAGTGCTACCGATTTAGGGGTGAAAGCGCTACCGATTTAGGGGTGAAAGTGCTACCGATGTAGAGGTGAAAGTGCTACTGATTTAGGGGTGAAAGCGCTACTGATTTAGGGGTGAAAGTGCTACCGATTTAGGGGTGAAAGTGCTACCGATTTAGGGGTGAAAGTGCTCCCGATTTAGGGGTTAAAGTGCTACCGATTTAGGGGTGAAAGTGCTCCCGATTTAGAGGTGAAAGTGCTACCGATTTAGGGGTGAAAGCGTCCCGATTTAGGGGTGAAAGTGCCACCGATTTAGGGGTGAAAGTTCCACCGATTTAGGGGTGAAAGTGCCACCGATTTAGGGGTGAAAGTGCCACCGATTTAGGGGTGAAAGTGCCACCGATTTAGGGGTGAAAGTGCCACCGATTTAGGGGTGAAAGTGCTACTGATTTAGGGGTGAAAGTGCCACCGATTTAGGGGTGAAAGTGCTCCCGATTTAGGGGTGAAAGTGCTACTGATTTAGGGGTGAAAGTGCTACTGATTTAGGGGTGAAAGTGCTCTCGATTTAGAGGTGAAAGTGCTACTGATTTAGGGGTGAAAGTGCTCCCGATTTAGGGGTGAAAGTGCTACTGATTTAGGGGTGAAAGTGCTACTGATTTAGGGGTGAAAGTGCTCCCGATTTAGGGGTGAAAGTGCCACCGATTGAGCCAAGGTTATAAGCAAAGTCGATGGCAGGGTTTTGTTTTCGCACCTCAAGAATTCGAGGGATGTGCTGATGGGCTTAGATGGAGAAAGGTGGGTGTAGGTTGACATGCAGTTTAAACAGGAGTGTGGAATAGGCTTACTATTATTACTTTGTAGTTCCTTGTGATATATGATGAGGACAATGTAATAATATGATCTTTATTAGTGTCATAAGTGGGCTTACATTAACAGCGCAATGAATCATAGAATTTACAGTGCAGAAGGAGGCCCATCAAGTCTGCACCAGCTCTTGGAAAGGGCACCCTACTTAAGCCCATGCCTCCACCCTATCCCCGTAACCCCATCTAACCTTTTTTGGACATGAAGGGGCAATTTAGCATGGGCAATCCACCTAACCTGCACATCTTTGGACTGTGGGGGGAAACCGGAGCACCCAGAGGAAACCCACGCAGATACGGGGAGAACATGCAGACTCCGCACAGACAGCGACCTAAGCCGGGAATCGAACCTGGGACCCTGGAGCTGTGAATCAACAGTGCTAACTGCTGTGCTACCATGCCGCCCAATACTCTGGGGACCTGTGTTCGAATCCCACCGTGGCAGATGGTGAAATCTCAATTCAATAGAAATCTGGAATTAAAAGTCTAATGCTGACGGCCATGTAACCAATGTAATAAAAGCCCATTGAGATCATAAGGGAATCTGTCATCCGTCCGTGGTCTGGCCTACATACAATTCTAGATCCACAGACCCCCCCCCCCCCCCCCCCCGCCCCCCCAATCTTATCCACCTTTCCTTAACCTTTCTCCTCTTTGCTTCCCCCTTCCTCTCCCCCCACATCTACAGTTCATCCTCTGATGTTAGTTTCTCTGCTGTTTGGCTTTTCACATCTTTTGTCCTCTCTGGGGACTGCCATTCGCCCTCTTTCCCCTTTGGTTTCTGTGGCCATTAGCATCCGGTTTCCCTGGGTTTCTGTGGCTATGACTCATCTTTCATTCTCACTCCACAGTATAAATATTTCCCACTTTCTCTGTCTGTCAGCTTTGACAAAGAGTCATCGGACTTGAAACGTTAGCTCTTTTCTCTCCCTATAGATGCTGCCAGACCTGCTGAGATTTTCCAACATTTTCTCTTTGGTTTCAGATTCCAGCATCCGCAGTAATTTGCTTTTATCTCGATCCACAGTAATGTGGTTGATGTTTCACTGATGGACAGTAGATGCTGGTCTAGCCAGCAACACCCACATTCACTGCATTAAAAAAACAAGAGGAATTGAGGTAATCACAATATGTATAAAATAAATTGATAAGCATATGGTTCTGAATTTCTATTAAGTTCGAGGTGTTGTGATGAACCTTTTATCATTTGTTGCCCAGTTGAAGACAGAGACCCTGTAAATGATCTTATTAGTATTATACCCTGGGTGAGGGAGAGCTGAGGCCTGAACCCAATGATATGTAACAGACCAAGGCCTCTGCTCTGGAGAAGGTAGTGACCACTCTTCTACTGCTGGTCATTCTACTGAGCGACTGCATTAAACAACATCACCCCGCCACCCCTCCGGCCAATTGCTCCAAACATGCTGCCACATTGACGCTGACGTAAAAAATTGCAGATGAACGTCCACAGGATGAATTATTTCCAGACGAAGAGACCATTTTCCCAATCTCCCATCTTGCAGTTGAATGGGAGTTCACTTCAATGTCGGCTACAATTCTGGTTATGTTACTGGACAAGGTTACATGGAGCTGCACCGATAATCCAGTTAGACCATCACTATCAATCTGGCCCACACCCAGGGCACTCACTTTCCCCACTGTCCTAACCCGATGCAGGTCCTTTCTTTTTTTTTTAAATGCTTTTATTGGGTTTTGTACATGATATAAATACAGATATCTACACAGAAAAACACAACACAAAGGAGATAGGAAACACGTACCCCCCACTTTCTTCTATTTTTTAATTTTTACAAAACACTAAAACAGGGTGGGGGGGGGGGGGGGGGGTGGGGGGGCACCCGGGTGTTGCCCCGATGCGATTTACATTTCTCAGTCTCGGCCATTGTTCATTTATTTTTTCCTGTTTTTTCTTAATTTCTCTTGTCTTGTCTATGTCCTTCCCAGTGGCAGTTCTTGGTCTGCCTGGTCCATCGCAGGATTCTTTCCCGGCCCTGCTACTGGTGCAGTTTGGCTATTATTGCCCTTGGTTGTTCCCCGGCTCTGGGTTTCGGCCACTGTGCCCGGTGGGCCCTGTCTATTCCTGGTGGGTTAGGGAAGGTCTCCCTTCCCACCAGGTTGCCCAGCGTCTGGGCCACGTAGTTCGTGGGGCCCCTGCCCTCGGTTCCCTCTGGTAGGCCCACATTCCGAATGCCTCCTTACCCGTTCACTTGGTCCTCGACCTTTCCCCTCAGGTTGTCTTGCGTCGCGACCAGCCTTGCCACCTCTTTTTCAAATACCATGATCCGATCACGCGGGTCGGTTGCGGCTTTTCCTCGGTACTGGATGGTGGCCTCTTGGGCCTCCAGTTTCTTTTCAGCCCTGCTCAGGGTGATCTGTATCTGCACCAGGGTTTCGGCCACCGCGTCTTTCACTGTGGCCGTGTTTCCGTTTTAATCTCCTGCCGGTGCTCCTTCAGTGCCTCTGAGAGGGATGCCATCCAGTTCCCTCCCGGTGAGGGAGGGTATTGTGCTTGGCTGGTCTGCCCTTTTCGCTCCGGCGAAACTTGCGCTCCACTGCCGTGTGCACTGATCAGCTCGTTCGACTGTCTCCATTCCAGACCCCGTCCGCTCCTGGTCTCTGTGCGGCCCCTGGATTGGCTTTTCCCCATCATTTTCCTCTCTCTTTCTTTCTTCCCCTGTCCTGTTAACGTTTGGGGAACGGACCGTTGGGTTTTCTGGCAAGTTTTTGCTAAAAATTGATTGTTTTATGGATCCAAGGGAGGAGAGCCACCTGGCATGTGACTGCTCAGCCCAGTGTCATCACTGGAAGTCCCCAGTGCTGGTCCTTTCAATGCACTGTTCCACTCACTGAACTGACTGGCTAGGCACCCATCTCACCATGAGGGATCCCTCTGCTTAGCTCTTTACTTGGGCACTGTATCTTCAAAGCGTGTCTATGCAGTCAGCTGTTGGCTGACCAAAATATCGAGGGTCATCTCATCTCATGCCAGATAGAATGATCCAAGCCCGTGCACCATGTCGTACCTATACTTAAATCATCGAATCCCTGCAGTGCAGAAAGAGGCCATTCGGCCCATCGAGTCTGCACCAACCCTGGAAAAGAGTACCCCACCTAACATTTGAACACGAAGGGGAAATTTAGCATGGCCAATCCACCTAACCTGCACATCTTTGGACTGTGGGGGAAACCCACGCAGACACAGGGAGAACGTGCAGACTCCACACAGAAAGTAAGCCAAGGTTAGAATTGCACCCAGGGTCCCTAGGGCTGTGAGGCAGCTGTGCTAACCACTGTGCTACCCCTTAATCTTGCTGCCAGATTGCATGAAAACCACTAAGCACCATGTTGTGTTGTTATGATTATATAAAGACATCAATCACTTGAAGGGATTGGGTAAACATGGTATGGGTTCATTTGGATTGGATTGGATTAGATTTGCTTATTGTCACGTGTACGAGGTACAATGAAAAGTATTTTTCTGCAAGCAGCTCAACAGATCATTAAGTACACGGGAAGAAAAGGGATGAAAAGAAAATACATAATAGGGCAACACAAGATATACAATGTAACTACATAAGCACCGGCATCAGATGAAGCAGACAGGGTGTAGTGTTAATGAGGTCAGTCCATAAGAGGGTCATTTAGGAGTCTGGTAACAGCGGGGAAGAAGCTGTCTGTTCGTGCGTGTTCTCAGACTTCTGTATCTCCTGCCCGATGGAAGTGTGGTGGTATGATTAACATAGCTGCCTGCCATTGGTGCAGAACACCGGCTTACCATTGGCCCTGGTCGGTCATGTGCCTCTCGACCGATTGGTTGAGACCAGTCATGTGATGGCTCCCCGATTGGTCGAGAGGCTGAGTTAACCCCGCCTCCAGAGCGGGGTATAAATACCCAGTACGCCCGGCGGTCGTCCATTTACTGTAGTCGACCGCAGGGCTAACATCTAGCTTATTAAAGCCTTACTTTTGTACAGCAACTCGTCTCGCGTTCAATTGATGGTATATCAGGAAGAAGTTGGAAGAGTGAGTAAGCCGGGTGGGAGGGGTCTTTGTTTATGCTGCCCGCTTTCCCTAGGCAGCGGGAAGTGTAGATGGAATCAATGGATGGGAGGCAGGTTTGTGTGATGGACCGGGCGGTGTTCACGACTCTCTGAATTTTCTTGCAATCCTCTGCCGAGCAGTTGCCATACCAGGCTGTGATGCAGCCCAATAGGATGCTTTCTATGGTGCATCTGTAAAAGTTGGGAAGGGTTAATGTGGACATGCCGGATTTCCTTAGTTTCCTGAGGAAGTATAGGCGCTGTTGTGCTTTCTTGGTGATAGCGTCGACATGAGTGGACCAGGACAGATTTCTGGAGATGTGTATCCCTAGGAATTGAAACTGCTAACCATTTCCACCTCGGCCCCGTTGATGCTGACAGGGGTGTGTACAGTACTTTGCTTCCTGAAGTCAATAACCAGTTCTTTAGTTTTGCTGGAATTGATGGAAAGATCGTTGTCGCTGCACCACACCACTAGGTTCTCTATCACCCTCCTGTATTCTGACTCGTCGTTATTTGAGATCCGGCCCACTATGGTCGTATCATCAACAAACCTGTAGATGGAGTTGGAACCAAGTTTTGTCATGCAGTCGGGTGTGTACAGGGAGTAGAGTAGGGGGCTAAGTACGCAGCCTTGCGGGGCCCCGGTATTGAGGACTATTGTGGAGGAGGTGTTGGTGTTCATTCTTACTGATTGTGGTCTGTTGGTCAGAAAATCGAGGATCCAATTGCAGAGTGGGGAGCCAAGTCCTCGGGCGCGATTCTCCCAAAACGGGAGAAATCGTAAAGCTGCCGTAAAACCCGGGCGGGTTTTACGGCAGCGCGCCCCTTCCCGACCGGGGACCGATTCTGGTCCCCGGTCGGGGCTAGCAGCCCAACGCCGTAGGCTCCGGCAAGACGGGCTTAACGAAAATCGTTAAGCCCGCTTGCCGGAGTTAGCGCCGGCTGACGCGTCATATGACGTCAGCCGCGCATGCGCAGTTCGGAAGACTCCAACCATGCGCGGGTGACGTCATCGCGTTTTTGCGCAAAACCCGCGCATGCGCGGGCCGGGTTGCCCCTCAGCCGCCCCGCGAATGGATACTGCGGGGCGGCGGAAGGACAAGAAGTGCGCGGGCATCGGGCCCGCTGCCCACGATCGGTGCCCACCGATCGCGGGCCCATGGCACCCTTGGCACGGCCGTGGTCGGTGCCATGGTTATTAATAGCGAGTTAGTCACGCCGTTTTTACGAACGGCAAGACCAGGTGTGTTTACCGTTCGTAAAAACTGCGTAAAGGGCTGGGACTTCGGCCCATCTAACAGCTGAGAATCGCTGCCGGCCGTAAAAAAACGGCGGCAGCGATTCGGGTCGGGACTTCGGCGGGGGGTGGGGGGGGAGAATAGCGGGAGGGCGGCAAAAATGTCGGGAAGGCCCTCCCGCTATTCTCCGACCCGTCGTGGGGGGCGGAGAATTTCGCCCCTCGGTTTTGGAGCTTTGATATGAGCTTGGCTGGGACTATGGTGTTGAAGGCGGAGCTATAGTCAATAAATATGAGTCTGATGTAGGAGTCCTTGCTGTCGAGATGCTCTAGGGATGAGTATAGGACCAGGGAAATGGTGTCTGCTGTGGACCGGTTGCAACGGTACGCGAATTGCAGTGGATCAAGGTGTTCTGGGAGTATGCAGGTGATGCGTTTCATGATCAACGTCTCGAAGCACTTCATTACGACTGAAGTCAGGGCCACCGGACGGTAGTCATTGAGGCACGTTGCCTGGTTCTTCTTTGACACCGGTATAATGGTGGTCTTCTTGAAGGTGCTATCTGCTTAGAGGCAGAAGTGAAACTAAAACCGGATTGCGTGACACACTTCCCTTCTGGTGGTATCATGCTTCTGTACCTTAAAGACATATTACAACAATGGACATTGCCTGGCGCTGGAGCCACGCAAATGTGACTTGCCACTTGTAAGTCCTGGTCTGAATGTTATTTATCCAGCCCATGCTGTACACAGGTGACAGACTGCCTTGGCATCTGAGGGGTCACCTTCATGTGGAAGCAATGTCGTTATTGATTATACTTTGTCTATGATATCCCCTGGACTGGTTTCAATCATCTGAGGGGATTGGAGAGACTTCTGGAGAACATCTTTTCATTTATTATTAGGGGCTGGTTTAGCACAGCGGGCTAAACAGCTGGCTCGTAATGTAGAACAAGGCTAGCAGCGTGGGTTCAATTCCGGTATCAGCCTCCCTGAGCAGGCACCGGAATAAGGGACTAGGGGGCTTTTCACAGTAACTTATTGAAGCCTATTTGTGACAATAAGCGATTATTATTAGCGCTGGTTACACCTCTGGTGTTTTGCATCGACCAGGGGATGAATTGGCTGTGGGTGTAATGGACGCTTGACCGTTTGGGAAGGAAGAGCCCAGTCACAGGGCCCTGACTGTCATGAGGATTGGGGCAAGTTTGATGGATCACTTTCCCGACCTACCATTATGCACGTTCACACCTCAGGCGGCAGCCTTACTTAATCCATTTATAGAAGATAGAATTCCAGACCAGAGTGAGATCAGAGGGTTCACACATTCACACTGCCTTCTAATTCCATACAGCTGTGGGTTCCAGACCGTCTATTAATGGTGGGAGTTAAGCTCCTTCCTCGATGCACTTGAAGTTATTAAAGTTCCCCGGGGCTCCTCATTTGTGAGGAGGTGGAATTGACTGTAGCTCATTCCAGCATGAAAGCCAAAGAATTCTGGTGCGGAAAGATCTTCCATATGCCACAGGCTGGGGCAGAGCGGGGAGGCTTGGACTGATTTAAGAGGCTTTCGGGCCTGGAATCAGAACAATGGGGCTGTTTCGTTTCCCTGGGCGATGTGTTCTATTGTTTAAAATTCCAGCTGGTGCCGAATTCCATTGTTGATGGGGCAGAAGCTGAGTGCAGAGCCAGGACTCTCTCTGGCTGCACAGCCCAAAGCTGAAGCCATCCCCTGCCTTGAAGAACAATAAGATTCAGGTGCAAGAAAACAGACTCAAGATCCCCCCCCCCCCCCCCCCCCCCCCCCCGCTCCAACTCATAAAATGTAGGAACTTTATCGCCGCTCCTTCACTGGCTCAATATCCTGGGCCTCCTCTCCGCATTGCACTGTTACCACATGGAATGGAGCAGCTTGAGAACGAGCCTCACCACAAACTTCTCAAAGGGATGGGCAACAAATACTCGCTTTCTCGGTAACGCTCACATCCCGACAGTGATTGAAACAAGGTTTCTGGAAGGCACGTGAATCCGGGTCTCATGTGGAAGGAAATGAAGCAAATTACATTCCCAGACATAACCAATGTCGAGACTACATGGTTGCCTCCAGCCTTGTTTTTAAAAAGTCATTTGTTCAGCTTCCACATCCACAAGAGTTAAAGCAGCATTGATTTTTAATCCTAGCTAGATGTCTTGCTTCGCGCTCTGAATTTTGTGGGTATAAGTTCCCCTCGGGGCGGTTCTCCTGTGCCAGTACTGACAGAACACTGCACTGTCAGCGATAGCTGTCTCTCAACATATGTTAAACTGAGACCCTGTCTGCTCTCTCGGACGAATTGCCTTGGCTGTATCTCAGGCAAGAACAGGGAGTCCTCCCCTGTGCCCTGGACAATATCTATCCCACAACAAATACTCGAAACCTATTGGCTGGTGCTCGCCAGCTGTTGGGATTCTCCGGCAGTGCACACCTGCCTGTCGGTTTCCCAGCAGCACGGGGAGCGGCGGCTTCAATGGGAAATCCCATTGACAAGAGATGGGAAGAGAGAATCCCGTCGCCATCGAATAGTGCGCCGTCGAGAAACACGTGGCTGGGGGTCCAGAGAGTCCCTCCCATTATCTGGTCGTTATCGTGGTGCTATTTAGTGGGATCTTGCTGTGCACACATTGGAAGTCGCATTACCTACATTACAACAACAACCAGATCTCGAACAGTGTGTGCAGTTTTGGTCTCCTTATTTGAGGAAAGATGTAAATGCGTTGGAGGCGATTCAGAGGAGGTTCGCTGGATTGACACCAGGAACGAGGGGGTTGTCTGAGGAGGATAGGTGGGAAAGGCTGGGTGTGTTTCCACGAGAGATTAGGTGAGGGAGGGGCTGACTTGATTGAAGGATAAATGATCCTGAACGTTATTGACAAAGGTAGAGACGGAACTGATTTTCCCTCTTGTGGATGTGTCCGGAACTAGGAGGCATTGTTTCAAAATTAGTCTATCTCATCTGTCTACCTTATACGCTGCAGGAAAGGATGTCCCGAAGCGTGGTACATTGGAGAGACCATGCAGATGCTGCGACAACGGATGAACAGACATCGTGTGACAATCGGCAGGCAGGAATGTTCCCTTCCAGTCGGGGAACACTTCAGCAGTCAAGGGCATTCAGCCTCTGATCTCCGGGTAAGCGTTCTCCAAGGCGGCCTTCAGGACACGCGACAACACAGAATCGGCGAGCAGAAACTTACAGCCCAGTTCCACACACATGACTGCGGCCTCAACCGAGACCTTGGATTCATGTCGCATTACATTCACCCCCCCCCCCCCCCCCCCCCCCCCCCCCCCACACCACCATCTGGCCTGGGCTTGCAAAATCCTACAAACTGTCCTGGTTTGAGAAAATTCACACCTCTTTAACCTGGGATTACACCTATCTCTGGACCTGTAAAAGGTTAATCACCTGCAAATGCTCGGATTCAAAGTATCGACTTGCATCTTTGACTTTGTCTATATATATGTTTCTGGAACATACCTTTCATTCACCTGAGGAAGGAGCTGCGCTCCGAAAGCTCGTGTTTGAAACAAACTTGTTGGACTTTAACCTGGTGTTGTAAGACTTCTTAAAATTAGGGCTCACCCTTATCGGACCGAGATGGGGAGATCTTCTTTTCTCTCGAGGGGTTGTGAAATTTTCGAACTCCCTGCCTCAGAGGGCGGTGGAAGTAGGATCACTGAATGTTTTCAAGGCGAAAGGAGCTAGATTCTTGTAGGACAAGGGAATCAAAGGCTATTGGGGGTAGATGGGAACGTGGAATTCAAAACACAGAGCAGTCATGATCTTATCGTTCTATGGTGGATGTAGCAGTTACAAGGGGGCATAACTATAAGGCTCAGGGTGGGAGATATAGGAGGGATGTCCGAGGTAGGTTCTTTACTCAGAGAGTGGTTAGGGTGTGGAATGGACTGTGATAGTGGAGTCAGACACTTTAGGAACTTTCAAGCGGTTATTGGATAGGCACATGGAGCACACCACAACGACAGGGAGTGGGATAGCTTGATCTTGGTTTCGGACAAAGCTCGGCACAACACCGAGGGCTGAAGGGCATGTTCTGTGCTGTACTGTTCTGTGTTCTTAATATGTTCTTATTGAATGACGGAGCAGGCTCGAGGGGCTGAATGGCCTCTTCGTGCTCCTATTTCTATGTTTGCATGTACACTTCAAAAGTAGCTGCAGACGGATTTTGGGTGTTCTGATGTTGTGGAAAGCCCTGTATAGTTGCAACTTCTGAAGTGCTTTGGGCATCCCTGTAGGTGTCAAGGTTGCAAGAAATACAACATCTTAATTTCTGACAGAAAGTTCCAGAACCTAAGGAATCTTCAGAGTTAAGTTGGCAGATAGAAATACTTGGCTTCAGAGCTGTATTCCCAACAGTTAAGTGCAAAACCTTTTCCATTTCAAAGATAAATGGTTGAGACACTTATGATCGAAGTAATTAAATCCCTACAATGCAGAAGGAGGCCATTTGGCCCATCGAGTCTACACCAACCCTCTGAAAGAGCACCCCACCCAGGCCCATTCCCTATCCCCGTAACCCTGTAACCCCGCTTAATCTGCACACCCCTGGACACAAAGGGGTAATTTATCATGGCCATTCCCCCTAATTTGCACATCTTTGGACTGTGAGAGGAAACCGGAGCACCTGGAGGAAACCCACGCAGACACGGGAGAAAGTGCAAATTCCGCACAGACAGTCACCCAAGGCCAGAATTGAACCCGGGTGCCTGGCGCTGTGAGGCAGAGGTGCTAACCACTGTGCACCATAGGTTCAATAACACTGTCAAAGTCAAACTGGGAATGATATAAAAGGTAGGGAAAGGAGATGCCAGATTGTTTCATAAAGAATTCTGCCTGGAATAAACTAACAAATACCATCTAATTTATGGGTTTGAACCAAAACGTATTTTTAATGTAAAATGTTCCGTAGTTGGATGGAATGAATTTGAACTGGCTCTCTAATTATAAAGTGCACACAAATGATGCATGCTTTAATACGAGGGAGGGTGTAGGGAGGGGGGGGGGGGGGTGGAATGGCTACCGTGCATAATTTGAAGAGATGAATGGCATTTACCTCTTCATTTACCTTACATATATACCCATCTAAACAACAACCAATTTAGCCATCTGCCCACTTGCCATTCACTGACCCCCCTACACTCGGCCACTGCTGCGCACTGATACTGAAAACACCTGCACATTGACACACCTATCCACCTATTACACACCTACATGCCTTCCCATAGACAGACCTACACTGACACACCTGCCCAACCACACACCGTGTAAACCTACACACCTGTCACCATTTTACACAGCTGAGTCTTGTTAGTGAACAGTGAACATTTGATTGTGAAGGGGAGAGCATCATATCTGTCTGAATAAGAGCCATGCAGATTGGAAATGTATCACTCTGTTTCTCTCTTTCCACAGATGCCTGTACCGCATCTGTCCAATTTTATTGGGCAGAAGTTTTTATTAATTCACGGGATGTTGTCATCGCTGGCTGGGCCATCATTTATTGCCCATCCCTGAGGGCATTTAAGAGTCAACCACGTTGCCGTGGGTCTGGAGTCACATGTAGGCCAGACCAGGTAAGGACGACAGATTTCCTTCCCCAAAGGACATTAGTGAACCAGGTGGGTTTTTACGACAACCGACAATGGTTAATGGCCACCTTTAGACTTTTAATCCAGCCTTATAATTGAATTCAAATTTCACCATCTCCCATGGTGGGATTCGAACGCGGGTCCACAGAGCATGATTCTGAGTCTCTGGATTACTAGTCCAGCGGCAATACCACGACTCCACTGCCTCCGCCTCCACTACGCCACTGGCTCCCCCTCGGGCGATAGTTTCAAATGGAAATCTGCACCTCTGGCAGTGCAACGCTCCCTCAGCACAGCACGGGAACGTCTGGACTGGGGAGGCAGTGGTACAGTGATAATGTCAAAGACCCACGGCAAGATCTGAGGGCCTGAGTTTGCAATCCACCCATGGCAGATGGCGAAATTTGACTTCCATAAAATTCTGAAATTAAAAGTCTAATGACGACGATGAAACGATTGCCAGAAAAAACCATTTGGTTCATGAATGCCCTTTGGGGATGGAAATCTGCCGTCTTTACCTGGCCTGGCCTACATGTGGCTCCAGATCCACAACACGCAGAAATGTGGTTGACTCTCAAATGCCCTCTGAAATGAGGGCGGTTCGGGAGACGGGCAATAAATGCTGGCCCAACCAGTGACGTTCCTGTCCCATAAAATGCATTTTCAAAAAATGAGCACTGTGCATCACCAAGCCAACATTTCTTGATTTACTTTCTCGGTTTATGCATTTCTCTGTCACTCTTGCTGCCGTCCTATGTGTCTTAGCCTCTCGGTTGGGTTTTGACAAAAGAAATACGATCCATTATCGCTCCTTCTCAGGTAGTCCGAGCCATGTTTTGTTAGAGATCCATTATAATTAATAACACACTCAGGCATATTTGTGATTGGCAAAACAAGGATGGAAAATTAACTAAAGCTGCGTCCACAAATACCAGATCGTATAAAACGTTTGGAAACATGGCAGTGATTCCAACAATAGAGACTCCCCTTGAATAATCTCACCTTGAATAATAGCGATAATCCTGCAGTTTCAGATTGTGACATCTACATTTAATTCTGGCAGAAATATCAATGAGTTACAGCTGCTTGATGTTAAAAATGCCATGGGAGGCTGAGTCTGTCATCACCCAGGAAGGAGTACAACTTAATCCCACAGCCCTTAATATCCATGCCGTACAAAAATACATGAATATAAAAACAAAATACGGCAAATGCTGGTGATCTGAAGTAAAAACAGACATTGCTGGAAACACCCAGCAGATCTGGCAGCGTCTGCGAAGAGGGGGGGCATCTGTGAGGAGAGGAACAGAGTGAACATTTTGCGTTCAATATGATTCTTCAGCAGAACTGGGGAGAGATAGAAATGTGATGGGTCTGATGCTGTTGCAAAAAGGGGAGGCGTTCAGGAGCAGCAAAATGGAAGGTCAGGGGGAGGGTTGGAAGCCAGGAGAGATCAAATGACAAAGACGGTGTGGAACACACAAGACAAGGGGAGTGGTGATTATGGTATTAAAGAATAAAGCAGGTGTCAATAGCAGAGTAAAGGTCAGCACGGTCTTAAAGCAACAAGGCAGAATATGTTAATGGCAGTAAAGGGGATGGCGCTGCCTGGAAGCAAAACATGGGAACGAGGCCCTTGGACCACCACTGAGGTTTGACCCATGGTGGGGGAGGCTGGCATCAAGTGTCAATCCGGTGGCCGGTCAAGTCTGGCGCCTCGTATTGTCATCCTTTCTCGCCAAAGGAGGCCTCCACCTCAAGTATGAACTCCCATCCTAGGTTTTTCTCTGCCCCCCCCCCCCTCCCCCACCCCACTTGAGCTGCTCCTGCCCTCTCCCTCTCTGGGATCTGCCAGCCTGGCTGTGGCATGACCTCAGATTCACCTCACAGTCTGTCCCCGGGGACTGGCTGCAGTCCCGGCAGTGGCCACTGAACCTGGTGGTGCTGTTGGGAAAAGAGGGCTTCCAGCTCTCTAATTGGGCGGCAGATCTCAGAGGCAGTTCTTCCTCTCGGAAGGGGGTGAAAGGACTGTCTCCAGCCAGATAACAAATTCAAGCCCCCAGTGTAAAAGATCATAAAGCAGTACTTTGAAGAAGAACATGGGAGATAAACCCAATATTTATCCTTCAACTGACATCACAAAAAATAGATTATCTGGTAATTTTCCCATTGCTGTTTATGGGAGCTTACTGTGCATAAATTTCTTCAAAAGTATTTCATTGAGTGTAACGTGTATTGAGACATCCTGTGGTTGAGAACGTCATTCTATAAATGCAAGATTTGCTTTGTGTTTTCACTGAGCGGGGTGCTGCTCTGTCCTTCAGGTGGGATGTTAGAACAAGGCCCAGTCGTGTTGCTCAAATGGATGTAAACGTTCCATTTGCTCGATGTAAATTGGATCAATGAGCACTTTATCTCATACTGCCTTTGGGATCGTGCTGTGCCACCATCACCTACTGCCTTTGCCTCCAAAATGACAGTGACAATGACAGGAGGTGCCTCAATGTTTTTTTTGCCATATCTTGAAAATTTGGAAGGAAAAAATGATTATGAGTACCATTTAATTAATTCAGAGTCCTCAAGTAGCAGTTAAGAGGTGCAGATTAGGAGCTGTATTCATATTAAACCAGTTCATTGTGGTTTTTGAGATCACAAAGGCTTCCCACTCTCAGAGGCTTGTGAATCTGCGGAGTTCCTCACTGCAGAGAGCTGTGGAGGCTTGGTCATTCAGTATATTCAAGGTCGAGGTAGACAGGTTGTTAATCAGGAAGGTGATCAGTGACCATGGGGATAAAGAGGGAAAATGGAGTTGAGGATTACATCAGATCAGCCATGATCTCATTATGGCGGAGCTGACTCGATGGGCTGAATGGCCTACCTCTGCTCTTACATCTTATGAACATAGGTTCATCAATGCCTCAGAGGCGGCTCTCTCAGAAGGTCACATTTCTGAGACTTGAACATGTAATCTAGTCTGAGACTCTAATGCAGCACTGAGGCATTGCCAGTCGAGGCGTTGAATCGACCGATGCTCCATCTGTACTCACGAATAGATGTTAAAGATCCCCGAGCTTGGCTTTACAGACGAATAGGAGACTTCTCCCTGGTCCCCAGGCTAATATTGCTCCCTCAACCAATGTCACCGAAACAGATGAGCTTGTCACGATCCCATTGCTGTTTGTGATACCTGGCTGTGCAGTTACGGCATTATGCCCCAAGGTTGTGACAGGTGCTATATCAATGCAAATCCTTTAATTTAGCATCCCTGCAGGTTTGCTAAAGTTTTGCCATCTGCCCCGCGCCTGACTATCCTTTCACTCCTGACACCTTCACCCACTTCCCACTAAGACAAGAGGCACGGGTTCCTTTCACAGTGAACATTCGGCACAAACACTCTTCTTTGGCCAGTGAGGGGTAGCTGGGCCATGCATGCTAGGCCATGCATGCTGTTTGGCGGTACTCCTGAAGATTTTGGTGACCTGTCTATAAGACGGTGGAGCAGACCATTTTTTAAAGCCTCCTTCAAAGTTTCTACAACAAATAAATGCAAATGTAAAATACACACCATACTTTTGTTTTTCCATTTAAAGTATCATTTTTTTCCAATTAAGGGGCAATTTAGCGAGGCCAATCCACCTACCCTGCAGATCTTTGGGCTGTGGGGGTGAGACCCACTCAGACACGGGGAGAATGTGCAAATTCCACACCAACAGTGACCCGGGGCCGGGATCGAACCCGGGTCCTCAGCGCCGTGAGGCAGCGGTGCTAACCACTGCGCCACCTTGCCACCCCACACCATGCTATTAACGCCCGAAGATTTTCATTTTCTCTTTGTCACTGTGCAAAGGTTCTGTGCGTGAGGCGTGAATTCCTTTAAACTCCAGGGCAGCCTAGGAGAGTTGCCGACTTTAAGTCGAGGGACCATTTCAGTTGCCTGTCCTGCTTACCCTCAAAATCAGAGGAAAGAAAAAAACCCTCGGCAACTATTTCTTTCCTGGCTCCCTGGATGTGATCCAGGAATTTTGCATAACGCATACTGAACTCCCGCTGTTTAATATTTTAAGATTTCTTGCCCTAAAATTAATGAGGATATGTTAATATTGTCTGGGCTGAAACCACGTTGTTAAGTTCACAGTGAGAATAATACATTTCCTGTACAATCTGCAGAAAACTTGTTAAAAAAAAAGGAACATTATAATTATAGATGGGAAAGGTTCCGAAATTCCAAACACTGGGTGCGTTGAAACAAGGCTGAGAAGGTCCACACACTATTTTAGAGTCACCCAAACAGGCTCTTTGTTCCAGGCAAGAGGCCATAAATCTGGCTACTTATACTGCAAAATAAAATTATACATGGGATATTCTGTTTTAATCGTGAACAAAAAAATTAGTGTTAATATCATTTGTTTTTTGGTAACCTCTGACGTATTTCTTTATTCTTCAGTCATGTACTCCAGTGCCTGATCCAAGTGAGTGTTAATTGAGCTTTAGCAGGATATAGGACTGTGGGAGGCATCACCATTGAATCCAAAGCTGTACTGGCCAAATGTCTGCACATAAATTCATGCGTGTGTCTGTACACAGACACAGACATGCACACGCACAAATGCAGCCGGAGATACATACCCACATACAGTAACACACTCACCACACACACTCATGCACACACAGGAAGATATACATAATAACATTAAGAAGAAGTCTTACAACACCAGGTTAAAGTCCAACAGGTTTGTTTTGAATCACTAGCTTTCGGAGTGGACCTGAGGAAGGAGCTGTGCTCCGAAAGCTAGTGATTCGAAACAAACCTGTTGGACTTTAACCTGGTGTTGTCAAACTTCTTACTGTGCTCACCCCAGTCCAATGCTGGCATCTCCACATCAATAAAAATAATAATCTTTATTGTCACAAGTAGGCTTACATTAACACTGCAATGAAGTTACTGTGAAAATCCCCGAGTCGCCACATTCCGGCGCCTGTTCGGATACACTGAGGGCGAATTCAGAATGTCCAATTCACCTAACAAGCACATCTTACGGGCCTTGTGAGAGGAAACCGGAGCGCCCGGAGGAAGTCCACGCAGACACGGGGAGAACGTGCAGACTCCGCACAGACAGTGATCCAAGCCGGGAATCGAACCTGGGACCCTGGAGCTGCAAAGCAACAGTGCTAACCACTGTGCTAATGTGCTGCCCCACAATCACACAGAGCAAGACACATGTGCAGAAATACATGCACACACACTCACATTCTTTTCTTTAAAAATTTAGATTATTGTTTTCCAATTAAGTGGCAATTTGGCCAATCCACCTACCCTGCACATCTTTGGGTTGTGGGGGGTTTGGACCCACGCAGAAACTAGGAGAATGTGCAAACTCCACACGGACAGTGACCCAGGGCCAGGATCAAACCCGGGACCACGACGCCGTGAGGCAGCAGTGCTAACCACTGGACCACCGTGCTGCCCTCACACACACGGAAATATATCTGTACACACTAAAGCAAATGTGCAGTTGTAGAAACACACACGCAGAAACACGCACACATAGAAACAAAATCACACACACACACAGGGCGAAATTCTCCCATTGTGAGACTAAGTGCCGACGCCAGAGTGAAAACCGGAGTCTTTCACTCCAGCTTTGGAGGCCGCTCCTCGCCCCCTATTCTCCCACCCCCACGGGGCTAGGAGCGGCGCCGCGTCAATCACGACGCCACGTATATTACATGGCTGGCGCCGCGTAAATGACATCACCCGCGCATGCGCAGGTTGGCCGGCACAAACCAGCGCATGCGCGGTTGCCGTCCTCCCCGCGGGCGCCCCGCAAGACATGGAGGATTGATCTTGCGGGCGGCGGAGGAAAAGAGTGGGTCCTTTAGCGATGCCGGCCCGCCGATCGGTGGACACCGATCGCGGGCCAGACCCCTACTGATCGCCCCCCTGGTGCTCAATCCTCCCTCCCCCCCCCCCCAAACAAGCCGCACACGCAGCGTTCGCGCGCTGTTCACACCGGCAGCGACCAGGTGTGGTTGGCGCCGGCATGAACCCGTCGGATTCGGCAGGCCGCTCGGCCCATCTGGGCCGGAGAATCGCCGCTCGCCTGCTACAAACGGCGAGCGGCGATTCTCCGAGCGGCCTGTTGTGAAACGCGGCACGCCATTTTGGGGGGGGGGGGGGGGGGGGGTGGGAGAATCGCATGCGGGTGCCAGGTCAGCGTGGCAGGAATTGCCCGGCACGCCCGCCATTCTCCCACTCGGAGTGGGGGTCAGAGAATTGCGCCCCACAATCTCTCTGTCACACACACACTCACACACAGATAGACACACATGTACACACAGAAATGCATGCAGACACACAGATCTTCCATGGTTAGAAATATCTTCTAACGGTCTTTGAATTATCTTTGTATTTGAATTACTTATGAGTTCACTAGATGGTTTCATGCAGGTTATATTTATTATGCTTTTACAGTTTGTTATGTTAAGAAAACAATAAAACTTTCATTGTAAGCCTCCAATTTAGAAATGATAAAGCCTGGGCCCATTATTCACAGGCATTAATCCCGCTGCAAAACTCGTGGCTCCTATTCTTTCGGCATCTTGGGCTGAAGCCTGGAAATATCAGCCCAGCTGAAAAAAACTCCTCCAACAATCGAGGCTTTCGAGACTGTAATAAATAGTGCCCATGAGGGTGGAATAGCATGTCCCACTTTTATAAAACTGACACTTAGCAATTTAGTTTGTCTACTCCCTGTTAAGACTGTTAGACCATGAGACATAGGAGCAGAATTAGGCCACTCGGCCCATCGAGTCTGTTCCGCCATTCAATCACAGCTGATATTTTTCTCATCCTCATTCTCCTGCCTTCTCCCCATAACCGCCTGATCCCCTTATTAATCAAGAACCTATCTATCTCTGTCTTAAAGACACTCAGTGATTTGGCCTACACAGCCTTCTGCTGCAAAGAGTTCCACAGATTCACCACCTGAAGCAATTCCTCCTCATCTCAGTTTTAAAGGATCGTACCTTTAGTCTGAGATGGTGTCCTCTGCTTCTAGTAATTCCTACAAGTGGAAACATCCTCTCCATGTCCACTCTATCCAGGCCTCGCAGTATCTTGTAAATTTCAAAAAGACCCCCCCCTCATCCTTCTAAACTCCAATGATTACAGACCCAGAGTCCTCAACCGTTCCTCATACGACAAGCTCTTCATTCCAGGGATCAGTCTTGTGAACCTCCTCTGGACCCTTTCCAAGGCCAGCACATCCTTCCTTCGATATGGGGTTCAAAACTGCTCACAATATTCCAAATGGGGTCTGACCAGGGCCTCATATAGCCTCAGAAGTACATCCCTGCTCTTGTATTCTAGCCCTCTTCACATGAATGCTAACATTGCATTTGCCTTCCTAACTGCTGACTGAACCTGCGCGTTAACCGTAAGAGAATCGTGAACAAGGTCTTCCAAGTCCCTTTGTGCTTCTGATTTCCTAAGCATCTTCCCATTTAGAAAATATGTTGGGCTTCCATTCACGCTCTGTATGTCAGAGAGACAACGGAAGGCTTCCCGTACCCTCTCCACCGTGTGATTTGTGGCAGGGGAGGTTGCCCGCCACTGGGCAGCGGTGGGATCGCCTGGCTGCGCCATTGTCAATGGGGTCTCCCATTGTTCACACCCTCTGCTGCCAGGGAATCTGTGGTGACAGAGGGGGGTTGGGGGGGGTGGAGGGGGGGCCGATGACAGGACCGGGAGATCCGGTTGACGGGAACCGCTGGAAAATGTTGGCCACCTGCAGGGAATCTGGGAAGCTTCAAGAAATGGGCATATTTGGATCAATAGGAAATACTGGGTTGGACGTTTCAACCGCGCCCTCCGCAAGATCACCACAGACGCGGCGGGGACCATGAAAAGGTCCGTTGACCTGGGGTGGGAATGTCCGGTCGCCGGGCAGGCGCAGCCGAAATATCCCACCCGTTGTTTATCATTCAACCTCCATTGACATTTGGTCCCCTAAATATCAGATTTGTTAAACTGCTGATTAGACCACCTTGGGAACACAGGAATTGTTCAGTACACAGGAGCAGGGGGAGACCATTCAGCCCTTTGAGTCGATTCTGACATTCAATTAGATTCTGGTTCATGTCTATCCAAGCTCCATTTACATGTCTTCATCTTCTCTTCCGGGCCTACGTACATCCTTAGCCGCGCGTGCCCCGCTGAGACCCTCTATCTAACCCGAATGCCGTTCCATCGTGTTGTGTTTCTCGGCGCTGCGAGTGCTGGGAAACCTGAGGCTGAACGCTCTCGCTGTGGGACTTCGTTCCCATTTAGCTAAACCGCAGCCCACGTCTCTCAAAGGGTTGTGAATCTGTGGAATTCGCTACCCCAGAGTGGATGCTGGGACATTGAGTAAATTTAAGGAGGAGATAGACAGATTTTTAACTAGTAATGGATTGAAGGGTTATGCAGAACAGGCAGGAAAGTTGCTGCCGAGAGGAGATCATCCACGATTGTATTGAATGGCGGATGGGCTCGAGTTTTTCTGTTCTTATGTTCCATTTAGCCAGAGAATATTGATGGCACAGTCCCTTTCAGATAAGCATTATTGCCAAACCCATTGCAATCAAGTCAGTTCCCCTGTCTCTGTTTCGAACCCATTACTTGTGAGCTGCTCAGGACATTGGGAAGGAATAGCTTCCGACATCTTTGTGGATAAGGTTAGTTTTCTTTGGCATGTTAAAATGGTTTTTTTCACAGTAAAAGAATAAGTGGAAAACTCAGCCCGTACTCCGCTGTAAGTGCAATGACAGAGTGAAGGTGAAGCAAGTGGGTGACAGGAGGTAATATTCAAAGCAGGTGGATACTCAAACTTAGAGCTTCATTTGTCTTCCATTTAACCGGACCAACGTCTGCTTGCCAGGCTGAGGCACTCTCAATTACGACACGAAAGTTAGGTCAGTGATCAAAGGCTTTAATAAGCAGTGAACAATGGCAGCCTCCATGAGAAGTGTGCTCGCAAAATGGAGTCTCATCAAAAGTACTGTTTCCCAGGGGGCGTAGCCAGAGGCGGAGTCCCCCAGGGTTCCAAGCCTCTTAAAGGGGCAAGGTATTCCGATCATCACACAGGCCTACCTCACAGGTGCTTGATCTTGAAGATCAAAGGGAAGAAGGGACACACTGCACCTATTAGGCCAACACACGCACATATAAAGTTAAATAAGAAGTGGAATGAGTGAAACATTCTGATCATGCCCGTCAAGAGTCAAAAGTCTCCTTTTTTTTTCTATAGTTCACTCTTAAGCTGAGAATATTTCAGCTTTCAGTGAGTTATTTCTTTACGACCTTTTGTCAATCTATTCTGTCCTGTGTCAGTCCTCCCCTCAAAGATATCCATTCTTTACTGGAATACAGTTCCATTCGAGGCGGAAAGAAAAACCCGACATTTCGAGGGCTTCCGGATATCCCAAAGTGCTTCACAGCCAATGAAGCACTTTTGAAGTGGAGTCCCTGCTGCAATGTAAGATGTGTGGCAGCTAATCTGTACACAGCAAGATCCCACAAGCAGCAATGAGATAAAGGCCCAGAGAGAGAATCTGCTTTCTTTTTTTTTTGTTGAGCCTGGGGTTAAATTTGTTCAGGACACTGGGGGAACTCTCCTGATCTTTAACAATAATAATCTTTATTATTGTCACAAGTAGGCTTACATTAACACAATGAAGTTACTGTGAAAATCCCCTAATCGCCACACTCCGGCGCCTGTTTGGCTACACAGAGGGAGAATTAAGAATGTCCAATTCACCCAACAAGCACGTCTTTCGGGACTTGTGGGAGGAAACCGGAGCACCCGGAGGAAACCCACGCAGACATGGGGAGAATGTGCAAACTCCGCACAAACAGTGACCCAAGCCGGGAATCGAACCCGGGTCCCTGGCGCTGTGAAGCAACAGTGCTAGCCACTGTGCTACCATGCCCGCCACATATTCTTCAAAATATTCCAATCCACCTAACCTGCACACCTTTGGACTGCGGGAGAAAACCGGAGCACCCGGAGGAAACTCACGCAGACACGAGGAGAATGTGCAAACTCCACGTGGACAGTCACCTAAGGCCGGGATTGAACCCGGGTGCCTGGTGCTGTGAGGCAGCAGTGCTAACCACTGTGTTACTGGGTCAGCCGCTGTGCCACCGTGCCAGAGTGCCAATATTGTCACTGGATCATTAGCTTGCATCAGAAGAAGCAGGATCTCAGTTTACCATCCCACCTGGAAGATGGCACCTCCAAAAGTACGGCACTCCCTCAGCACGACACTCAGGAGCGTCAGCCTGGACGACGGATCCAAACGTCTGATGTTGGACTTGAAGCCAGAACAGTCTACCGCAGAGACATGAGTGTGGCCAACTGAAACACATATTGGTGGGAGGGGTAGCAGAAGGAAGGGATGATTTGCATTTACATTGCTCTTTTCCCAATATCAGACCATCCCATAGCGCTTCTCAATAACATTGAATGGTTGCTGAGAGTTCACATTGGGAGGGAAAGGTCGATTGCGATGTAGACCATGATTGGCAGTGGCAGAGCCATCTTGGTGACTACAGGCCCGCACCCTCTCAGCAGATAGCGGAGCCACTCTGGAGCTGAACCAGGAGCCTGTTAGAGATAGTTGTCCTTGTCTGTGGCTGGAGCGATGCACCACGCAGAACCCTCAACTCTCACCATCACAACGCTGGGCATTTAATTCCATCTTCAGCTGACGCATCCTCCCTCATCCTCTACTCATTTGATCATGACCTTTATAAGCAGCCCCAATACCACCACCTCCTGTCCCCTTCAGCAGGGCTTACAGTCAGATACCTGCTCACCTCCTAAACTGCCGTGAAAGATTGCACTGCAAGAGCTCTGCTTTCATAACCAATCTTTTATGAGCTTCATGTTCTGCTGAACCCATAAAATTGCTTTAATTACAATCAGCTTGCTTGGGATTTTATAGAAAATATTTGGCTGTTTTTGTTTCTGTGTAAACATATCCCGCCTGTTCTGACGCCAAAAAACACAGAACAAAACAGCATTAAGAGTTATTAAAGCAATAGAAATGTGAAAAAAAAATACAGCCTCTCCCTCTTTAAGGGCTCCTTTGCATATGAAGCTGGAGCCCAGTTCAGAGAGCTAAATAGTGCACCGAGTATAATTCAGTCCTAAAAGGTCACACAATCTCAGTGAGGGTACAGTAGTGCAGTGGTTATGTTCCCTGGCTGGGAGTCCTACATGAATATGAGTTCAAAAAGTTGCCACAGGCTGTTTTACAAATTTGAATTCAGTTTAATAAAGAAAAGCTGGTGTGCGTGACCATGAAGGTGTCAGATTCTTAGATAAGCTCCCATCTACAAAAGCCCTCCTTCCACAGCCACTCCCAAATCTGCAGCCTCTACCCACCTAGACGAACAAGGGCAGCGGGCGCATGTTAACACCACCGCCTGCCCGTTCCCCTGTAGTCACTCACCATCCTGACTTGGAAATATATCGGCCATTCGTCCAAAGTCGCTGGGTCAAAATCCTGGAACTCCCTCCCTAACAGCACAGTGGGTGTACCTACACCACTTGGACTGCAGCGGTTCAAGAAGGCAGCTCACCACCACTTTCCCGAGGGCCATTAAGGACGGGCGACGACCGCCTGGCCTCACCAGCGACAATCATGCCCCACGTGAAAGAATAAAAAAAAGTGTGTGACAATGCCAGTCCCATACTAACATGGCTGACACTTAACTCCTCTCTGAAATGCCTTCGTTAGTCACTCAATTGTATCAAACCTCGAGAGGCAATCGCATCAGTCCAAAAGACAAAATGGCTTGTCAGCTCCTTCTCAGGGCAACTCGGGATGGGCAACAAATTGAGAAAATGCAGTAAAATCTGGGCAACAAATTGCTGGCCTTGCCAGCATCACCTAACCCCAGAATAAATAAAAAACACTTCACTGAATATTGCAATGAAACTCTTGCCCCACATGATTTCCATTTCACATGGCAGCAGTTGGAAAAGTGATTCAAAATAGTTGTTAGAATCCATAGATTCATAGAATCTCTACAGTACAGAAGGAGGCCATTCGGCCCATTGAGTCTGCACTGGTACTGTGAAAGAGCATTCTACCTCGGTCCACCCCCTGCCCACCCCACCCAATCCCGGTAAACTAGCCTGCACATCTTTGGACTCTAATGGGTAATTTATCATGGCCAATTCATCTAACTTGCACATCTTTGAACTCTGGAAGGAAACCGGAGCACCCGGAGGAAACCCTCAGACGGGGGAGAGCGGCAGATACCTCACAGGTAGTCACCCGACGTTGGAGTTGGATTGGATTTGTTTATTGATTGGATTGGAGTTGAACCCGGGTCCCTGGTGCTATGAGGTAGCAGTGCTAACCACCGTGCTAGTGTAAGTGTAAAGTCGCCATAGTCCCAGATGACCATAGGCTGCTTTCCCCTTTGAGGGGGGAGAGCTGACTGGTGGTGATTTAACCTGAGGGTCACCACACCTCAGGCGCGGAGCAAGATTGAGAAGGCGTGTCCATCATGAATGCAGGCTCTAAAGGCCAAATGGCCTCCTCCTGCTCCTATTTTCTAAGTTTTTCTATAATCACTGTGCTACTATGTCACCCAAATACAAATTGAATTTTAGTTATGATATTCTTCTCACTATTTAATATCTTTCAACTATGTACTGTCCACAAGCCTCTGAAATGACTCAACTGCGAATGTCTGGTCTTTCAGAGCTCCATCAAGTGCCTTGACTCTGCTTACAATTCAATCTCTTCCTCTCAGCTTTTCTCACCATAAATTTGAAGCCCCCAGGAGCAGTGTGTCTCTTTTGGTTTTGAAGACTCTCATTCACTAGCTGTCCTGTTGGCTCGGGGTGATGGCATAAAATGCTTTCTAGCAATGGAGCAGCCTATTATACATCTCTCCCTCATTAACTTCCACGCAGTTGACTGAGGGGAGGG
Source organism: Scyliorhinus canicula (assembly GCF_902713615.1). Lineage (NCBI taxonomy): Eukaryota > Metazoa > Chordata > Chondrichthyes > Carcharhiniformes > Scyliorhinidae > Scyliorhinus > Scyliorhinus canicula. The sequence goes on from NC_052146.1 coordinate 303,655,397, forward strand.
ATGGATCGGAGGGGTGGCTGAATCCATTACACTCATTTGACACGATTGAAGTTAAAAACATACCCTGTATTATTTGACACACTGAGGAAAAATTCTCTCTTTGTATTTTAGTGCCTCCAAACTGGACCTAGCCATATTATGGTCTCCAATTGCTTGACAACATTTTCATTATTAAATGGCCATTTCTCCCTTAACCTCAGACGCCTTCTCTACCACTTCTCTGTCAAACCTTCCCAATTGTAAAAACCTTTACCAAAAATAAACAGTGCAAGGCACTACCATTCTGCTAGTCTCATAATTTCAACAGCTCCATGTCTAAGACGTCTTTTGGTCTTCCTTGCTATTTTGACTGTAAGATGGTGTAATATCTTTTCATTTCCTGTCATGCCCATTGTAACTTCCTTTCAAATGCCCTCCTTTTGGCCCTGATTACTCAGATGTTTCTCCTTCCTCACTTAGAATCACAAAATCACAGCCCGAGATGAGTCCATTCATCCCACTGTGTCTGTACTGGCCCTCTGAAAGGGCTATCCCCCTCCTTCCCAATGTCCTTGTGAAGTTTTCTTTTTCCAATTATTTTCCAAAAGTTACATTGAATATACTCCTACCGACCTCCAGATCCCAACTGCCTCATGTGTGGAAGATTTCTTCTCATCTCCCTCAATGCCAGCAAAACTAAGGAGCTGATCATTGACTTCAGGAAGCAAAGTGTCATACACACTCCTGTCTGCATCAACGGGGCCCAGGTGGAGATGGTTGACAGCTTCAGATTCCCAGATGTGCACATCACCAACAATTTGTCCTGGTCCACCCACGTCAAGGCTACGACCAAGAAAGCACAATAGCACCTATACTTCCTCAGGAACTAAGGAAATTCGGCATGTTCACATCGACTGTCACCACTTTTTACAGATGCACCACAGAAAGCATCCTATCTGGTTGCATCACAGCCTCGTATGGAAACTGCTCGGCCCAAGACCGTAAGAAACTGCAGAGAGTGGTGCACACAGCCCAGTCCATTGCCGGAACTCACCTCCCATCCATTGATTTTGTCCACACCTCCCGCTGCCTTGGGAAAGCGGGCAGCATAATCAAAGATCCCTCCCACCCGGGTTATTCTCTCTTCCAACCTCTTCCATCGGGCAGGAGATACAAAAGTCTGAGAACATGCACGAACAGATTCAAAAACAACTTCTTCCCAATTGTTACCAGACTCCTGAATGACCCTCTTATGGACTGAACTGATCTCTCTACACATCTTCTCTACTGAGTAGTTCTACACCCCGTATGCTTCACCCAATGTCTAAGTATTTATATTGTGTATCTATCATATATCCTGGGCTGGATTCTCTGCTGTCAGGATTCTCTGTTGCCCATGCCTGGGGGTGGCGTGGGGCTGCCAACAATGGGAAATCCCATTGGCCAGCTGGTGAGATGGAGAATCCCGCCGCTGGCAGGGGCGCGGCCCTCCAGAGCACTGGTGTGGCGGGATGGAGAATCCCACCCCGTGTTTTTCATGCATGGAACAATCTGCCGGACTGTACACAGAGCAATACTTTTCACTGTACCTCGGTACACATGACAATGAATCAAATCAAATCAAATGATATCTCTCCCCTGGCTCTTTTCTCGATTCACCTAAATCGGTATCCCTTGATTACAAACATGTTTATCTGTGGCAGTAATTTATACTTATTTACTCTGTCAAGAACACTCTGGAGCTGCCCACATCACAGGGACTACAGCGGTTCAAGAAGGCAGCTCATTGTCACTTTCTCAAGGGCAATTAGAGGAGGGCAATGAATGTTGGTCTAACCAACGATGCCCACATCCTATAAAATAATTTAAAAAAATGATTCTATTTTCCATTGCCCCATAACAGGCTCCTAGATAACTGATCCACTTTTTGCGGCCTGTCTTCGAGAGGGTAATTGCCATTATACCTCTCCTCATTCTTCCACCATTGCCATGGAGTCAGAGAATTCTGGAAAAGGTTTCCCCGAGAGGACAGGATCAGGAATGGAGTAGGTGTCCAGTGAACTCCTGTCACGGACAGTGTTTGTATTTGCAGGAACAGAATCATGTTGTGTAGCTATGCTTTATAATAAATGATTTCACGTATTAACTGGCTGAAAATTGCTGACTAAGTGTAGAAGGGACTTTAGTTGGCAGATTATCTGCCTTATTTGATAAAAGTTTACAGGAAAAAAGTGCAGAACTTTGGACAGAGGGAGACTCCATACTTTCCAACACCGGAAGGCTTCACCTTCATCCAACAGGTTCCATTGGAGGAGTGTGTACGAGGGCAAAAGGGACCCAAAACCATTTCCTCCATTTTTGTCAGCAGCAAACAAGGTAAGAGAAAATGGTGGGTTGTGCAGGTCGGCCGGCATGGGTCGCAAAGGTCGGCCGGCGTGGGTCGCAAATTTTCGGTCGGGTTGGGTCCCGAAGGTTGGCCGGTTGATAAAAATGGGTCCACGGAAAAAAAGTTTGAAGAACACTGTTCTAGATTATAATGGTCGTGGGTTTGGACGGTGCTGCCTAAGGAGCCTTGGTGAGTTCCTGCAGTGCATCTCCTAGATTGTACTGTGTGACTGTGGTGGAGGGGAGTGAACGTTGAGGGTGGTGGATGGGGTGCCAATCAAACGGGCTGATTTTGTGTCCATGGTGTCCAGCACTCATCCAGCCACATGATTCAGTGTTTAAAAAAAAAGGCAAAACTGCATCACTGAGTCTATAAAAATTCAGAATTTAAAATGGAGTCACGTTAACAGGGGTGGCAGTGCGCAGGCTGCTTCTGTTGCCCCTAGATGGGTGTCCTGAGAAGATGCTGGCTGGGCGTGGAATGTATTGTCAAAGGTTAGAAGCCAACTGCGTCGTGATGATTCCAGTAAACAGAACATGGGAACTGCAGGAAGATGAGTAAAACATTCCTTTTCACCTTTCAATCACATCAAACCCATTGGGTCAAGTGCAGTGTGCGTTTTTGACCTCCGTCTGATTTTACTAAAAGCAGCGTCTTGCTTGATTTCATGGGATTCTCGCCCAGAAAATTTGGATTAAGTTACACCGCCAACCATCCCCATGGTGTTCTTGGTTTTGTCCTCGTGCATGAACTGAATTTAGGAATTGGAATAGATTTGCAGGATGATTTTGAGGATTCCCATTTGGCAGAAGTGGGGCATTCGACATACTGAAAGTGGATTAAGAAGAAGCTCACCTTCACATTCTCGAGGGCAACGATAGGTGGGCAATAAACACCAACCTTGCCAGCGATGCCCACATCTCAAAAAATGAATAACGAAAAGTCTTTCATGGGGAACTTTGTCTTATGTTTTGTGAAAATCTAACATACCTTGCTTGATCAACCTGACTTGCATTATGCTCAAAGTCAGCTGACTGCATTCGTGCAAATGTACCTCAGTTTTTCCATTATTAAGGTGAATGGTGAGGTCAATGGAGTGGAGCTTCACCAAGAGGATTTCCCATAATATGGGAGGTGAGGGGTGGGGGGGGGGGGGGGGGGGGGGTAATGTGGGCCAATTGTTGTTGTTGATTTAAGGAATGATTAAGAGAGATTTGGCAGAGGGAGAGATTGTGGGATATGAGAGACAGAATTATGTGTGGGAATCGATCCTCAACTTCAGAACAAGCAGCCACATTGACCACAGCGGTTTGTTCAGATTCTATGTTTACTGGATCCGTGGTGGCTGTTATCCCACTTCCAACGGGAAAGAGAACTGCAAATTGAGCTTTAAAAGCGATGGAAATGTCAAAACAAGGCAGAATTCCTGTGCACAAAGCTAAGTGTGAATTCCCAGTTTGTCTTCAGTCTTAAATGGTCTGTTGCACAGATGATGAGGGAATGTGCAGTGACCCCAAGGCATGCAGAAAGTACGGTACTTCTATCACCACTTTGCTATTTGACATTTTTCAATTTAATCTCCATTTGTATGCTTCTCTGTTGGAAACATTGGAAATGACTGGCAGTCAATATAATAGAGAGCTTTACAGGTCAGAGTTGCAAACTTTATTCAAATCTTCTGGCAATTAGTTCATCCCAAAGACGATAGCATTCCAATTAGGCCCACATGTTTCATTACTTAAGAAAATAGATTGTAAAATTGCAACACTGGGTTTATGGATTGCCAGATTAAGAGTCTCAACTGAAGGTGGTTTAATGCGGTGACACTGGCCAGATTGCATTTGTTGCCCGTCTCTAGTTACCCTGAGAAGGTGTTGGGAAGGTCTTCCTTTATAGTGATCACATTGCAAAGCTGAGAGTCAACCACATAGACTGAATAGGAGTTTAATTGTTCGCTAGATTTTCGACATAACATGAGAATGTTGGAATAGGTGTAGGCCATTCTCTCCCTCTGCCATTCAGCCCTCATATGTATTCTATCATTCAATCAAATCATGGTTGATCAATGATTGATCATGGTTCAATTTGTCAACCTTTTTTTTCTACATTGCTTTTTATCCTTTCTGAAAGAAAATCTGCCAATCTCAGTCTCCCATTGACGCCCAGCATCCACAGGGATTTAAGGTACTAAATTCTGGATTTCCACTTTCTTCCATGGAGAAAATGTTTCCCGATTCTCTTCTTAAATGTCCTTGCTTTCATTTGAAGACTCTGATCTGCAAACTAACCTTCCTTGTTGGGCATTGATGAACCAATCCACAAAAGATAGAAATAAAGGTTTCATTAATATCACATCTCTCACATTCTCAGGACATCCTAATTGAGTGTTTCACATCCAGCGAGGGAAGAGATAATCCCTCCTCTTCCATGAATAACGCTTTTGGTATTCCTTATGTCATTCCGAGAAAGTAAATGGGGTCTTGATTTCATAACATAACTGACTTGGAAGACAACGGGTTGAATTCTCCGCCGTCGGGATTCTCCGTTTTGCCGGCAGACAGGGGATTTCCCGACGGTGTGGGGCTGCCCCACAATGGGAAATCCCATTGACCAGTCGGCGAAACGGAGCTTCCCAATGGCGTGCCGCACCAGAAATTTGGTACGACGTGACGGAGAAACCCGTGCAGCATCTCTGACAATGCAGCATTCCCTCAGCACAGCACTGGACCATTAGCCTGTATTTTATGCTCCCGTCTTTGGTGTGGATCTGGCCCATGGGCCGGAATTCTCTGGCCATTCGTTGGAGGTGGGATTCTTTGGTCCTGCCGGCAGCGCATCCCCGCCCATTCATTTCCCGACGGAATTCCCATTGACAGTGGCGTGCCGCCTCCCGTCGCTGAGAAACACGTGGCTGGGAGATCGGAAAATCCCGCCCATGATCTTCTGATTGAAAATTTCCCATCATGTATGCCTGATACTGAGTTTATTACGGTTAATTTCGCAATTAACTGTGATGGTATCCTGAATTCCCAGTCTTTGGGTTACTAGTCGGGGAACACATCACATTTATGCAGCAGGTTTATACTTATTATTGACTTTAGACCAAATTGTGCCATTTAGACTTCAGAATTTGGAAGGATAGAAAGATTGAAAATGGCTGAAATTCAGGGAGGAAACATTTGTTCCTGGCATTCAGTTGGTACTCGGGATGAGGTGGATACAGAAATTGAGATTTTCATTTGATACAAGTTGTCCTGAAGATTGGAAAGTGTAAGCGTGAGGGTAAAATGAACCAAGAAATGATGACTAATTGACCCCAAATCTTGACTTTCAAAAGCTTGTAGGTGAGAGATGGAAGATGGGTCCGGATGGATATATTATTGTGGCACCTTTTCTCTCATAGGATGAAGGTTTATGCCGTGGGTGGTCAACTGTTTGTTAAGCATCACCTAATGTGGCTCAGGAGCCCCACTTTAGAACATTAGTCTCTGCCACATTTACTGCAGATGAAGACGGTAGGGCTGAGAAGGTGCACGATTCGCTTGTCCTCGGTTTTCTCTGTGCCCTCTTCTCGGCCAGCTGAGCTTTTTCTTTCTGCTTGACTCTTCCAACACCCCTCCAAACAGTCAGCCTGCAGAGACAAAGAGTGTGTGGAACAATAGTAACCTGACTGAGAACATCAAACTCTGATTGTATCAAGCCTGCATCCTCGATGCATTCCCCTACAGAAGGAGATCTGGATAACATATACTGGGCAGGGGAAAAGGCCAAGCAGTTTCCACCTTTACTGTCTCAGATGCATCCTCAATATCTCTTGGCAGGACAAGGTCACCAACTTGGAGGTCCTGAATCATGCTAATTCCATCAGCATCTACTCATTGCGAAGAAGCTCTAATCTCATTGGATGGATATACCCAAGGACCTTCTTTACAGTGAACAGGCCTCTCTGTCCTCACCACTTGGACATCCAAACCTCAACAAAAAGACAGCTGAAAGCAAGATATGAAGTTAATGGATATGAAAATGAACTTTAAGAAAAATATGAAGGGCTATAGGGAAAGAGAAGAGGGGTTGGGACTAATTGGATAGTTCTTTCAAAGAGCTGGTACAGATATGATGGGCCAAATAGCCACATCCTATGATGTAAAATGTGATTCAGTGAGAACAAGAGTTTTGATGTTTTCGAAGTCCAAGCATGAGTTAATTACTTAAAAAAATTAATTATGATCATATTCATCGGCATTTTTCAGTAACTCAAACCAGTCAATTCATTTCTTTTTTCTTTAGCCAATTCCATTTGAATTTGTTTCTTTTTCTCTTGCTCCAGCTGTTTTTAACAATTTTCTGGCGCGCTTATTGATCTTCTCTCATACTAGTACCATTTCTGTCCTTTCAAATGACAATTAATGGGTGCGTGAGAACGGCTTATGTGCAGTCTGTAGTCCAATGCTCCATGTCTAGCTCTACCAATATGGTGAGCGGCACAACTCCAGCCAGGAATTGGCGCTCACTTCCTGTCTTCCACTGGTCAGTTGGTTAGTGACTGAAAAGCGGCTGCTGCGCTATAGAGATCAGGTCTCGCCCATTTGAATTGATCAGATTAGAATAGGGCTGCATCGTCCTTGGCTATTGCAGCTGATGATATACAAAAAAGGCAAAGGATATGATGGAGAAATTGAGAGGGACATAGAACATGCAGTATGGAAGGAGGCCATTCGGCCCATCGAGTCTGCACCAACCCACCCAAGCCCTTACCTCCACCCCATCCCCCATTAACCCCTCCTAACATTTTTTGGACACTAAGGACAATTTTAGCACGGCCAATCCATCTAACCTGCACGTCTTTGGACTGTGGAAGGAAACCGGAGCACCCGGAGGAAACCCACGCAGACAAGGGGAGAGAGTGCAGACTCTGCACAAACAGTGACCCAGCGGGGAATCGAACCTGGGACCCTGGTGCTGTGAAGCCACAGTGCTAACCACTATTCTCCGCCACCCGGAAATTGGCGGGAGCGGGAATCGCGCCATGTCGAGCGGCGAGGCCCCTGCGGCGATTCTCCGGCCCGCGGTGGGCCGAAGTCCCACCGCTGGGAGGCCTCACCCGCCGCCGAGGTTTGAACCACCTCTGGTGGCGGCGGGATCAGCGGCGCGACCGGTCCCCCGGGGTCCTGGGGGGGGCGCGGGGCGATCGGACCCTGGGAGGTGCCCCCACGGTGGCCAGGCCCGCGATCGGGGCCCACCGATCAGGGATCGGGCCAGTGCCCTGGAGGCACTCTTTCTCCTCTGCCGCCGCCACGGCCTCCGCCATGGCGAGAGCGGAAGAGAAACCCACAGCGCGTATGCGCGAACTGGCAAAAGAATTTCGGCCAACCCCGGCACCGGGCGACGGGCCTGAAAGGCCACTGGCGCCGGTTTTTGCGCCAGTCGTCGTGGTGCCAACTGCTCCGGCGCGGGGCTAGCCCCCAAAGGTGCAGAGAATTCCCCACCTTTGGGGAGGCCCGACCCCAGAGTGGTTGGTGCCACTCCCCTACGCCGGGACCCCCCGTCACGCCGGGTAGGGGAGAATCCAGCCCCTGGTGACCGCTGTGCTTTGGGCTCAGCCAAGGTCCTCAGGCATTTTAAAATAACATCTAAATTCACCTGTGTTGCGACTTGGATCACGTCTGGAAGCGACTGTGCGCTAGCCCAGGGGGCGGCACGGTTGCACAATGGTTAGCACTGCTACCTCACAGCGCCAGGGCCATGGGTTCAATTCTGGCCTTGGGTTACTGTCTGTGGAGTTTGCATGTCCTTCCTGTGTCTGCGAGGGTTTCCTCCGGGTGCTCTAGTTTCCTCCCACAGTTTAAAGATGTGTAGGTTAGGTGGATAGGCCAGGCTATTTGCCCCTTAGTGTCCAAAGATTAGGTGGAGTTCTCTTTTGGAGGGTCGGTGCAGACCCGCTGGGCCGAATGGCCTCCTGCTGCACTATTGGGATCCTGTGATGACCCTGCATATTCTGATAATCATCTAAAGTCCTCTTGGATGCCTCGACCAAACCTGCCTCCACCACACGTCCCGTCCGTGGATTCTAGACCCGAGCCTCTCGCTGGGTGAAATTTTATTATTCTCACATCACATTTGGTACTTTTGCAAATCATTTTAAATCATCCTCATCCTCGATCGGGAATAATTTCTCCCATCAAATATTGCCCAGTGAGAGGGAAGATGGGGCCTGAGTTGAACAGATCTTTTACAGAGATCGCATTTTCTTCAGTAATGCGCAGCACTTTGGGGCTTTATCGTGTGAATATCACACAATTATAATTAATTACTTTGCTCGAGATCAGTATGACTCTTCTTTGGAATCGACTTTCAATTCAACCCGACTTGACCACCAACACCCCCCCCCCCCCCCGCCCCCCCGCCCCCCCCGCCATCCCAACACCGCCGCTAGCCCTCAATTTGCATGTTGCTCCCAAACTACAGTGCCCATGTTCATGCTGTGAGGTCACCGTTAGGCAGCCTTTCCCAGGAGAAGTGCTTTCCAAACAAAAGTCAGCCTACTGCTGCCAAGGCATGTGTGCCCAGAGAACCACGCAGGAAGTGCGTCAGCATCTGGGAGAAGCTGGTACCTGTGGAGCAGCTGAAACAATCTGTCTGGCACGAGTTAAAGGCAGCTGATGAAGCGACCGTGGAGAGTTCTTCCTTGAGGCAGTTATGAACTGCGGCCAATGCTGTCTCCAACAGGCAGCTGCCCAACGTCAGACTCTTGAGAGGAGGTAATGAAGAATGGTCCAGGAAGGGACCTCCAGTGGACTTCAGCTGCTCCCTGAAGAACAATATCCACATGCCGATGGAAGCAATACCGGAAAGTCCGTTAAGGACTCTCTCATGAAGCGGCATATTACACCAGGAAAATAGGCACTGAAACGAATCACCTCGAGGAAAGCGATCCTTGAGAATGAGTCATTCACAAAGCTTTTGGATTATCGATGGACTCCTCCCTGGAGGGTACAGTGGGTTGCTTTCCCTTGGTGAGTAATACAACGTTTAAAGGCTGTGTCCTCGATGGATCGCCTTCTTGCTTAAAGAGGAATTATTTCAACTGGTCTGAAAATACTTGATTGAAAGTTCTGAGCGTGTATTGACTAATAAAGCCACCCACTGTGTGATTTGGCATTTCACCGCTGTTCCGAGCTCACATGTGTTGTATTCCTTAACACTGCTGATCAAAGGCGCTCTGGGAGTAAATATTCTGCCCAGTGTTTCCCCTTAACTTAACATAAATTAAGTTAAACTATATCAAAAAGCTTTTCTTCAGCTAAATTCGAAAACGTGTCAGTCGCAATGAGGCAAAACAATGGAACCAAACCCGCGATAAAATCTCTCGTTGCAAAAATCTAACATGTTTTAGAAATATAAGTTTCAGATTTGGAATTTGTATTTTTAAATATAAAACATGGAAAATCTTGGTTGAGGAGCTGGTAAGGAATCTAACGTAATTGGTTCAATTACAGTTCAAAGGGTAACCTCTGGTTTCTTGCAAGGTCTGATTGGAAGTGGGGATACCATAAACAATGGATGATCAATCTCTGAGATCTTGCTAGGGATAGGGTGTCTATAACTATTTCATTGGGGGATGTAAATTAGTAATGTAGTCCACAGATCAACAAAGCTAAAAGCACATTTATAAATAAGAGTGCACTGTTGTGGGTTTCATCTGTGTATTTTCTCACAGCACACAGGCAATCAGCTTGGAGCATCTTGGCTGAAGACAGAGGGAGATAGAATCTGCCGAGAGCTGGGAAGTGGTGTGAAACCATAACAAAGGCCTATTAGAAACTAAAAGTGATTTTTCTGATGTTAAAAGTCACAAAGCAAGAATTCAGTGGGGTCCCAAGGTGTTGCTGAGAAGTCCATCATTGTGAGACCTTGGAGGGGAGTTTGAGGATCAGTAAATCAAAAGCTAGTGGAAGGATTTTCATTAACTCTCATATCTCAGAGAAATAGCTGGAAAACTGAGGAGAAAACAAAGTGAATTCCAGAGACCTGTGGCATACATTGGCTCGGTCCCAGAAGAAATGAATGTGCAGTCAAGATATTATAATTTATGAAGGAACTCTTGGGTAGAATTAAAAGTAGAATGGGGGTTAAAATCTAAGTCTTTACAAACATTAACAGTCTCTACAGTAGTGGTAACATTTTAAAATGGATTAATGAAGACTGTTGCAAAGAACTTTATGAATAGCAGATTGAACTCCTGATCGGACAGAGTACATACTTGCCCACTACAGCCCCCATGGCTTATAGTGAATACGATGAGTAATGTTTGCAGTGAAAGGCAGTGATTAGTACGAGTGCATACTTTACTTGTGTGGCACTGCTGCTTAAATTGTTTAGTGACCTTCTGTGTCTTCTTGTTATTGGGTGTTCTAAAATTGGGATAGAAAAGATAGGGTTCCAATGGCTCACTTGAAACGGCAGCGCAGCCACTACTGACCCTGAATTAAATCACTTTGATGTTTCATATCTACCCTTATCTCGCTAGAATGACTCCACCCTTTAGCAGATTGACCAAGTGCATGTGGAGGAGTGTTCAGGATTATGATATCATTGTTACAGCCCAGGTCAACACATTTTATGCCTAGCTGAGTGGCGGTAAATGTAAAATGTAATATCAACACCTACAACAAATTACCTGGGTCGTTTATTAGATTGCTAATTGTGGCAGTTGGCTGTGTAAACTCGACAGCAATGTCCCAACAATTCAACAGTGGCTACACTTCAAAATTACTTTATTGGCTGTAAAGCATTATGGAACCCTCCTGAAATCATGAAATATGTTCTTTAAATGCAACACCTTTTCTTTCTTTCAGTCCTGTTACAGGTGATAGTGAAAATGGTCAACGTTGACACAGACTAACCACTCTGTGGGTGAAGAAATTTCTCCCCATCTCAGTCCTATATGATTTACCCCATACCCTTAGATTGCAAACTTTTGGTTCTGGACTTGCCCACCATCAGGAACATACGACCTGCATCGATCTTGTCTAGTCCTGTTAGAATTTTATAGTGTCTATGAGATATCATAGAGGGCAGCACGGTAGCATTGTGGATAGCACAATCGCTTCACAGCTCCAGTGTCCCAGGTTCGATTCCGGCTTGTGTCACTGTCTGTGCGGAGTCTGCACATCCTCCCCTTGTGTGCGTGGGTTTCCTCCGGGTGCTCCGGTTTCCTCCCACAGTCCAAAGATGTGCAGGTTAGGTGGATTGGCCATGATAAATTGCCCTTAGTGTCCAAAATTGCCCTTAGTGTTGGGTGGGGTTACTGGGTTATGGGGATAGGGTGGAGGTGTTGACCTTGGGTAGGGTGCTCTTTCCAAGAGCCGGTGCAGACTCGATGGGCTGAATGGCCTCCTTCTGCACTGTAAATTCTATGAAATCCCTCACTGTTCTGAACTCCAGTGAATATAATCTTTTTTTAAAAATTTAGATTACCCAATTATTTTTTCTATTAAGGGGCAATTTAGCGTGGCCAATCCACCTACTCTGCACATCTTTGGGTTGTGGGGGCGAAACCCACGCAGACACGGGGAGAATGTGCAAACTCCACACGGACAGTGACCCAGAGCCGGGATCGAACCTGGGACCTCAGCGCCGTGAGGCGGTTGTGCTAACCACTAGGCCACCATGCTGCCCTCAGTGAATATAATCTTAACCGGCTGAATCTCTCCTCATATTTCAATCCCACCATTTCAGTAATCAGTCTGGTGAACCTTCGCTGCACTCCCTCGAGAGCAAGAACATCCTTCCTCAGGAAAGGAGACCAAAACTGCACACAATATTCCAGGTGTGGTCTCACCAAGGCCCTGAGCAATTACAGCAAGACATCCTAGCTTCTGTACTCAAATTCCCTCATTATGAAGGCCAAAATACGATTTTCCTTCTTTCCTGCCTGCTGAACCTGCATGCATACTTTCAGCAACTGGTATACGACGACACCCAGGTTTCATTGCAAGTTCCCCTCTCTCAATCCATAGCCATTCAGATAATAATCTCCCTTCCTGTTTCACTACCCCACATTTATCCAAATTATACCACATCTGCTATGCATCTGCCCACTCAACTTGAAGCATTCTGCAATCTCCTCACAGTTCACCTTCCCACCCAGCTTTGCAAATTTGTAGATGTTACATTTCAGTTCCCTTATCTAAATCATTAATATATATTGTGAGTAGCTGGGTCCCCGGCACCGATCCCTGCGATACCCCACTCGTCACTGACTGTCGCTTGGGAAAAAGGACCCGTTTATTTCTACTCTTTGTTTCCTGTCTGCCAACCAGTTTTCTATCCATCTCAACACATTATCCCCACTCCCTTTAGTTTTACACGACCACCTCTTATGTGGGACTTTGCGGAAAGCCTTCTGAAAATCCAAATAAACCTGCATTGAAGGCCTGATGTGTGATAAATCCTCCACTGCATCAGTGGCCCGCTGAGAAGACTATTGCTAACTTCCTAAGCAGCAAATATACCCAAATTGCACCTAAAAACTTTATGCATTTGACGAACGGTCATGGATGGGTTACCAGTGAGGGTTGCTTTGGAGTTTGTAATCCATGTTTGTGCCCTCTTCTTTCAAAGAGACATTGTTGAAGCAAACCCAATGAATGAAGAGAGATGGTTCATCAACTCAGAGTTCAAAAGTATGAGGCGAGATTCATAGGACTGAAGTTGTTTTCATTGGATGGTGGATGATTGCGATGGGATGTGAGCCAGCCTTTAAAACATTGAATGGCTAATGTGAATTCCATCAGGTCTGTGTTATTTGAACGCAAAGTGCTGAACTTGAAGATTTCAGCATAAGGTTAACAAACTTTGTGGAGGGTTTGAGAGCCGATCTGGAAACTGCTTCCTGACAGAGCTCTGGATATGTAGAGTGAACTCCCAGGTAAAGTGGCACCAATCGTCCCTTTGGAAGAGATTGGAGAAATGTCTTGCTCGCAGTAGGCATTAGGTAGGGGAAGTGTGAGCTTCCTGTTGTTGAGATTCAGCCCTCACCCTGCTGTTGACTGCCCTGTGTAACTAGCCCTCCCAACCCTCTGCCTACCTCCTTCCCCACTCTAATTGGAGTTGACTGCTAGAATACGAGGCATCCCGTTCGTACAGCTGCTTGCTGCTGACTATCTTGTCAGTTCTTGTTTGGCAACTCTGAACAGAGACATATTAATGAGTCCCGGCTGTTATAATTAGCTGGGTGCCCCAGTGCCTCTCCTGGATCAGAGACAAGTCTGCCACAACCTCCTCTGTAAATCCTGCTTCAGCTCCATCCGCAACCCTTCCCTCGAGGTCTGTCAAAATTTACTTGTCTAAACTGCCCCTTGGGCATCATTTTGAGGACAGATCAATATTGGGCTCTTACAGATGCCAAAGATGTTGATGAGCTCTGTTACTTTGCATTTGGTGCTAAGCGGTTTTTATTTAGTTAAATAGTGACAACAACCCTGTTATTCAGAAGGAGGCGTGATGCTATTTGGACTGGGACCAATCTCATTCCCTTGCGGATGAGGAATTAAGTGTTTGCGAGACAGCATGCCTCCTTCAAAGAGGTGTGGCTGAGCCATTTCTATCCCTGCTATATAGTGGCCGCCTATTATTCCTACAAATGATATTGTGTGAATGTTGAGGTCCTTGAAATATTAACTGGTGATAATATCTGCAGATGCCTTAGGGTAAGAGAATAAATGTATTTTTGGATCATTCCAATTAACCCATCGCTGTGCAACGGGGCATTTGTCAAAGGCAGCGATTGGCAGATAGGCGTCAACAGAGGGAGAAAAATTATTTGTTCATTGATACTCCGAATATCGCAGTAAGTATTTGCTAGCTGATATTGTAAATGGATCCCTCTTCTCAAAACACCCATGAAAACTCCCTTGTTAATAAAACCATTCTCAATCTTTCAGACGTTTCAAATTGTCATCCCATTGCCAACATCACCTTCTTCTTCAATGTTTTTGGACACGTTGTCACCTCCCTGTGACCAATCTGTTCCCATCCTTCCCGCAAATCCATATTTCAATCTCTCCAATCAGGTTTCAGCGCCTGCCTCCTCATCAAAGTTACCAAAGACATCTTCTGCGATGTGGCAACGGTACATTTTCAATGTCCTTCTTGGCCACTCTGCAACCTCTGTTAACCATATCATCCTCCTCCAACCCCTCTCCATGATTGACCAGCTCACTGCAGCTTCTTTCATTTCTTTCTGCATTGACATTTCCAACTGTTGCCAGAGCATCTCTTGTATTGACTCCTATTTCAGCCCTGCACAGCTCACAGTGCCTCTGGAAAATCCAAACATTTGTCATTGTCCTCCCTGGGATGTGGGCTTCGCTGGCTAGGCCATCATTTCTTGTTCATCTCTACTTGCCCTTCAGAAGGTGGTGGTGAGCTGCCTTCTTGAACCGTTGCAGTGTGTGTTGTGTAGGTATACCCACAGTGCTGTTAGGGAGTTCCAGGATTTTGCCCCAGCGACAGTGAAGGAACAGGGATATATTTCCAAGTCAGGGTGGGGAGTGACTTGGAGGGGAACCTCCAGGTGGTGGGGTTTCCATATGTCTTCTGCCCTTCTCCTTCTAGATGGTAGCTGCCGTGGGTTTGGAAGGTGCTGTCTATGGAACCTTGGTGAGTTACTGCAGTGCATCTTGTAGATGGTACAAAAGGCTGCCACTGTTTGCTGGTGGTGGAGGGATTGAATGTTTGTGGAAGGGGGAGCAATCAAGCGGGGCTGCTTTGCCCTGGATGGTGTTGAGCTTCTTGAGTGTAATTGGAGCTGCACTCATCCAGGCAAGTGGAGAGTATTCCGTTACACTCCTGACTTGTGTGTGTAGATTCTGGACAGGCTTTAGGAGGGGGGTCAGGAGATGAGTCAACTCAATTATAATTGGGGAGGAGGACATCACACAGTGACATACCTTTCTGAAACAATGAATAGAATTTACCACAGTAAATATGGATAGATACCAAACCAAAGAACAGGTAGAGGAACAGATAATGAGGAAGGTGCAGGTTAGGTCCAGTGGAATGGACAATGGATGGATTAGGAATTTATACAGGGCTGTACACAGGGAAGGTACAGATGTGGAGACAGGAAGTGTAGATCGGATGCAACAGGACTCTGCAGAAATCAGCCAATTATTTTCTCAGAGAGAAGAGCACTGTAAGAGTGTGATGCACGCGTAAGCAATGCACAGAAGCAAACAAGTCAGTCTGGTACCTCTCAAACTTCCGTAGGGACAGGTTATTGACTTAACAGAGCGCAATGATTGGAAAATATTTCTGTTATCCACGTCTAGCATTAATCCACGTTAATAGAACAGTTCTCAATTGCAAATTCCTGTTCCGTTAGTCATCTGTTGCTCAGATTTCAGCTTCAGTCGCACATGCTATAAATATGACATATTCTATGATGTTGACTTCCTGCCGAATGTGTGATAGCTGCTGAATTCCGTACAGCTTTCTGATGTAAAGGCTGATGAAAATTACACTGGGAATGCCAATTGATCCAATCCTCTGTTGTGTTCGGGAAATATATCCTCTCAGCTCCGTTCTTGGTTATTTGATCACACAGACATGCACATGCACACGCATGTACACGCACATACACCGGATGATGTGCTTCCAGCCTGGCTCTGAGATGGCTGGTCTGGTCGGTCCAGCGTACGATCTGCCTACTCCGCCACATGTAGGACAGGTGGTGTTTGAAGGGCTGAGCAGGTGGGGTGGGATTCTGTGATACTGAGGCTAAGTGTTGACTCTGTGGGAAACGCCGTCGCGTTTCTCGACGGCGTCGACACGGCCTCAGAATCAGCAATTCTGGACCCCTACAGGGGGCCAGCACGGCACTGGAGTGGGTTACGTCGCTCCGGCTGCTGATCCCACGCATGCGCAGTGGCATCGGCGCCAACGTGCACGTGCGCAGTGGCTCCCTTCAACGTGCCGGCCCCTGCAGCCCTGCGCTATGTTGCATCGGGGCCGGCGCGGATGAAAGGAGGTCCCCCAGCCAGAAAGGCCGGCCCGCCGATCGGTGGAGCCGATCGCAGGCCAGGCCACATCGGAGGCTCACCCCGGTGTTGCCCCCCCCCCCCCCCCCCCCCGCGCCCCCCCCCCCACAGGCCACCTTCCGACCCTTCCACGCCGAATTCCCGCCGGCTGAGAGCAGGTGTGGATGGCGGTGGCGGGACTCGGGCTTTTCACGACGGCCGCTCGGCCCATCTGGGCCGAGAATTGGCAGGGGGGCCGCGTCGAGCACCCCCGACCGCTGCACCGCCAACCATGCCAGTGCCAATGGCGCCAATTCTCCGCTCTGTGGAGAATGGTGTGCCGCGTCGGGGCGGCGTGGTGCGATTCCCGCCGGTCACGGCGATTCTCCGGCCTGGCCCCGGGCTGAGAGAATCCCGCCGCTGATGTTTGAAAGGTTGGGCAGGTGAGGTGTTCATTGGGTTAGACATGCCCTAAACACCTCGACTTCACCTCGAGATGCATGAAGAGAACAATAACAATCTTTATTATTATCACAAGTAGGCTAACATTAACACTGCAATGAAGTTACTGTGAAAACTCCCTCGTCGCCGCATTCCGGCGCCTGTTCGGGTTCACTGAGCGAGAATTCAAAATGCCCAATTCACCCAACAGCACGTCTTTCGGGACTTGTCGGAGGAAACCGGAGCACCCGGAGGAAACCCACGCAGACACAGTGAGAATGTGCAGACTCCACACAGACAGTGACCCAAGCCAGGAATCGAACCTGGGACCCTGGAGCTGTGAAGCAACAGTGCTAACCATTGTGCTACCTTGCCGCCCATTGAGAGGTGCCACGAATTTGACAAGATGTTATGTCAAAAGTTATTGCATAAAATAAGAACTCTTGGCATAGAGGGCAACCTATCAGCAGGGATAGTGGATTGGCTAGCTAACAGGAAGTAGAGAGTAGAGATATATCCAATGGTGTGCCGCAGGAATCATTGTGGGGGCATCAAATTATTTACAATCTATATCAGTGACTTTGATGAAGAAACTGACTGTAGGGTTGCTAAAGTTTCTGATGATACCAAGGGCCGATAGGGGGGTAAGTAGAAAAGCCCCCTATCCTGAGGTACATGTGCCAGCTCACAAGTAGACCAACTCCGGGCCCTGCACGACAGCCTTTGTCACCCGGGGGTCACACGACTGTACCATCTTGTCAAGGCTCGCAATCTGCCCTACTCAGTTGAGGAAGTACGGACAGTCACCAGGGACTGCCAGGTCTGTGCGGAGTGCAAGCCACACTTCTACTGGCCGGACCGTGCGCGCCTGCTGAAGGCCTCCCGCCCCTTTGAACGCCTCAACGTGGATTTCAAAGGGCCCCTACCCTCCACCGACCGAAACACATATATTCTCAGTGTGATCGATGAGTACTCCAGATTCACCTTCGCCATCCCATGCCCCGATATGACATCTTCCACCGTCATCAAAGCCCTCAACACAATCTTCGCTCTGTTTGGTTTCCCTGCATACATCCACAGCGACAGGGGATCCTCATTCATGAGTGATGAGCTGTGTCATTTCCTGCTCAGCAGGGGTATCGCCTCCAGCAGGACGACCAGCTATAATCCCTGGGGAAACGGGCAGGTAGAGAGGGAGAGCGGGATGGTATGGAATGCTGTCCAACTGGCCCTACAGTCCAGAAACCTCCCAGCCGCTCGCTGGCAGCAGGTCCTCCCTGATGCACTACACTCCACCCGGTCACTACTGTGAACCGCTATGAATAACACACCCCATTAGCGTCTTTTTACCTTCCCCAAGAAGTCTATATCCGTGGTGTTGCTCCCGGCTTGGCTCGCAGCTCCAGGACCGGTCCTGCTCCATAGGCATGTCCGACTCCACAAATCGGACCTGTTGGTGGATAGGGTGCACTTGCTCCATGCCAACCCCCAGTATACCTATGTGGCTTACCCCGACGGCCGCCAAGACATTGTCTCCCTCAGGGACCTGGCACCAGCAGGTTCCACCCATACACACTTCTGCAGCCCGGCACCACCCTCCCCTCCCCCGCCGCTCCCAACATTAACCTCACCAGGACCATCCCTCCTTCCCCTGCCCACGCCAGAGAATGAAGAGGATTTCGGCACACTCCCGGAGTCAGGCCAGCATCGACATCGCCAGCAGCGACATCGCCGCCACCGCTACGTCGCTCCCAGCGGAAGGTCAACGCACCAGACCGGTTGAATCTCTAACTGGCACCAGACTTTCAAAGGACATTTTTTTTTCCCTGATAAAACACTACATAAATTCACTACTGTATATAGTTCTCCACCACCCCCGCCAGACTCATTTTTAACAGGGGATGAGTTTGGTAAACCACTGTGGCACCTGTATTAGGTGATGTAAGGTAGGACCCGTACTACAGGTTCGCTGGTAGCCCCTGCCTGCTGGCCCCGCCCAGTAGGCGGAGTATAAATATGCGTGTCCTCTATTCAGCAACCATTTCGCCAGCTGCTGTCGGAGGCACACATCTTACTGCAATAAAGCCACAGTTTTATCCAACTTTAGTCTTTGTACAATTGATCGTGCATCAGATGCCAAAGGGAACCCTGAGGAAGTGATAGAGGCAGCCATTCGCTCGAAGGCAGTGTATGGATGGTCCGATTTACGAATGGGGAGCTGGCGGTCGGCGGATTTGAGGTCTAACATTGAGAAGACCCGGTACTGTGCAATCTGATTGACCATGTCAGATATGCGTGGGAGGGGGTACGCGTCGAGCTGCTTGTACCGATTGATGGTCTGGCTGTAGTCCACGACTATTCTGTGTTTCTCCCCAGTTTTAACTACTACCACTTGGGCTCTCCAGGGGCTGTTGCTGGCCTCGATGATGCCTTCCTGAAGCAGCCTCTGGACCTTGGACCTGATGAAGGTCCTGTCCTGGGCGCTCTATCATCTGCTCCTGGTGGCGACAGGTTTGCAATCCGAGGTTAGATTTGCGAAGAGGGAAGGGGGATCGACATTTAGGGTCGCGAGGCCGCACACAGTGAAGGGTGGTAGGGGGCTGCCGAATTTCAGGGTTCGGCTCCGGCGGTTACACTGGAAGTCCAGGTCGAGTAGTAGGGCAACGCAGAGATTAGGGAGGACGTAGAGGCGGAAGCCGCTGAATTCTACGCCCTGGACCGTGAGTGTGACCGGACAGTACCCCCGGATCACCACAGAATGGGATCCGGAGGCCAGGGAGATTCTTTGGTTGGCGGAGTGTACCGCGAGGGAGAAGCTCCTTACCGTATCTGGGTAGATGAAGCTTTTGGTGCTCCCGGAGTCCAGCAGGCAAGAGGTCACGTGTCCGACGATGTTAACGCTGGTTGATGCGGTGGCCAGGTTGTGCGGACTGGTCGATGGTCACTGAGGCGAGTCGTGGTTGGTCATCGCTGGTGCCGGATGATGTGGAGCCCGGGGGGCACAGGTCCTGGAAAGCTGGCAGTGCCCATGTGCCGTGGAGGAGACAACATGGCGGCTCCTGAAGATCTTGAGGAGGACAAAATGGCGGCACCCATGGCCGCACGTGGCGGGGGTTGAACAAGATGGCGGCACCCATGGGCCGCACGTGTTGCTCGGAGGGGAAGTGGCAGTGCCCACTGGCCGCGTGTGGTCTGAGGAGGAGAAGATGGCGCTGCCCACTGGCCGCGCATGGTCCGGACAGGTGAAGATGGCGGTGCCCATTGTCCATAAATGAGGAGGGTGGGGGCGATAGCGGTGACTGCACTGGCCTGGCACACCGCGGCGAAGTGCCCCTTCTTGCCGCAAGCCTTACAAAGGGTAGCGCGGGCCGGGCAGCGTTGGCGGGGGTGTTTCTGCTGGCCGGAAAAATTACATAGAGGACTCCGGGGGTTCGCTGGCTGGCACGTGGCACAGGTGTATTGACAGGGTAAGGACCCCGCTGGGGTGGCCGTCTTTGGGGTCCAAGATGCATAGGAAGGGTGGGCCGCGCGGCTGGGGGTGTAGGCCTGAACGTTGCGTGAGGCAACTGTCACAGAGAGTGCTAGAATCTTCATCTCTGCTAGGTCAAGCGTGGCCCCTTCTAATAGTCCCTGGCGTACCAGGTCCGACCCAATCCCCGTAACAAACGCGTCCCGCAGAAGGAGGTTTGAATGTTCAGTGGCTGTAACGGCCTGACAGTCACAGTCCCGGATGAGTGGGATTAGGGCCCGCCAGAAGTCTTCTATGGACTCACCAGGGAGTTGAGAGCGAGTGGCGAGTATGTGCCTGGCGAAGAGCGTGTTCGTCTTCTGAGTGTAATTCTCTTTGAGAAGCGTGATGGCTTCAGCCTGGTTTGGCGCATCCTGGATTAGCGGAAAGATGCTGGAGCTCAACCGTGAGTACAGGATCTGTCTCTTCTGAGCCTCCGAGACAGGGCTGGGCGCTGAGTTGATGTACGCCTCGAAACAAGTTAGCCAATGTTGAAAGTCCTTTTTGGCGTTGCTTTAATGCGGATCCAGCTGCAGGCGATGCGGTTTGATATGGAGGTCCACCTTTTGAAAATCTTGGAGCAATAAATTGATGCACGTTCAATTGCACAAAGACTTGAGTTGGATACAACTGAGGCTTTATTGCTCGAAGAGGTGTGGCCGCCCACAGCAGCTGGCGAAATGGCTGCAGCATGGAAGACACACACATTTATATTCAGGGACTACCAACGTACCTGTAGTACAGGTCCTACCATACATCCTCTAATAGAGGTGCAACAGTGGTTTACCACAAGGGGGAATGGGGGGGGGGTATCTGCAATCTCAGAATCCCTACAGCTTCACCTGAGTACAATCTACCTGGATGAGGGAGGCGGAGCCACCTCCTTAACCCAGGGGCTTGTGGGACATAAATAATCGGCCCACGAGTGGGGCAGGAGAACCGTGAGGGAGCAGGAGGTGGAACTCGATAAGTAAAATAAATCTAAGTTTTTCTACAGTCGGCGCTCCCGAGTATTCTCTTGCCTGACATTTTACACTGTAAAAGCAGCATTCCACCCAATCCCGTGACATTTCCACTCAGCGGGTTCGTTTAAAAATACAATTGCAAGATGAAAATCACCCAGAGGGAGTGTACCACCAGCGAGAGTCCAGATTGACTTTGGTGGTTGGGCTTCTTTTAAATAGAATTGGCCAGTGCCGGATAATTGCTGCCAAGATATCTTGAGAATCCTTTTAAGGTCATGAAAAGAACAATAATGCTTTCAGCAGAAAAACAGTTTCAGATCACTGGAGCCTCACACAGGAGATTGACATCCCTTGGCCTGTGGGTTTAACGCAGGATTGGTCCATTTATCTTTCATTAATAGTGCCACGTAAAGGCAAGGAAAAGAGATCTGCTGATATTGGCAACAGTCATTTCTAAGCCGTGATATACAATAGGGCAGCACAGTAGCACAGTGGTTAGCACAATTGCTTCACAGCTCCAGGGTCCCAGGTTCGATTCCGGCTTGGGTCACTGTCTGTGCGGAGACTGTACATCCTCCCCGTGTGTGCGTGGGTTTCCTCCGGGTGCTCCGGTTTCCTCCCACAGTCCAAAGATGTGCAGGTCAGGTGGATTGGCCGTGATAAATTGCCCTTAGTGTCCAAAATTTCCCTTAGTGTTGGGTAGGATTACTGGGTTATGGGGATAGTGTGGAGGTGTTGACCTTGGGTAGGGTGCTCTTTCCAAGAGCCGGTGCAGACTCGATGGGCCGAATGGCCTCCTTCTGCACTGTAAATTCTATGAATAGAAAATGTTGAAAAATGTAAGTGAAGACACGGAGCAGTTTTGACAAATGTTACTCCTGTCACTGGGTCAGTGGTGTGTGGGTTTAAGCTCCACTCCAGAAACATGAGCACAGAATTCAGGTTGGCAGCACCAGCCAGGTGCTGCACTGTAGGAGGTGCCATCTTTTGGATGAGACATTAACCATAGACTTTGGGGGATGGAAGTGTTCAGATGGCCGTATTTGGTAGATGAGAAGGGGAGTTATCACTGGTGCTTTGACCAATATTTATCCCACAATGACCATCACAAAAACACCTTGGGTGCCATTTAACGGGCGCCTCTTGCTTGACCAAGATTACAGGCGAGGCCAATACTGGGAACCGCGCTTGGCGCCGATCGGTTTGTGATCTAACCGGCCTGTCCTCGCTGTTGAGAACCAAATGCCACCACGATGCGGCGAGAAATCTCCATACTGTCAATGGGAACAGCCCCCTATCTAATGGCCACCTGTGATCTAAACTCCTCCCCAGCAAGCAGTCATGTGGGCTCCGATTAGTTAAAAACATGAAACTGCTGGAACGGCTGCAGTGGGGATCCGAGGAGGTGAGTCGCCATCTTCGAGCCCGGGCAGCGAGCCTAGCGGCACTGGGGTTGCTGTCCCGGTGCTCGGGGGGGGGGGGGGGGGGGGGGGGGGGGGGGGGGGGGGTGGGGGAGGTGGGCGAGGGGGTGGGGGGTGCCTCAGAGATCATGGGGCCTCCATGCCGCCCCCTGGATTGTGTGTACCCACAATGGGGGAAACTCCAGCTCCTGCCTGTCTGTCCCACCAACCCTCCCACTGCCCATGGAGGCCTCTGGCCGCTTGGCTGAAGGCTTTTGCTGGTAGAGAATTGGGAATTGTAGTACTGTGAGCACTTCACAGCTCCCAAGTGGGTTCCTGTGGCTAGGCATGCCATGTCCCAGGTGAGAGTTATTTCCTCGCATTTCAATCAGACTATGAGGCCTGGACACTTTGCCAGAGCACTGGAGACCTCAACACCATAGATGCAGCAGCCAACGTCCAAACACCCAGGGCCTGGGCCTCAGCATTGGAGACATTCCCGCAATCAGAGGCTGGGTGTGTGCACCGGTAAGGGAGCCGGTGCCTGAACTAGGCAACATTACCAGCAGGTGTCTGGGGTACAGGGTCTGGGGTCTGGTGCCCAAGAATCCTGCTGCAACCAGTGGTGCGTGGGCAGGGCAGGTTGGATGGCAGACTGAGGGATGTGACGGTGGGGGCAGCTATGGGGGGACTGGAGGATCTCAGGGTGGAAGCCATCGCTGGTTGTCTGTCTATCACCCTGTGGTGAATGTATTCACCATAATAAAGTTGTCTGTATAATGCTGTGGCCTTTGGCCAGGGAATGGTAATATGATCTCCTTCCATGTATTACACTGGTGGGCTCCGCCTCTGGCTCCGCCCCCTCCGGGCGGTATATAGACCAGCCGCCTGTGGACGGCGCTCTTTGTTACAGGAGTCATAGGAAGGCAAGTTCTTGGATAATAAAGCCTATGTTCACTCATTCTCATCGTCTTGTAGTGAATTGATGGTACATCACACCCTCTCCAATTCCTTCCAAATATTGCACAAGATAGATGATATCTTGGACCCCGTGGAGGCTGCCATTGCGATGTTGGTGGCAGGTCAGACGGCCAGACGCCGGAAAGGCAGCAACAGCATCGACAGAGGTTCAAGGCAGCGGCCCATGTGCAGGTCCCCGCCCCACAGCCTGAGGGCCTGGCAGCTCCGCAGGCCAGGGTGGGACCCAGAGGGGGAGGCCAGCAATGGGCCAAGGTGTACAGGCGCCGCTGGACTTTGGAGCAGATGATGGACAGTGCATGGCGTAGGAGGTTCGGGATCAACAAGGGGACGGTGTGGCACCTGTGCCATGTCCTTGCGGACTTTACACCAAGTGGAACAGGAGGATGCCCTCCCCTGGTGGCTGTCAACGTCACTGCAGCCTTCAACATCTTTGCCACCAGTCCAGTCCGGAAGACTTGTGCGGTATTTCACAACCTACAGCCCACAATTGCATCCGTGAGGTCACAGATGCCTGTTTGTCCGGGCAGCTAATTATATAAACTTTGACCTTGTCCAAATCCAACAGGATTCCCGGGTAACAGGATTCCTCACCATGGCCAAGTTTCCCCAGGTCCCGGGGGTAATAGGTGACAGCATGTCGCATCCCAGGGAGTGTGTATGACAGCTATATCCTGGGGCAGTCGGTGATCCCTGGCCTCTGCGAGGACCAACCCAGGATAGCCAGGACCAGTGACCGATGCGGAGACCCGATACAACCAGGCCAATGCAGCCACCCGGGCTGTCATTGAGCGGTGCATCAGGCCCTCAAAACGCGGTTGTGATGCCGCGACGGCTCTGCTGGTGCCCAGCAGCATGCCCACCAGAGGGTCGCCCACCTCGTGGCGGTCTGCTGTGCCCTCCACTTCCTGGTGCAGCAGTGGGCGATGTACTGGAGGTGGAGGAGGAACATCATGCAGCCGCCTTCGAGGAGGAGGCCGAGGACGCGCAGGCACCAGATCAGGCGGGGCTGGAGGACGAGCTCTGGGAGGACCCGCAGGACCAGCCAGAGGCTGGAGGACAGGCTGCATGCCCGGACGGTCAAGGAGGCCCTCATTCTCACCCGCTTCTCACAGGACGTGGGTTTGTCCATCATCTCACCTCCCTGCACCATCATCTCACCCCCCCCCACCTTCTCACACACTGTCACATCACACCCGTTCCCCCATCACCCATCAGGCTCGCATCACCCACCTCCGCTCCCCTCCCCACCTGTTCTACCCTCCCAGGGTCTGTGTGACATCACCCCAGGGTGATGGGCCTGTGTTGGCACTGTCAGCGGCGGGTCTCTGTCGAAGGCAGGGGGGTGATGATAACCGGTTGTGAGTGGGTGCTGATGCTCCTCAATCTATGCCATAGTCTGACACCTGTCTGCCAGCTCAGCGCTCACACCCATCACCTGCACGTGGCATGCCTTGGGTGGGGGATGGGGGGCACAATCCAGAACCACTATGTTCGCGGGGCTGTGCAGGGCCTGGAGGCCGGCCCAAATTGTGGAGAAATGTGCTAGAGGCTTCACATGTCTCGGGCGCAGCATGTTTTAATGCTGCACAATTGTGACCTCAACGGCCCCTGGTCCCCGATGGTGCCACCCCCCTGCCTTCCGCACCTCTCTTCATCCCCATCTCACCCCTTCCCACCCCTCCTCCCTCCACTTCCCCCCATTCCCCCCCCCCCCCCCCCCCCCCCCGCCTCCTGCAGTGACCTTCGACCTGCTTAGCCTTCCATTCTCTGACGCTATGCCTGGGTATGTCCCCGGGATACACATCAGAGGTGGGGGCATCCCGCTGCTTACAGCACCCCGGGACCTTTGATGCCCTGGAATGCGTCCTCTGGAGGCCCTGGGGTCTTGCCTGGCCCACTTGCCAGGATCACATGCCTCGCCGTGCCACACTGACTCCGAGACGCGGTGTTGTTGGGGGAGGGTTGGGGTGGATCTCGGTGGAGCTGATGCCTGCCTTCACCACCCCTTAGGGAGGCTCCAGGTTAGCACCCAGTGCCCCTTCCTCCTGGTCAGTGCCAGTAGGGGTCTGGGGGTCACCTCAAGTCAGAGGGACAGCTGGACTGAGCTCCGGTTGCCCCTACATTATGTGGCTCTGCCGCCTGGTGGCTCCCTAATGTCTGCACCCTGGTGTTGATGCCCTCCGCGATGCTCCTCAGTGACCGGAACATGCTCTGGAGTGCCTGGCACGGTCCAGCTGAGACCGGGACCTGCCCCCAGCGACTGGTATAATGTCTGGAATGCCTCAGCAAACCCACTCAAGGACATCTCGTCCAGTGACTGGGACAGGCTGTGAGGGGCTCAGCCTTGGCTGTCACTGACTGAGCCACGCCTTGGACACCACCATTCATGCTGCTGGCATCATGCACCAGGCTCTCCACTGCGGTTACCACCCTGGCAGTGTTGCCCTCCGTGCCACACATCACCATTGCCATCTCGTGTGCCCCAAGCCTTTGCGACTCCTCCAATCGGCTTTTGAACCGCTGGAGGGTTGCTGACAGCCCTCTCTGATTATCATGGCTGCTCCCTATCGTCTGCATCAGCTCCGGGTAAACCTGGTCCAGAGGCTCAGCATCTGACTGGGACACAGCTGGGTCCTGGGATCCAGCAGCCCTCAGACTGCTGCCTCGCCTGGGGGTTCCTGCCTCCACCTGATGTACATTATCAGCTGTGAGGTTCTCACCAGAGTGTGCCCCAGAAACCTGTCCACTAACGTTGCCCACCGAGGTGTGTGTCTCTGCGTTGGTGGAAAGTGGGGTTGACAGCTGTGACGCATCAATGGAGGTCTTTCCGGAGGGGGGGGTGAACCACCCCAGTTGGGCCGGCGCCATTGGATGGATCCTGCCGGAGAAAGGACAAATGGTCAGATCATACTGTCTGACATGAACAAATGAGGTGCGACAGGTCACCTGGGTGGGGCCAATGGATCCTTACCCTGCGTCATACGCCAACCCCTAAGTTAGAACAAAGAACAAAGAAAATTACAGCACAGGAACAGGCCCTTCGGCCCTCCCAACCTGCGCCGATCCAGATCCTTTATCTAAACCTGTCGCCTATTTTTCAAGGTCTACTTCCCTCTGTTCCCCGCCCGTTCATATATCTGTCTAGATGCATCTTAAATTATGTTATCGTGCCCGCCTCTACCACCTCCTCTGGCAAAGTGTTCCAGGCACCCACCACCCTCTGCGTAAAAATCTTCCCACGCAAATTTCCTTAAACTTTCCCCCTCTCACTTTGAAATCATGATCCCTTGTAATCGACACCCCTACTCTTGGAAAAAGCTTGTTGCTATCCACCCTGTCCATACCTCTCATAATTTTGTAGACCTCAATCAGGTCCCCCCTGTTCCCCCAATCACCTCAATTTTTCCAACGAAAGCAATCCTAATCTACTCAACCTTTCTTCATCGCTAGCACCCTCCATACCAGGCAACATCCTGGTGACAGATCTGTCCCCAGCCACCCCCGCAGCCTCCAGGGCCTATTTCCCGTAGGGGGTGAGGGCTCTGATGTCTGAAACCCCGCCGCCTGTCTGAGCCCTCTGCCGTCTGCGTGGGTCAACTTCTCCTGCGGGGACACAGAGGGGCATCGTCAGCCGCATCCTTCATGCATCGCTGGGCGGGGGGGGGGCACCACTGCTGGTCATGGGTTGGCTGAGGCACGCTATAGTGCTGGGCGAGGGTGGTGCCAGGTGCATGGTCATCGGTGGGGGCGGGGGGGGTGGCAGGCCAGGCCGTGCCAGGGGTCCGGTGCCAACTCACCCATGTGGCCCTGTGGACATTGTTGATTGTCCGGGTGCCAGTCTGCCCAGTGATGCTCCCCGAGCTGACGGCCGCTGCCACTTTCACCCAGGTGGCACAGGTTGCCTGTGGTTGACCCTCAGAGTCCTTCAGAGGAACAGAGCTCCCCGTCTGGACTCAACTGTGTCGAGCATTCTGGCCAGGTCGGCATCCCCGAATCGTGGAGCTGGTCTACGTGGTGGTATTGTTGCAAGCTGTGTGGTGTTTGCTCTGCGGGTTCAGTTTAAGTGCTGATCCTCCTTGTTAACGGGGAGCTGGCGGGCACGGTCGAAGCGAATTAGCTGCGGGTCTATCATTTGCGACATGAAGCCTGTGGGGCCCTGTTAAGTAGCTCATTTAATGTTTGATATCGGTGACGGCCTCACCAGGTTGACCGTCGGGAATTTCATGACAGTTCCCGCTCGTTACCACACTGAGAAACGTTTCCGGTAAATCGCCCCACTTCTCTGGTCATTATCTCATGATTGCGTGTGGGATCTTTCTGTCCATAAATGGACTTGCATTTGCTACTTTACCCCCGGGGACTATGTTTCACTGACAGGAGGTGCTTTGGGATGCCCTGAGTTTGTGGAAAGGTGCTATAGAAATTCAGCTTCTTATTCCCATCCAGGCAAGTTTCTCATTAAGAGGAAGCTTCGAACACATGCTGCAAGTTGACAAAAAGGAAGATTAGAGTCGAAACAAAGGAAACCCAGCTACAGTTTCCTCAGCAGAGGGTAATATAGACTAGACAACATTGGCTAGAGGTCTCCCTCAAAAAATTGTAAGCATTTAACTCCCTGAGCAGTGTGATTTAGAGTTTCCCAGATCCGAGCAGTGTGAAATATTACCAGGTTATTTTGGGAGATGAATAATTACCACCATATGAATGATTTCACTGGTCTGACCCAAGCTAGTTAACCAAATGCACAGGGTTTCAGCCGCAGCTTGGGATCTCTACCGGGGTCACCGACAAACCCCACCCCTCTCTCCTGCTTGCCTTCCCAAATCAACAGTGTTTTCCGTTACAGTGCAACAACCAGGTGCCTTTATATAGCACCCTTTAATGTATGTTAAAACTTCCCAAAGGTACTTTCTGTTATCAGACAAATCTTGACAGCAACGCACACAGGGTGATATTGGAAAAGGTGAAAGAGGTTTTAAGGAGCTTCTCAAAAAGGAATGTGGAGTAGAGGAAGAGTTTTAAGTTCCAGAGTTTTGGGCCCAGGAAGTAGGGCCACGAATGGACCCGGGGACTGGGACTGGGCCCAGATCTTTCTCAGTGAAGAGGAGTTGAGGGGTGTGAGGAGGGGGATGACTGACCCTTCAGAAATGAGCGATCTCATCGGACGTTGTATTTCCAAAACGCCCAGCGTTCTTAATGCTTGCAGCTCAGGGTATTGTGCGCATAACTGTCTCCGCTTAACACTTGGGGGTGATGGATTCCACTGGGCTGGGGAAGGAACGATTGCAAGCAGCAGTTTGATGAAGATGAATAGGGAGCTGGCTACTTCTGCATGAGGGAAAAGAAATAAGCTCACAGGATATTCTGTCACTGTTCAAGAATTGCTCTTGAGGCTCCCAGGTGAGATTTGATATGCGTTTGTTGGTTTATTGCCCTGATGTAGTAAACATTGTAAGAGGACACCTGTGGTTTTGTGTTTTCCACAGCGCTTAGATCACTCACGCAGTTATGTTATAAAATTAATCAGGAACAAATTACTGAACCTTTTCTTTAGTTCAAGGGAGGGAAATAAAAATCCCTGTCACTGAGCATCAAGCGCCAAGATGCAGTCAGGACGTGTAATGGAAAACAGATAATATTAAAAAAATCTCCCCAACATGTAATTTTACATGAAACAAAAATAATATTGTAATCCTACACAGCTGTGAGCTCATCAGCAGCACAAAGCAGCAACAGAAAAGTTGGCAGAAATTATTAAATATTAGGCACAGATTCAGTCCCGGTGGAGCCTTTAGACACTTTTATTTTCACTGCAGCGTCAGTTTGCACCCCCCAACTCTCCCCCATCGCCCGCACTTCATCAAAGAGACATTTCATTCACGTGCACCCGTGAAAAAGCACAGTCTTTTAAGACTTGGACAGACCGCTGGGTTTCAGCTCCTTGGGCCTGCTGAGAGGGCTCGATCCGTTGTGGTGGTGAGATTGCTGAAGAGAGGGAGCTCTGCCCGAGTTCACTGCTGCTGGCAGTAACTGGCATTGCTGTTCCACCGACTGCCCCCGCATCAACCCCATTCCCCCCCTCCCCCAGCCCCCAACCCTCCTTCTTCCCACACCAGCCTTCCCAAACAGGCGCCGGAATGTGGCGACTAGGGGCTTTTCACAGTAACTCAATTTCAAGCCTACTTGTGACAATAAGCGATTTTCATTTTTCATTTCATTCACTCCCGATTGTGTTAAGAAATGTTTCAGAGAATGGGACCTTGTGCCGTTTCTAAACTACGGGCCTCATCCCGCCCGCTTGTAATGATATGCAGAATATAATTTGTGTATATAACATAATAACCAAACTGCACATAAACATTAATGTCTGCATGCATATATTATAATTCTAGCATCTGACCACATGTGGCGTGGCTACAGGAGTAGGTAACTGTGGGCAACATGGTAGCACAGTGGTTAGCACTATGGCTTCACAGCGCCATTGTCTGAGGTTCGATTCCCGGCTTGGGCCACTGTCTGTGTGGAATCTGAATGTTCTCCCCATGTCTGCGTGGGATTCCTCCGGGTGCTCCGGTTTCCTCCCACAAGTCCCGAAAGACGTATTATGAGGTAATGTGGACATCCTCAATTCTCCCTCCGCGAACCCGAACAGGCGCCGGAGTGTGGCGACTAGGGGCTTTTCACAGTAACTTCATTGCAGTGTTAATGTAAGCCTACTTGTGACAATAAAGATTATTAAATTAAGACACCCACAAGGGATGTATTGTAGCATCCGACCACAGGTGGTGTGGCTGCAGGAGCAGGTCACTGGAAAACAGGCCACATGGGAGACAGGACGTATTCTCCTGGACAGCACAGGGAGACACACACGCTGGACAGAGGCACAGAGAGCACTCACAGATCGAGCAGCTCCTTAGTCAACAGTAATTAGTAATAGTTAATCAGAGTTGTTTGTATTTAGCCGTTGAATCCAACTATAATCTCAGTAATCCTTGGTGTTTTAGTCAATTAATAAACAATTTTGTTCATTTACAAAGCCGTATGTTCTCTGATCACTTCAACGACAAAGATCTCGCTATCTGTGCATATAGAGAACGTTACATCGCTGGAATTCCATCCTGCGCTACAACCCTCCGAAATCTCTGCGTTCTTCTAAGGCAGGCCTCTTGAACACTCTCCCCCCCCCTCCTTCGCCTCACCATTGACAGCCGTGCCTTCAGCTTCCTGGGCCCTACACTCTGAAATATCCTCCCTAAACTTCTCCAACTCTCATTCCTTTTGGTGAAGCTGCTTAACACCTGCCATTTCCACTTGTTCTGATACCTCCTTGTGCGGTTGGCTGTCAAGTTTTGTCTGGTAACATGCCTCTGAGGTACCATGGGATGTTTTAATGTATCAGTAAAGACGCTATGGTTGTTCTCCTCTGACAGAAAGCGGTGTTGACTTTGTGAAGGCGATCGGTGGGGAGGAGGGATGGGGGTCCTTGTTTGTCGGTGATCCCGGTAGAGATCCCAGGCTACAGCTGAAACCCTGTGCATTTGGTTGACTAGCTTCAATCAGGCCCGTGAAATCATTCATATGGTGGCAATTATTCACCTCCCAAAATAACCTGGTAACAAATCATTGCAGCTCAATATCTGGGAAACTCTCAATCACACAGTTCAGGGAGTTTAACGCTTACGATTTGTTGAGTGTGAGCCCTATACGAGGCAAAACACCTCTGGAAATAATTGACTGGTAGTAAGTAATGTTCTGAAAAGTCTCAGATCTGATTCTGGTCTCATAAACCTTGCTGAAATGCAGGTAAGCTTGACTTTGTTCCCCGCTGAATGATTCACTGCTCGTCATGCAGCCATGGCAAACCCTAGGAAGAGGAGGAGGCCATTCAGCCCCTCAAGTCTGTTCTGCCATTGAATTCGATAATGAATGAGCTGCACCGCCACCCCTTTTCCTGTCTTTGCTCCCTACTCCTTGGTAACCTTAACCCAACTAACATAATTTATTCTCAATCTTGAGGGTCCTTGTTGAACGCCCAGCATCCAAAGCTTTTAAGGGAGAGTGTTCGGGTTTACCACAACAAAAATGCTTCCTGATTTCGCTCCAAGAGAACCTAACCTTTCCCCTTGTTTTTCATTCTCCCACCTGAGGAAACAACGTTTCATGTCCACACTATCAAATCCTTTCAGTAGTTTCGGGCCTTGTTTAAACCACATCTCAGTGCAAACACAAGGGGTTTCAAGCCAATTTATTGCATAATGTAACAATTTTAAGGCAGAGGGAGATCGATTCTTGACAAGCAAGGAAGTGAAAGGTTAGCGGGTGTAGGCGGGAATGTAGAGTTGAGGTTGCAATCTGATTTTATTGAATGGTGGAGCAGGATTGAGGGGTCGAGTAGCCGACTCCTACTTCATATGTTTGCATCTAACCCTATTAGCTCTGAAAACAGAGATAGTATAAAACATATATATTGAATAGCTTGCTACATTTTATGTAGCAGTAATAGCAGGCTCCCACAGACACCAATGAGGCAAATGAACGGATAATCTGTTTTAATAATCTTGATTGAGAAATAAATTTAAGGCAGGCCAAAAATCGTGATGCCATGGGATGTTTACGGCCTCCTCCACTCTCAATTTAAAGTGTTCTCTTGCCATCACCTCCAGTGGTCAGAGGCAGTGGCAATGGTCGAATAAGCGTGCGGCACGGCAGCACAGTGGCTAGCACTGTTGCTTCACAGCGCCAGGGCCCAGATTCAATTCCCGGCTTGGGTCACTGTCTGTGTGGAGACGGCACGTTCTCCCCGTGTCTGGGTGGGTTTCCTCCGGGTGCTCCGGTTTCCCCCCACGAGTCCCAAAAGACGTGCTTGTTAAGTGAATTGGACATTCCGAATTCCCCCTCTGTGTACCAAAACAGGCGCCGGAATGTAGCGGCTAGGGGCTTTTCACGGTAACTTCATTGCAGTATTAATGCAAGCCTACTTGTGACACTAATAAAGTTGATTATTATTATTATAATCCAGCCACCCAGGGTAATGCTCTGGGTCCCAGGTTCCAATCCCCCAGGGCCAACGGTGAAACTGAGTCCAAGAAAAATCTGGAAGTAAAAGCCTAACGATGACCATGAAATGATTGTCACAAATCCCCTTCAGGGAACTAAATCTGGCCCACCCGTAACTCCAGACACCAGCGATGTGGTCGACTCTTAATTCCCGCAAAGCCACACAGCTCAAGGGAAATTAGGGATGGGGCAAGAAAGGCTGGCCTTGCCAGCAATGCCCGCATCCTGTGAAAGAACAAAAAAAAAGAATTGCCATTCACAATTTACTGCCCATTGATGCCTTAAACCTCTCATTGCACTCCCCTTTAATCATCTCTATTCATGACGTACACACTCTGACATGCAGCACACCCATTCACAATGTGTGGCCATCTCAATTATGCATCTCTCCCTATACAACGATAGATACTCTGGTATTCGTGGTCCCATTGTGCCAACACAAAATATTTACAAGAGTATGCTGAGATAAGGAAGAGATTAATTTTTATTGAGAACTATTTTGCAGTCGCTATAGCTTGCCACGAGCCGATATAAAAATATCATAAGACATTGCATCACTTTGAATACATTTCCCTTAAGTCTCTGACTTCAATCAATTTTTTATAGGCTGCGGTGGTTCCACTCGTCTCCCCAAACGGGTCCTCAGCTCCTCTGGAGGAGATCTGTTGCTCCTCAGATTCTATTGGGCAGATGTTGAATTGACAAATGATTCCGGATCAACCATCAAGCCATCGTTTGGAACTCCTGATGAATGCAGTCTCTCCAGTCTGTTCAGTTGTGCCGATGACTGCTTCAACTGTGTAGAAGGTTCATGCTGTGTAAAAATTAGTCCACAATCTGTTCTGTCTCACCGTGCCCATTATCTATTGGATTGGAGTTTGTTTGTTGTCATGTGTACCGAGGTACAGTGAAAAGTATTTTTCTGCGAGCAGCTCAAACAGATCATTTAGTACATGAAAATAAAATTGAATTAAAATTAAATATTTATTATAGAGCATTGGTGAGATCACATCTCAAACAGTGTATGCAGTATTGGTCTCCTTATTTCCCGTACAAGCCTCCCCAAACAGGTGCCGGAATGTGGCGACTAGGGGCTTTTCACAGTAACTTCATTGAAGCCTACTCGTGACAATAAGCGATGTTCATTTCATTTCATTTCACTTCATTTAAAGAAGGATATAAATGCATTGAAGGTGGTTCAGAGGACATTTACTAGATTGATACCTGGAATGAGCAAGGAATCTTATGAGGAAAGGTTGGACAGACTGGGATTGTTTCCACTGGAGTTTAGAAGAGAGAGGGGTGATTGGATTGAAGTATATACGATACTGAACAATATTGCCAAGGTGGACGTGGGAAGGATGTTTCCTCTTGTGGGTGAGTCCAGAACGAAGGGGCACTCTTAAAATTAGGGGTTACCCTTTCTAGGACAGAGATGAGGAGCATTTTATTCTCTCAGAGGATTTCTCTGCCTCAGAAGGCAGTAGGAACAGGGTCATTCAATATTTTAAAGTCGGAGGTCGATAGATTCTTGTTAGGGAAGGGAATCAAAGATTATCAGTCTGAGGGGCCCACTCCTGCTTCATATGATCATGGATGTGATGTCTGCTCAATCACCTGTCCATAATAAACTTGATTTCAAACCAAATCGGCCTCTCCTGGTTGGAGATCTGATAGGTTGGGTCCCTTGTGGTGTTCGCTCTCTTTCTCTCTCACCTTTCCCAAGTCATTACCTTGTACTTGCAGCATGAGTGTGTGTGGGAAAGCAGGAAGTTGAGTCCTCAACCCAAATCGTTGTACTCTTGGAGGCTAACTCCATAAAATTAAAGAGCGTCACTAAGGATGGGATTCACTGTTCCCCCCCAGCCATTATTGTCTCGGCAGTGGAAGGGGGCGTGCTGTTTGCTGTTCCCGCCGCTGTCAATGGGAATTCCCACTGAAGCCATCCCAAACCATTGGAAAACCCGCAAAACAAGAGAATCCCGCTGTCAGCGACTGGCCAGAGAATTCCGGTGTAAGTGTTTGTGATCTGTATCTACCTTGAAGTGGAAACCAATAACATAACCTGTAAACCTTTCACAAGCCAATGCAGAAGCTAATGCTTCTTTCTCCATCACTCCAAAGTGCCCTCAAACTCCGTCAATGCACAGGGCGAGTACTAAACTACTCTGCACTTTCCATGTATCTGAAAGCGTACATCTCCCAATGCTGTCGAAGATGCATTATCAGTCATTATGAATGAAATGAATGAAAATCGCTTATTGTCACAAGTAGGCTTCAAATGAAGTTACTGTGAAAAGCCCCTAGTCGCCACATTCCGGCACCTGTTCGGGGAGGCTGTTACGGGAATCGAACCGTGCTGCTGGCTTGCCTTGGTCTGCTTTCAAAGCCAGCGATTAGCCCTGTGAGCTAAACAGCCCCTGTTATAGTGGGTCGTTCTGGGTCATACGGAGCTAAAATATCAACATCTCTTTGATTTTCATGAGACCCCTGTTGTGTGCTCTCCCAGTATCATGTACTGTCTTCCAGCTGCTGCAATGGCTCATTGACAACAGCGAGGTTGGTAAAATGTTTCAGACTTGATTCACCATTACCCATGAATCTCTGGAGCTTGGCCATATTCTGAGGTGCTGGAAACCCTTTGATTGCTCTTGTCTTCTGTGCATCAACTCTGACACCGGATATACCCAAATATGTCCAATGAACTTGTCAGTCGGCTGTGAAAATTCCCATTTGTTGTCCAGCGTAAGTTCTGCTTCCTGTGGGCACTGCAGCACGCTCCGTCACATTCTTCCTGAGTGGATCCCTGGATCAAGGCGTCGTCCGTGTGACATACGACTCCATCCAGTCCTCCATCCTGGGATACTTGACATTGTCCTCAGGAAGATTTCTGGCTCTAGTGTGGTACCGAAGGGGAATCTGCTGAAGCAAAACCTCCCAAATGGAGTAACGAAGGCGGTGTGCACCTTACATTCTTCTTTAAGGTGTAGTTGTCAAAACAAAACCATTGGCATCTCACTTTGTGAAAGTTGAACACTTTCGCAATTTTTCTAAACTTTCGTCAGTAGACGACACCAATGAAAATTATGATAAATCTGTTGGACTTTGTCATAGAGACTATCCCCGTGCATCAACTTGTTGGAACCCGCTCGCCGCGTCGGAGGCAGCCCGCCATTGGCTGGTGGCGGCATCTTCCAGCCCCGTCACTGACAATGGACTTTCCCGTTGTTTGTAACCACTGCCGCTGGGGAACCCATTGTGGGCGGTCACTGTCAGCAGGACCAAAAGATCCCACCAGTGAGAACCGCCAAGGCATTTGGCTTAATTTCAGGATGAAGGGTCACATGGAACGCTGTCTTTAATCTATCTGCTCCTGTGTAAGTGGTGGAGGTCCCAGTCTGAAGTGTATCGGCTGATTTTCTCACCTTTCCAAATCAGATGCAAGTCTTGTCACAGTGTTAAAGCTCTGGGGCAGGATTCTCTCAGCCCGGGGCTGGGCCAGAGGATCGGTGTGACTGGCACGAATTGTGCCACGCCGCTCCGACGCCGGGACGCGATTCTCCGCAGAGCGAAGAATCGGCGTCGGCTGGGGGCTGCTCTGTGGGGCCCCCCAGGGATTCTCCGCCTGGGATGGGCCGAACGGTCGTACCGAAAAACTCGAGTCCCGCCGGCGCCGTTCTAACCTGGTCTTACCCGGCTGGACCTCGGCGTGCAAGGATCCGAGGGCGGCCTGATGGGGGTGAGGGGAGGGGTCCGACTCCGGGGAGGGTCTCCGCTGTGGCCTGGCCTGCGATCGGGACCCCCGATCGGCAGGCTGGCCTCTCGGGCTGGGGGCCTCCTTTGTTCCGCGCCGGCCCCGTAGCCATGTTGCGTCGGGGCCAGTACGGAGAAGGGAGACACCGCGCATGCACGGAAATCACACAGGTCACACTGCGCATGCATGTATTGGCGCCAGTGCATGTGCGGACCCCGCGGCGCCCACCTAACACTGGGAATGGCAGCTGGAGTGGTGTGGGTCACTCCAGTGCCGTGCTGGCCCCCTGTAGGGGTCAGAATCGTTGCTCCTGAGGCCATGTTGATGCTGTCGGGACACGCGATGGCGTTTACGATGGTGTCAACACAGGATCAGAGAATCCCAGCCCTGAAATTAGTTTTTCAAAATCCTTAACTGAAATTCTGGAATTTGAAAAAAGAGAGAACAAATTGTTTTAAAATATAAGGCCATCTTCTAAGGTGAAAGCGAGGAAGGCAAACAAGAGCCACCCAAAAGGAAGTAATAAGGGAATCCATAAGACCATAAGATATAGGAACAGAATTAGACCACTCAGCCCATCGAGTCTGCTCCGCCATTCAATCATAGCTGATATGTTTCTCATCCCCATTCTCCTGACTTCTGCCCATAACCTTGATCGCCTCATTAATCAAGAACCTATCAATCTCTGTCTTAAAGATACTCAATGACTTGGTCTCCACAGCCTTTTGCAGAAAAAAGTTCCACAGATTCACCACCCTCTGGCTGAAGAAATTCCTCCTAATTTCTGTTGTAAAGGATCGTCCCTTGAGTCTGAGGCTGTGGCCTCGGGTTCTAATCTCTCCTAGTAGTGGAAACATCCTCTCCACGTCCACTCTATCCAGGTTTCAATGAGATCCCCCCTTATCCTTTTAAACTCCATTGAGTACAGACCCAGAATCTTCAACCGCTCCTCATACGACAAGCTCTTCGTTGGATCATTGGGTTGGGGGTGGTGTCCATGTCTGCAGGGGTTTGCGATGTCCGTGGGCTGGGGGCTGTGAGGGACCCTCAACCTAACATTGAGATCTGGGTACCATTCAAAAATGGTCTTTCGTTCCCCACTGCAGAAAGTGGGATTCGAAGTGTGGGTTTTTTCAGCGAAAATATCCCAAAGGTCCAAAAAAAATGACTAAATGTGTGTCAATTGCAATCTGGATTGTGCCCAGACACCCAAATTGTCCCACAAAACCCAACCAGAATGACTCTTAGCCATTTTTTGGGTGAATCGTGCCTATTGTTTGTTCCCTTTCA
The DNA here is from genome assembly GCF_902713615.1 of Scyliorhinus canicula. Taxonomy (NCBI): domain Eukaryota; kingdom Metazoa; phylum Chordata; class Chondrichthyes; order Carcharhiniformes; family Scyliorhinidae; genus Scyliorhinus; species Scyliorhinus canicula. The sequence continues at coordinate 303,693,179 of NC_052146.1, forward strand.
GGATGCACAGGGAACTGGGATAAAAGAAAAACAACTGAAGATCTATTCTGTGTGTACTGATGCTGGACTGTCAGTGTGAGTGAGTGTGACATAGAGACAATAAGAAACAGCAGGCAAAGCTTGCAGGCAAATAATGATCTCTCTCTCTCTCTCCGCTGCTGGAGAATGCTTAGCAAAGCAACATAATAATAATCGCTTATTGTCACGAGTAGGCTTCAATGAAGTTACTGTGAAAAGCCCCTAGTCACCACATTCCGGCTCCTGTTCGGGGAGGCGTGTTTGGGAATTGAACCCACGCTGCTGCCTTGTTCTGTATTACAAGCCAGCTGTTTAGCCAGCCTGCAGAACCCAGTGTCTTCAAACTAACTGCTTGAGTCAGTTCCTCTGGAATCACCCAACTTAACGGCCTCAACACACCATCATTTACCCTCACAGAAAACCAATCATTGATGCCTATATGCTTCCTTTACCTTTATCTAGACTCTTCTGACCTGATCAGAGTGTGAATGTGTCTGTTGTGTCCTTTTTTATTTTTCTCGAGTTTTTTATTTCTAACGAATAAACTTACTCTTTCGTTGACTCTGGAAAGTCCGTTTAAATTGGCTCCTTCGAAAAATAAATACATTCGGACTGGGAAAAGGTATCTACAAGGGAAGGGTTTATTTTAAATAAAACCTTGTTGCCACCGACCGAGTGCGGTCATCTCATTATTTTTACATTTAATATATTCCACCGAGTCAGTCGTTTTGTGATATGGTTCTTCCTATCAGCCCGAATCACTGATTAGTTTAACTTCTTGACACAGTTAGGTTGTCAGTTACACTGCCTTTATTAAGGTTGAGGTCTCGTCTTTACGTGGTCAGACAGTGCTTCATCCAAGACTGTGACAACAATTCTGTCCATCATTACTTCATCTTTAAAGTTACCATATTCATACTTGTCTGCCAGTCCATATAGATCTTTGAAAAACGTATCAATACTTTCCCCTTGCCGTTGACACTTGTTAAATTTAGCGCACTGGACAATGACATTCTTTTGCAGATTGAAGCAGAAATGGATGCCTTCTGTACTTCAGTGCACTTGGCTTTTTCCTCATCAATCTAAAACTAGGGCTCACTATTTAAAAATTAGGAGTAGCCCATTAAGACAGGGATGAGAAGAATTATTTTCTCTCAGAGGGTCGTGAATCTTTGAAACTCACTTCCTCAAAAGGCAGCGGAAGCGAAGTGCTTGAATATTTTTCAGGCAGAGCAAGATAGATTCTTGCTGAGCAAGGGGGTCAAAGGTAACCGGGAGCAAGTGGGAATATGGAGTTGACTTTACAATCAGATCAGCCATTATCTTATTCAATGGAGTGGCACAGTGGTTAGCATTGCTGCCCACGGCGCTGAGGACCCGGGTTCGAATCCCGGCTCTGGGTCACTGTCCGTGAGGAGTTTGCACATTCTCCCCGTGTCTGCGTGGGTTTCACCCCCGCAACCCAAAGGTGTGCAAGATAGGTGGATTGGCCACACTAAATTGCCCCGTAATTGGAAGAAAATAATTGGGTACTCTAAATTTAGAAAAAAAAAATCTTATTCAATGGCAGAGGAGGCTCAAGTGGGTTACTCCTGCTCTGAATTAATAATAATCTTTATTATTGTCACAATCAGTCCTAACCAATCTGAAACTGAGCATTAATCAAACATTGCCTTGAGCATAGAAAACCGAGGGATAATGTAATCGAGGTGCCTAAATAATTGATGGGCCGCACAGCAGCACATTGGTTAGCACACTTGCTTCACAGCTCCAGGTTCCCAGGGTCGATTCCCGGCTTGGCTCACTGTCTGTGCGGAGTCTGCACGTTCTCCCCGTGTGTGCGAGGGTTTCCTCCGGGTGCTCCGGCTTCCTCCCACAGTCTAAAATTGTGCAGGTTAGGTGGGTTGGCCATGATAAATTGCCGTTAGTGGCCAAAAAGGTTGGGTGGGGTTACGGGGATGGTGCTGGAGGTGTGGGCCTGGCTGGGGTGCTCCTTCCAAGGGCCGGTGCAGACCTGATGGGCTGAATGGCCTCCTTCCGCACAGTAGATTCTATGAAAATGGGGAAAATTGAGAGAAACACTTTTTTCTGAATAAGACAAAAAAGGGACACAATCTTGAAAATTAGAGCAAAGCTGTTGCGAGTTGAGAGAAACAATCACTTTTTCACACAAAGCATATTGAAAATTTGGAACTCTTCTCACCCAAAATGTGGTTGGGGCTGGTGGTCAGTTGAAAATTTCAGAGCTGAGATTGATAGACTTTTGTTCGGCAATAGTATTAAACGTAATGGAACCAAAGGCGATAAATAGAGTTTAGATGCAGCCCAGCCAAGATCTCATTAAATAGAAAATCAGGCTCGAGGGATTGACTGGCCTCCTCCTGTTCCTATGTTGTAGCTAGATTCTTGCGAATCATCGAATCATGCCTGTCTGCTGTGTGAGTGTGTCTGTCAATCCTCACAGGAGCTGCACCCTTCAATGTGCTGCATATGCAAGCCAGTCCTGTTCAAAAAAAAATTGTTTCTTTGAAGAGCAAATGGACTTCTCTTCCCTTGGAATTTAGACTTCCTACTCCACCACAATCTGCAAAATTACTATCTTTGCTAGATCTCCTGAGTGGATTTTCTTGGCCAGTAATATGTTCTTGCTCCTGCTATTAATCAGGAGTGCAGTGCGCAATTGTTTTTGTTTTTGGTAGTTCCACTGGCTTGAGTCTGGGGCCAAGATTTAACATGCAGTCCACATGTTCCATGTGTCTCTGCGGAAGCATTGGTGAATTTTGACCCTTGCGAGATGCTTCACAGCTGCAAAAGCTGTTTCTAAGAACGCATCTCAGGCAAAGAATGCTTGGTGAAAGAGAGATTCTGCATGCGCAAAGCCGAGCAATCAGTCATGAAATTAGCAGTCAGCTCGCCCCCCCCCCTCCTCCCTCCCGCTCCCCCCCTCCCACCAACCTCCCCCACCCCACCCCCGCCCCCCACTCCCCCCCTCCATCCATGTCTGGCCGCAAGTAACTGAAAATTTAACGTGATTTAACTGACGGAACAAGGAATAATTTCGGAGGGGATAAATTTTGAAACAAAATCAAACGCTGCCCTTGCAATCCTTTGACCTTTCTGAGAAAAGACCTTCTGAGATAGGGGCGCAGATTATGGGGCACACATTCGATACACCAGAGCCGCCTCCCAAATTCCGATGACATTGGCTGCTGGCACAGGGCAGACGTTGCTTTTCCACAAGTCCCACTGTTTATTCCAGAATCCCACCTGTGGATAAGAGGGGCAGTTACACCCACCTGACCTGTCAACTCAGACATGACGGAGCTGCCTGCTGAGTTGGTTTGACCAAACTGATTGGAGGATTCATCTCTGCCGTCCACGTGAAGGACGTATTTGGAAAACTTCCCCTCAGCAGTTCCAGACTGGGAAATCTTTTTCTTTCCATTTTCCAGACATGGAGCCGTTGCACGGACTGACCTATTTCTGTGATGGAGACAGGCTGGAGCAACAGCAACAACAAGGCATGGCTGTCGATGGCGGGGAACGATTAAAATTGAGTACGTGCGAGAGGCTAGAATTGGAGGACCATGGATATCTCAGAGCGCTGCAGGATGGGAGGTGATTATAAGAATACAGAGGACTGAGGCCATAGATGGACCTGAAAACAAGGATGGGAATTTCAAAATGGGGGTGTTTTTTAACTGGGCGCTAATGTAAGTCAGTGAATACATGACTGATGGACTTGATATGAGTTGGGACACAACAGCAGATGTTTGCAGGATATTGTTGTCAGGTGTTGGGTGTAGTTTGCGAGCTGTTATTATGTTACAAGCAGTTTTAGGTAATTCAACAGTAAATATTGGTTAGTTATTCAAAACTAAATACAAAGACACAGTTAAGCTGTTTCCATGCTTGCTTCTACACGTGGCTCTGTCCAACACGACACGATCTCCGAGGTGAGGGTCATGTGTTCTACTACTTCACTGTGTAGGACATACGATACTCAATCCCATGTTAACCCTTGATGTGCCGGACTTTTATTCTACAGATTCAAACTGACAGAGGGTGGATTGTGGAAGGACAGCCAGGGGTGTGTTTGAACAGTGGGAAATATTTATACTGTGGAGTGAGAATGAAAGATGAGTCATAGCCACAGGGAGATCCCACCCTTGTGTTAATCAGAGGGAATGGAAGAGTCACAAAGTGCAAGAAAGGGAAGAACTGTAACTGGGAGATATATTTCCATCAGAGTTTATGGACCATGCCATTTGTTTTTTTAACTTCATTTTTACAGGATGTGGGCATCGCTGGCTAGGCCACCATTTGTTGACAATCCCCAATTGCCTTCGAGAAGGTGGTGATGAGCTGCCATCTTGAACTGCTGTAATCCATGTGGTGTAGGTACACCCGTAGTGCTGTTAGGGAGTGAATTCCAGGATTTTGACCCAGCGGTAGTGAAGGAACGGCGGTATATTTCCAAGTCCGGGTGGTGAGTGACTTGCAGAGATACATCCAGGTGGTGGGGTTCCCAGGTATCTGCTGCTCTTGTCCTTCTAGATGGTAATGGTCATATGTTTGGAAGGTGCTGCCTAAGGAGCCTTGGTGAGTTCCTGCAGAGCATTTTATAGATGCTACACACGGCTGCTACTGTGCATTGGTGGTGGAGAAAGTGAATGTTTGTGGAAGGGGGACCAATCAAGCGGGGCTGCTTTGTCCTGGATGGTGTTGAGCGTCTTGAGTATTGTTGGAGCTGCACTCATCAAGGAAAGTGAGGAGGATTTCATCACACTCTTGACTTGTGCCTTCTGGATGGTGGACAGGCTTCGGGGAGTCAGGAGGTGAGTTACTTGCCGTAGGATTCCTCGACTTCCTCAACTTTGACCTGCTCTGGTAGCCACAGTATTAATGTGGCTAGTCCAGCTCAGTTTCTGGTCAATGGTAACCCCCAGGATGTTGACTGTGGGGGATTCAGCGATGGTAATGCCATTGAATGTCAAGGGGTGATGCTTAGCTCCTCTCTTGTAGGTGGTCATTGCCTGGCACTTGTGTGGCGCAAATGTAACTTGCCACTTGTCAGCCCAAGCCCGGATATTGTCCAGGTCTTGCCGCATTTGCACGTGGACTGCACGTGTCTGAGGAGTGAAATTATCAGCGAATAAATCCATATCTGACCTTATGTTGGAAGGAAGGTGAAACAGCTGAAGGTGGTTGGGCCAAGGACACTACCCTGAGGAACTCCTGCAGTGATGACCCAGGACTGAGGTGATTGAACCCCAACAACCACAACCATCTACCTTTGTGCCAGGTGTGACCCTGGCAGAACACAAGCTGAGTGTGGGTGAGCAGGTTATTGCTGAGTAAGGGCCGCTTGATTGCACTGCTGATGACCCCTTCCATCAGTTTACTGATATTTCAGAGTAGGCTGACAGGGCGGTAATTGGCCAGTTTTGATTTGTTCTGCTTTTTGTTCACAGTACACATGTGGGCACTTTTCCACATTGCCGGGTAGATGCCAGTGTTGTAGCTATACTGGAACAGGTTGGCTAGGGGTGCGGCAAGTTCCAGAGCACAAATCTTTAGTACTATTGCTGGGATATTGTCAGGCCTCACAATCTTTGCAGTATCCAGTGCCTTCAATCTTGATGTCATATTGAGTGAATTGTATTGGTTGAAGACTGATATCTGTGATGCTGGGGATCTCCTGAGGAGACAGAGATGGATCATCCACTCGGCAGTTCTGGCTGAAGATTATTGTGAATTCTTCAATAATGACTGCTCCATTGAGGATGGGGATGTTTGTGGAGCCTCCTCCTCCAATGAGTTGTTTAATTGTCCACCACCATTCTCGACTGGATATAGCAAGACTGCAGTTCTTAGATCGAATTAGTTGTTTGTGGGGTCGCTTAGTTCTGTCTATCACTTGCTGCTTATGCTGTTTGGCACATAAGAACATAAGAACTATGAGCAGGAGTAGGCCATCTGGCCCCTCGAGCCTGCTCCACCATTCAATGAGATCATGGCTGATCTTTTGTGGACTCAGCTCCACTTTCCGGCCCGAACACCATAACCCTTAATCCCTCTATTCTTCAAAAAACTATCTATCTTTATGTTAAAAATATTTAATGAAGGAGCCTCAACTGCTTCACTGGGGAAGGAATTCCATAGATTCACAACCCATTGGGTGATGAAGTTCCTCCTAAGCTCAGTCCTAAATCTACTTCCCCTTATTTTGAGGCTATGCCTCCTAGTTCTGCTTTCACCCGCCAGTGGAAACAACCTGCCCGCATCTATCCTATCTATTCCTTTAATAATTTTAGATGTTTCTATAAAATCCCCCCCCCCCCCCCCCCCCCGCATCCATTTACATTCCAACAAGTACAGTCCCAGTCTATTCAACCTCTCCTCGTGATTCAACCCTTCAGCTCTGGGATTAACCTAGTGAATCTCCTCTGCACACCCTCCAGTGTCAGTATGTCCTTTCTCAGGTAGGAGACCGAAACTGAACACAATACTCCAGGTGTGGCCTCACTAACACCTTATACAATTGCAGCATAACCTCCCTGGTCTTAAACTCCATCCCTCTAGCAATGAAGGACAAAACGCCATTTGCCATCTTAATCACCTGTTGCAGTTGTAAACCAACTTTTTGCGACTCATGCACTAGCACACCCAGGTCTCTCTGCACAGCAGCATGTTTTAATATTTTATCATTCAAATTAATAATCCCTTTTGCTGTTATTCCTCCCAAAATGGATAACCTCACATTTGTCAACATTATATTCCATCTGCCAGACCTTAGCCCATTCACTTAACCTATCTAAATCCCTCTGCAGACTTCCGGTATCCTCTGCACTTTTTACTTCACAACTCATCTTAGTGTCATCTGCAAACTTGGACACATTGCACTTGGTTCCAATTCCAAATCATCCATGTAAATTGTGAACAATTGTTGGCCCAACATTGATCCCTGAGGGGCACCACTAGCTACTGATTGCCAACCAGAGAAACACCCATTAATCCCCACTCTTTGCTTTCCATTAATCTTTATCTTATGCAGCAACCTTTTGTGTGGCACCTTGTCAAAAACTTTCTGGAAATCCAGATATACCACATCCATTGGCTCCCCGTTATCTACCGCACTGGTAATGTCCTTAAAAATTCCACTAAATTAGTTAGGCACGACCTGCCCTTTATGAACCCATGCTGCGTCTGCCCAATGGGACAATTTCTATCCAGATGCCTCGCTATTTCTTCCTTGATGATAGATTCCAGCATCTTCCCTACAAACAAAGTTAATCTAATTGGCCTATAATTACCCGCTTCCTGCCTACCTCCTTTTTTAAACAGTGGTGTCACGTTTGCTAATTTCCAATCCGCAGGGGCAATCATCTCAAGGTCCTCACCTGTCATAGCCTCATTTCTATCAGTCGCTGGCATGTTATTTGTGTCTTCCACTGTGAAGACCGACCCAAAAAACGTGTTCAGTTCCTTAACCATTTCCTCATCTCCCATTATTAAATCTCCCTTCTCATCCTCTAAAGGACCAATATTTATCTTTGCCACTCTTTTTTGTTTTATATATTTGCAGAAACTTTTACTATCTGCTTTTATATTCTGAGCCAGTTCACTCTCATAATCTATCTTATTCTTCTTTATAGCTTTTTTAGTCGCTTTCTGTTGGCCCCTAAAGACTTTCAAGTCCTCCAGTCCCCCACTAATCTTTGCCACTTTGTATGCTTTTTCCTTCAATTTGATACTCTCCCTTATTTCCTTAGATATCCACGGTCGATTTTCCCTCTTTCTACCGTCCTTCCTTTTTGTTGGTATAAACCTTTGCTGAACACTGTGAAAAATCGCTTGGAAGGTTCTCCACTGTTTCTCTACTGTGCACAAGTAATCCTGTGTTGTAGCTTCACCAGGTCGACACCTCATTTTCCGGTATACCTGATCTTGCTCCTGGCACGCTCTCCTGCACTAATTGAACCAGGGTTAATCCCTGGCTTGGTGGTAATGGTAGAGTGGGGGATACGCCGGTCCATGAGGTTGCAGATTGTGGCTGAATACAATTCTGCTGCTGATGGCCCACAGCCCAGTCTTGAGTTGCTAGATCGGTTCAATGTTTATCTCATTCAGCACAATGTTTGTGCGATACATCAAGATAGAGGGTATCCTCAAGTTAAAGTGGGATGTTTCTCCACAGCTGTGGTGCTGAGAAACAACCGGCTATAGAACATCATTTTGCCACTTCATTTGGCCTCGGAGAGTTTCTCTCTGCTGAGACCGCACTGGCGGGATTTCCTGCTGCCGAGGCCGCACTGGCACTGTAGGGATGGCCTTCAGGCGAGGCCGCACTGGAGGGATTTCCTGCTGGCAAGACCGCACTGGCGGGATTTCCTGCTGCCGAGGCCGCACTGGCACTGTAGGGATGGCCTTCAGGCGAGGCCGCACTGGAGGGATTTCCTGCTGGCAAGACCGCACTGGCGGGATTTCCTGCTGGCGAGGCCGCACTGGCACTGTAGGGATGGCCTTCAGGCGAGGCCGCACTGGAGGGATTTCCTGCTGCCGAGGCCGCACTGGCACTGTAGGGATGGCCTTCAGGCGAGGCCGCACTGGAGGGATTTCCTGCTGGCAAGACCGCACTGGCGGGATTTCCTGCTGGCGAGGCCGCACTGGCACTGTAGGGATGGCCTTCAGGCGAGGCCGCACTGGAGGGATTTCCTGCTGGCACATCGAAGCATGCCAGCAGTAAAGGCTCCCCGCAGATCGGGTGCCACTTTGGAAGGCTGCCCCAATCTTTCACCCCGCCCCCTGTCCTTTCAGGCCCCCCCATGCTTTTTTGACCCCTCACCCCGCCAACCTTGGGAAGGCCCCCGGGGAACCTCCCCTCACCCTCTGATCCTGAACCCTGTCAGTGCCAACCTGGCAACTGGGCACCCTGGCACTGCTAGCCCTGCACCCTGGCTGTTCCCCTGGTGCTCTGGCAGTAGCAAGGTGCCCAGGTGCCAGCCGAACGTTGTGGGTGCTACCCTGCCGCGTCTCCAGCCACCGGGGAGTCTCCAGTGGACTGGGAGACCTCCCCAGGTTCTGTTACGGTTGGTCCATGTTGGTGTGGACCAGTTCTGACCGGTGCCCTGGCGAGGACCCTCAGGCACCGCCGGTGAGTCTCAGGCACCAGGTGAACCAGTGTCCGGGTTGGCTCATTTAAATATTCAGACCTGGATCACCCCCAGTAAGGGCGAGATCCAGATTCCGCCGGCGAAGTTTCACGTCCAGAACGGAGTCCGATTTGGAGCTGATGCGCGGTTCACCAAGAACATAGAACATGCAGCACAGAAGGAGGCCATTCGGCCCATCGAGTCCACACTGACCCACTTAAGCCCTCACTTCCACCCTATCCCAGTAACCCAATAACTCCTCCTAACGTTTTTGGACAGTAAGGGCAATTTAGCATGGCCAATCCACCTAACCTGCACATCTTTCGACTGGGGGAGGAAACCGGAGCACCCGGAGGAAACCCACTCAGACACGGGGAGAACGTGCGGACTCTGCACAGACAGTGACCCAGTGGGGAATCGAACCTGAGACCCTGGCGCTGTGAAGCCACAATGCTATCGACTTGTGCTACCGTGCTGCCTGTTGCGCCCCGATCTGCGGCAGGAGCATTGGGGTTGTTGAATCGCCCCCAGATGTCTCAGAGGTGAGAGCGTCAGTGACATGCTTGAAATTTTTTGCCGAGACCCTTTGACAAGAAACATGTAAAGCTGCGAGAAAGGCTGAAAATGATCATTTACACAGTGAAATTCTGGGTTTCTGCCAATCGTCCCCTACAGTGATAACAAGGGCTGTGGATAATTCCACGCCTCAGGGCTACACTCTTTCCCACTGATTGCAGTTCATTTACTTGTTCCAGTTTAAATAAATTCTCTTGTCAGTTTGCAGCCTGACATTAACTCTGACAGGGAGTACATCCATTTATCAGGCACGAGGAAGAGGGACGTGATTACATGCGGGCCTTGCCGTTGTAAGTTAGATGTTGGGCAAGTAAAGGCACACAGAGGTGAGGTCCGTTTATAAAGCATATTCAGTGGTGGTAAACGTGAGCAGAATGTCGAAAATAATCTCCAAAATGTAACAGCTGCCCAAACATGAGCCGATACATTTCACTTTTTCAAACACTTCCCCGGCACATTTCTGAAGCTGATCGTGAGTAACTCCATTGTTTATCTGCCGGAATGTGCAATCTCCAAACATTGTAAACATTGCAACAGATTTGGAAAACCTAGCACCCAAGTAGACTGATGGGCAAGCAGCATTTGTGCACTCTTGTGCTGCACTTTCTACGGCTCTGTGACCCTGTCACCCAATCATTCCTGTAGCTGCAGTTGCTTACTCAGTGATCTGGCAGCAATGACTGTTCTCGGCTACACAATGTACCGAGTGTTGGTGTGTGAGACTAAAAGTTCTTTCTAATGTCAAGTTGTCCTCGTACTTGTGGTCAGTAAGTAATTCTGTCACAGGATTAGATTGAATCAGCAATGATATAACAGCTAGGAATCACAAGTCTACAGAGCATCTATTCCCCCACTTCCACTGGTTCCTTCCCCTACCCCTTCCCTCCCCTCCGCAAGATCTAGCGTGAGATTTTCCGGCCATTCATCCAGGCTGGGAGGGGAAGGGTGCATTCAACAGGAAACTCCTTTGACAGCGGCAGCACTGGAAGATGGCCACCTCACACCACCCTGAAATGAAATGAAAATGGCTTATTGTCACAAGTAGGCTTCAATGAAGTTACTGTGAAAAACCCCTAGTTGTCACATTCCGGCGCCTGTTCGGGGAAGCTGGTACGGGAATTGAACCGTGCTGCTGGCCTGCCTTGGTCTGCTTTAAAAGCCAGCGATTTAGCCCTGTGGTAAACCTGCCCTCCTTGGATGGTTGTAATCTTTCAAAACTTCCCAGATTCCGGATAGGTCCCAATGGATTGAGCATTTGTTAATCTACTTAGGTAGGGTAGTTGTGAGGAGAACACAAATTGTCTGCAAAGGGATATAGATAAGTTAACTGAATTGACAAAGGTTTGACAGATGGAGTTTAATTTGGTTAAAATGTAGGCTTGTCCAATTTGGCAGGAAGAATAAAGAAGCAGAATATTAGTTAAATGGAGCAGATTGAAGAAATCTCTGGTATAGAGGGACCTAGTTATCCTGTTACATGAATCACAAAAAGCTAGTGTGCAAGTACAGCAAGTAATTGGGAAGGAAAATGGAATTAATAATAATGTTTATTGTCACAAGTAGGCTTACATTAACACTGCAATGATGTTACTGTGAAAATCCCCTAGTCGCCACATTCCGGCACCTGTTTGGGTACACTGAGGGAGAATTCTGAATGTCCAATTTACCGAACAGCTCGTCTTTCGAGACTAGTGGGAGGAAACTGGAGCACCAGGGGGAAATTCATGCAGACATGGGGAGAACGTGCAGACCCCACACAGACAGTCACCCAAGCCGGGAATCGAACCTGGAACCCTGGCGCTGTGAAGCCACAGTGCTAACCACTGTGCCACCGTGCTGTCCATTTGGGCCTTTATTGCAATGCAATGGGGCTTGGAAGTAGGGACGTCGGGCTAGAACTGCACAAGGCCTCACCTGGAGTATGTGTGCAGTTTTGGTCTCTTTTATGCTTAAGGAGGGATATAATTGCATTGAAAGCATTTCAGAGACGGTTGACTCAGCTGATTCCTGGGATGAAGGGGCTGGAGTTTAGAAGAATGAGAAGTGATCTTAATGAAACATAAGATTCTGAAGGGATATAGAAGATAGGAGCAGGAGGAGGCCTTTTGGCCCTTCGAGCCTGCTCCGCCATTCATCCCGATCATGGCTGATTATCCAACTCAATAGTCTAATCCTGCTTTCTCCCCATAACCTTTGATCCCATTCTCCCCAAGTGCTATATCTAGCCGCCTCTTGAATATATTCAATGTTTAGCATCAATTACGTCCTGTAATAATGAATTCCACAGGCTCACCACTCTTTGGGTGAAGAAATATCTCCACTTAAGTTGGAGATTAGGAGGATTTTTTTCTCTTAGAAGATCATTAGACATTGGAATTCTGTTCCCCAGAGTGCAATGGGGGTTTGGGCCACTGAGTTTATCCAAGGCTACATTAGACTGGTTTTTGACAGGCAAGGGAGTCAATTTGTGGAACTCTTTGCATCAGAAGACTGTGGAGGCTAAGTCACCGAGTGTCTTTAAGACAGAGATAGATAGGTTCTTGATTAATAAGGGGATCAGGAGTTATGAGTATCAGCCATGATTGAATGGCGGAGCAGACTCGATGGGCCGAGTGGCCTATTTCTGCTCTTTTGTCTTATTGTACAATCAGATCAGCCATGGTGTTAGTTAATGGAGGAGCAGGCTTGAGGAGTTCTATGACTTCCCCCTGCTTCTAATTCTTATGCTGTTCTTATGACCCAATCACCATATCTCTGGTTTGTTAACCAATGTTCTCTCTGAGCCTTTTCATGACCTCATCAGATCAGCAAAGATAAACATTGTAGGATTGGTGTTAAAAAATTCTTTAGAAATAGAAAATCACCCAAAAGCCAATTGGATTTAAGATTTGTTTATTGTCACGTGTACTGAGGTACAATGAGAAATATTGTTCTGCATGCAGTCCAGACAGATCGTTCCACACATGAAAAAACATACAGAAATGCACAATGTAAATACATAGACACAGGCATCGGGTGAAGCATACAGGAGTGTAGTACTACTCAGTAGAGAAGATGTGCGAAGAGATCAGTTCAGTCCGTAAGAGGGTCAATCGGGGAAGAAACTGTTTTTGAACCTGTTAGTACGTGTTCTCAGACTTTTGTATCTCCTGCCCGATGGAAGAAGTTGGAAGAGAGAATAACCTGGGTAGGAGGGGTCTTTGATTATGCTACTCGCTTTTCCAAGGCAGTGAGAGTTGGAGACACAGTCAACGAATGGGAGGCGGATGGAGTTCTTTCAATTTTAATCTCAAAGTAAATGTTCTGACCTTCTTTGCAAATGCAGACAGGATGCTCTCTTTGCCTTGACCTGAGCTTATTTCGTATTTCTAGTCAGGTCAGTCCACACTCCACTGTCAATCAATTATGATAGCTTAATCACTATGACACCTGGTCCTATGTTTTTTCTGTACTGTGGGCTAGTGTTAAAACAAATTAAAAAAAAAAGCATTTAGAGTACCCAATTAATTTTTTCCACTTAAAGGGCAATTTAGCGTGTCCAATCCACCTAGCTTGCACATTTTTGGGTTGTGGGGGCGAAACCCACGCAAACACGGGGATAATGTGGAAACTCCACACGGACAGTGACCCAGAACCAGGATTGAACCTGGGACCTCGGCGCCGTGAGGCTGCAGTGCTAACCCACTGCGCCACCATGCCGCCCCGTTAAAAGAAATGTTAATGAGACACATGGCTCTCTGTGAGTTTGAAAGGGAAGCAGAGTTAGCACGAATGGCACATCCTTTTAGGAGGAATGGCTGGAAAGATATAAGGTTATTGCTTCAACACTTGAACCAAGGAGGAACAGCCCTTTAAATACACACCAGCTCTCTCTCCCTCATGTTGAAAATTCCAGAAATGACTGAACTTTATAAATCCCGTCCACAAACCAGGCTTTCCCGACTTCGCGAAGCTGGGAGTGGGGGAGGGCAGGGGTTCACCAACACACTATTCGCGGAGGGCAACTGGCCATTTAAATCACAAACAGCCTCCACTGATTTCCAATTTCTGAACTCTGGAAAGGTCAGACGAAGTCTGGGCGTATTCTTTGGATAGGTCGCATATCAATTTGAAATGGTAAGGTACCCTTTTAGATTGAGCCCGGGGTCACATTTGGGGCAGGTAAGGCTCCCTTTGGGATTGCTTGAGTTAAACATGACTGTCCACTATTTAAACGCATTGGAACTATCAAACTGTCAAGAAACTGTCCAGATATCAAAGAACTGTCCAGTTGTCATGGAACTGTCAAGGAATTTCCCAGCTGTCAAGGAACTTTCAAGCTATCCAAAAGTCCCATGGCTATCAATGCTCTCCAAGAAGGGCCCCAGGATACTTGGTGAGTTGGCACAAAGGATGCCAGGGCAAACGGTGATTTGTGGGGTCATTGGCTGGCATGTGTTGTCATTATTGAATCATTGAAATTTTACGGCACTTCATAGTCCATCATGTCTGCGTCAGCTGAAAATTGAGCCACCCAGCCTTATCCCGCTTTCCACTATTTGATCCGTAGCTCTGCAGGTTACGACCCTTCAGGTGCACAGCCAGACACCTTTCAAATGAATTGAGCATTTCTGCCTCTTTCAGGCAATGAGTTCCAGCCAAAGGTTGGTGTGTGCAGTTAGGCCACAGATCAGCACTGATCTCACTGAATGGTGGAGCATGTCCAAGGGCTGAATGGCCTCCTCTTGTTCCTATGTTCCAGAACCCCCAAAGAGCCCCAAAAGGGGTTGGTTTAGCACAGTGGGCTAAATAGCTGGTTTGAGTTGCAGAATAAGGCCAGCAGCGCGGGTTCAATTCTCGTACCGGCCTCCCCGAACAGGCGGTGGAATGTGCCGACTCGGGGCTTTTCACAGTAACTTCATTGAAGCCCACTTGTGACAATCAGCGATTATTATTATTATTATTAATAAACTCCTGTTTGTGAAATGTCATTCCTCCTCTCCCCGCTAATATTTCTACCAATTTGTTTAAATCTACGCCCGTCCAATGACTATCCACTCTATCCAGGCCCTTCACAATTTTGTACATCTCAATTAAGTCTCCTCTCAGCCTCCTCTGTTCCAAGGAGGACAAACGCAGCCAGTCCAAACTTTCCTCATAGATGCGTCACGGTAGCACAGTGGCTAGCACTGTTGCTTCATTGGTCCAGGGTCACAGGTTGGATTCTCGGCTTGGGTCACTGTCTGTGTGGAGCCTGCACGTTCTGCCCCGTGTCTGTGTGGGTTTCCTCCGGGTGCCCCGGTTTTCTCCCACAAGTCCCGAAAGACGTGCTTGTTAGGTGAATTGGACATTCTGAATTCTCCCTCAGTGTACCCGAACAGGGGCCGGAGTGTGGCGACTAGGGGCTTTTCACAGTAACCACATTGCAGTGTTAATGTAAGCCTTCTTGTGACACTAATAAAGAATATTGTTATTAATTTTCTAGTC
This sequence comes from Scyliorhinus canicula, assembly GCF_902713615.1. Taxonomy (NCBI): domain Eukaryota; kingdom Metazoa; phylum Chordata; class Chondrichthyes; order Carcharhiniformes; family Scyliorhinidae; genus Scyliorhinus; species Scyliorhinus canicula. The sequence goes on from NC_052146.1 coordinate 303,708,394, forward strand.
ATGGCAACATCCTCGTAAATCTCTTCTGCGTCTTTCTAATCTAATTACAACCTTTCTCTATCGAAGGCCAGAACTTCACACAGTATTCAAGTTGTGGTCTAACTAATGTTTCGTACAGTTCCAGCATGACCTTGGTATTCTAGACCTTGGCTAATGAAGAAAAAGATTCCACACACAACAATCTTCAGCCAGAAGTGCTGAGTGGATGATCATTCTCAGGCTCCTCCGTAGGTCCCCAGCATGGTAGTTACCAGTCTGCAGCCGATTTGATTGATTCAATGTGATATCATGTAACATCTGAAGGCACTGAATACTGCAAGACTATGGGCCTGATAATGCTCTGGCAACAGTATTGAAGACTTGTGCTCCATAACTTGCTGTGCGCCTAGTCAAGCTGTTGCAGTACAGAGAAACATTGGCATCTACCCGGCAATGTGGAACATTGCCCAAGTATGTTCTGTACATAAAAAGTAGGACAAATACATCCTATCAGTCTGCACTTGATAAACAGTAATGTGATGGAAGGGATTATCAACAGTGCTACCAATGCCCCATTATATTTGTGTTCAACAAGCTTACACAATAAACAATGTGAGTAATGATAAAATCTGATGTTGATTGAGAGGTAAATAAGGGCCAGGACACCAGGTTGGGGGGGGGGGGGGTGCAGGTGGGGGGGGGGAGGGGGGGGTACTTGGTGGGTGGAGGGGTTGGCGAGAGGGACTGTTCATGTTCTTCATCGAATCATGGAATCGTTACAGCACAGAAGGAGGCCATTTGGCCCATCATGTTCATGTTGGTTCCTTGCAAGAGCAATTGAGTAAGTACCATTCCCCCGTCCTTTCTCTGTTGCTCTTCATTGCGTTTCTCTTCAACTGCTTCTCCAATTCCCTTTTGGAATCCCAGATTATATCTGCCTCTCACTATTCCTGATCCTGCATGAAAAATGTCGCCTCTGACGCTTTCACAAATCATCTAAAATCTGTGCCCCCTAGTTCTTGATAACACCTCCCCCCCCACACCCCCCCCACCCCCCACCCCCACCCCCACCCCCACCCCACGGCCCTGCCAATGGGAACAGTTTTTCTACTATCCCCTCGAGCACAATCCCTCATAGCTTTGAGCACCTCTATTAAATCTTCTCTCAACCATCTTAAAAAGGATGTCATGGGATCTTTAATATGCGCTCGAAGGGGACTGTGAACCCTCTGTTTGTATTTCACTAAAAGATGTCTCTGAGAGGGCAGCACTGTGTCAACCTGTAATATACGGCCTTGTTCACTGGGGAGCGATTTGAACGGATAATAACCTTTGGATTCAGAGTACAAGAGAATGCAATCCACTCAGACATAACTGACACTGTGCTAAAATGTCGACCCAAGGTTTTGCAATGTTCTAATGTTGATATAAGAAGCTTGACTTAAGAGACGTAGTTCTAGAAGTCAGCTTAATATGGACAGCAAGTGTGCCTTGATAGATGGATAACCTATCATCATTTTTTCTCATTAGTGGATAGCTCTAGCCATGTATGGAAAATTGTGTCTGTCGGTTAGTGACAGCACATTTCTTCAAACACCTGAAGGAAAATAATCTATTAAAATGATGCTTCAAAATATAAAATAGTAGTTGCCTCTGGTGTTAGGGACTGAGATCATTCAAAACCTTTCGCATGACCGCTTGGTGAACCTGGCTATCCCAAGCACACATCTTATTTCATTCTTAATCCAAAATTACTTAGCTTTCTTTGCTGCTCTTAATCATAAATACTGGAGCAATCCGTCCACAAAACCGCTGTTAGGACGAGTCTTAGCAAGTGTTCAAATTCCCTGGCAACCGACAAATTTGTTTGATTTCAAAGAAAAAATGGTTCCAGCCTGTTATAAAACTGCAGAGCAAATAAATGTCACTGTTCATCAGAAAGGACAAGATAACGGTGCTGGCTACAAAACAACAGCCCTTGCCCTCACAATCCTTGACTGTGCAGGATCCAATGAGAGACCGCCATTAAAAACAACACAAATGGTAACTCTGTGAGTTGCTTGAACGTCGTGACCTTTAACCTGGATGGAACTTGAACTTGAACCTGGGAACAAGGTTGTTGCCAGGTTTTGGTCACCTTGCTACAGGAAAGGTGTTATTAACCTGGAGAGAGTGCAGAAGAGATTTATAAGGATGTTACCAGGACTCAAGGGACTGAGTTATAGGGGAAGATTGGGCAGGCTGGGACTTTTTTCTTTGGAGCGTGGGGGAATTTTGGGTGATCTTATAGAGGTGAATAAGATCATTTGAGGCACGGATAGGGTGAATGCACTCGGTCTTTTTTCCCAGAATTGAGAACTAGAGGGCTTTGGTTTAAGTTAAGAGGTGAAAGAATTAATGGGAACCTGAGGGACAACTTATTTTACACAGAGGGTGGTACGTTTGTGGAATGAGCTGCTGAGGAAGTGGTTGAGGCAGGGACATTGACAACATTGAAAAGGCATTTGGACAGATACATGTATAGGAAAGGTTTAGAGCAGGGGTGGGCACCAAGATCAAGTCATATTAAAAAAAAATTTTTTTTTTTAAAACAAAATTTTTTTTTTTTAATTTTTAATATATTTTTTATAAGGTTAATGGGGGGGGGGGCTGTTGGGTTACTGGTATAGGGTGGATACGTTGACTTGAGTAGGGTGATCATTGCTCGGCACAACATCGAGGGCCGAAGGGCCTGTTCTGTGCTGTACTGTTCTATGTTCTATGTTCTATATGAGGCGCCCAGAATCATAACCAGGTGAAGCGCCATTTTTGAAAAGTAGAGAAAAAGAGGGCTAAAGGCAGGATACCGCCGGGGGAAGCGCTGAGGTATATGCCGCACGCTAATTGGTTACAACCGGGACTAATAATTAATATACTATGCGGCCCTTTAAAATTGTGAATTTCTGAATGTGGCCCTTGCACGGAAAAGTTTGCCCATCCCTGGTTTAGAGGTTACCTGGGCCAAATACTTAAGATGGGCTTTTGGTTGGCATGGACCAGTTTGGGCCAAAGAGCCTGTCTCCATGCCATAGGTTCTATGATTCTATGAAGGGGAGTAAGTTGAGAAAGTCACCTCCATGATTCATAGAATTTACAGTGCAGAAGGAGGCAATTCGACCCATCGAGTCTGCACTGGCCCTTTTAAAGAGCAGCCTACCTAAGCTCACACCTCCACCCTATCCCCATGACCCAGTAACCTCACCTAACCTTTTGCACACTAAGGGCAATTTATCATGATCAATCTGCCTAACCTGCACATCTTTGGACTGTGGGACGAAACCGGAGCACCCAGAGGAAACCCACGCAGACACGGGGAGAACGTGCAGACTCCGCATAGACAGTGACCCAAGCCGGGAATCGAACCTGGGACCCTGGAGCTGTGAAGCAACAGTGCTAACCACTGTGCTACCGTGCCGCCTAAGGATGAGACGAAGCTCGGAATACTGACTTAATGCTGGCAACATTGGATGAATCTTCCGAAGTAAAACATTCTGAGCTGTGCCACACATTGTTACGATTAGCTTATTGGGTTAATAATCAGGAAGCCAGGACCTTAAACCCAGAGGAATGTGAGCTTAAATCCGCCATGGGCAATTTGAGAATTTAACATTAGTTTTAAAAGATCTGGAAATAAAATGTTGGTATCAGTAAATGTGACCAGGAAGAAGATGGATGTTATAAAAACACCACCGACCTCGCTGGTGGGCTTCAGGAGAGTAAACATACCATCCGTACTTGGTCTGGAACTCTATGTGACTCCAGGACCATACCAACCAGTGTTGATCTTTGCTGCTATTTGACGCATCTAGTGCCAGACTCATCAAAGCCGTTAGGTCCTCATCTGCAATATAAGAATGATGAATCGCTCTGGCACTGTTGGACATAAATGGCCAACATTTTGGTCTGCTAATTAAGAAGGGGTATAGTTGCACTTCAGAGAAGTGTTGTTTTTATGATATAAAGGCACCCATTTCATGCATTCATTTAGACACACGGGAGCATTTATTCAAAGATAGAAATCTTGTGGACTTCAGCAGCAGAGTTATGTGTGAGTGCTCTGCCCAGTGGCCAAAGTAAAACCTAGACTGGATTGCATGACACACTTCCCTTCCAGTGATCTCATGCTGCAATCCCTCAAAGTTTTAATGAAGAATCGTGGAATTGTTATGCCACTGTGCTGTTTAGCTCACAGGGCTAATCGCTGGCTTTGAAAGCAGACCAAGGCAAGCTAGCAGCACGGTTCAATTCCCGTTACAGCCTCCCCGAACAGGTGCCGGAATGTGGCGACTAGGGGCTTTTCACAGTAACTTCATTTGAAGCCTACTCGTAACAATAAGCGATTTTCATTTCACGGAAGGAGGCCATTCGGCCCATTGTGTCGGCACTGGTTCTCCAAGCAATCTTTATGACTTAGTGCCATTCTCTTGTCTTTGCTCCTATACACCTGCATTGTTTCTATTCAAATAATTATTTAATTCCCTCTTGAATGCCTCCATTGAACCTGCTTCCAACGCACTTCCAGACAGAGCATTCCACACCCAAACTACTCACTCACTGTGTGAAAACGTTTCTTCTCACATCACATTTGTTTCTTTTGAAAATCACTTCAAATCTGCGTCCTCTCACGCTCTTGATCCTTTTTTACGAGTGGGATCAGTTTCCCCCGATCCACTCTGTACAACCCCACTCATGATTTTAAATATCTCCATCAAATCTCCTTTTAGCCTTCTTCTCTCCAAGGAGAACAGTCCCAACCTCTCCAATCTACCCTGAAGTTTCGTGTCTCTGGAACCATTCCTGTAAACCTCTTCTGTACTCTCTCCAACGTATTCACATCCTGCCTAGAGTGTGGTGCCCAGAAACGTGCACAGTATTCCAGTTGAGGTCTACCTAATATATTGTATAAGTTCAGCATAACTACCTTGTCCTTGTATTCTATGCCCCTATTAATAAAGCCCAGAGGACATGGCAGGGTTCAATTCTGACCTTGGGTGACTGTCTGTGTGGGGTTTGTATGTTTTCCCTTTGGCTGCGTGGGTTTCCTCTGGGTGCTCTGGTGTCTTCCCACAGTCCAAAGATGTCCGGTAAATTGCCCGTGCTAAATTGCCCCTTAATGTTTCCAAAGGTTAAGGGGGGTTACAGGGATAGGACGGGGGAGTGGGCCTTTGGGCGCTCTTTCAGAGGGTCTGTGCAGACTCGATGGGCTGAATGGCCTCCTTCTGCACTGTAGGAGTTCTATGATTCTCTATTTTACTAACTACCCTCTCCACCTGTCCTGCCACCTTTAATAACTGTCCCTCTGCACAGTACCTCCTTAAGAATTGTACCCCTTATTTTATACTGTCTCTCCATGTTCTTTCTACCAAAATCCATCCCCTCACACTTCTCCAGTTTGAACTTCATTTCTCACCTATCTGCCCACTCCACCAATTTGTTCATGTCCTTTTGAAGTTTTACACTGCCCTCCTCACAGTTTGCAATACTTCCAGGTTTTGTCATCCGCAAGCTTTGAAATAGTCCCCTGCATATCTAGGTCTGGATCATTAATATATATCAGAAAAAGCAAGGGTCCAATACCAACCCCTGGGGCACTCCACTACAAAACTCCATCCAGCCCGAAAAATATCCATTACCCATTACACTCTTCCTATTGTTCAGCCAGTTTTGTATCTGGTCCCAATGTCTTATCAATTTACAATAAGGACAATCTATTCAACACATCCTCCTTCTAAGGACTGAGTTTCCTCGGGCGTGATTCTCCAACCCCTCCGCCAGGTCAGAGAATCGCCGGGGGGTGGCGTGAATCCCGCCCCTGCCGGCTGCCGAATTCTCTGGCGCCAGGGATTTGGCGGGGTAGGAATCGCGCCGCGCCGGTCGGCGGCCGCTGGCAGTGAACTCCCCGGCGATGTTCGGGCCCGCGATGGGCCAAGTAACCGTCCGTTTTAGGCCGGTCCTTCCAGCTTAAATTACAACAGGTACTTACCGGCAGGATTTGGCTGCGCCGGCGGGCCTCCGGCGGGCCTCCGGTGGGGTGCTGGGGGATCTGGCCCCGGGAGATGCCCCCACAGTGGCCTGGCCCGCGATCGGGGCCCACCGATCCGCGGGTGGGCCTGTGCCATGGGGGCACTCTATTCCTCTGCGTCGGCGGCTGTGGACCTCCACGATGGCCGACACAAAGATGAACCCCCCCCCCGCACATGTGCTGGGATGACGCAGGCACACGCTGGCACTCCCGCGCATGTGCCAACTCGCGCCGGCCGGCGGAGGCCCTTCGGCACCAGTTGGCGTGGCGCCAAGCCCCTTGCGTGCCGGCCGGCATGGCGCAAACTACTCCGGCGCCGGCCTTGCCCTTGAAGGTGCGGAGGATTCTGCACCTTTGGGGCGGCCCGACGCCGGAGTGGTTCATGCTATTCCTTCGCGCCGGAGTTTCCCGCCCCGCTGATTTTCGCAGAATCTCGTCCCTCATCCTTCGCCATAGCTTGGCTAGCATCTACCTCCTTGGTAAAGACGGATGCAAAGTATTCCTTCTTTTACCACCCTTTTACTATATACACCTTTGGAAGAGTCTGGAATTCCCCTTTACATTGGCTGTCAGTCTTTTCTCATAACCCTCTTCGCTTCTCCAATGTGCTTTTTCACCTTATCCCTGAATCTTATATATTCCATTTGGTTCTTAACTGTGTATTTCCTATGTGACACCTGTCAAAAGCTAATAAGCACACTGCTTCTTCATTATTTATCTTCTATCTCCTTTATCATCCAGGAAGCTCTGGACTATTATATCTTACTTTTGCCTTTTAAGGGAATATACCTTTACACTGTCATTTTCTGTTTTGAAGGTAGCCCATTGTTTAACTAGCTTTTCCAGCCAATCTCTCATTCCAGTCCAATCGGCCCAGTTCCAGCTTGTCACGTTGAAGTCATCTCTTCCCAATTAATTATTTTTACTCTGGATTTCCGGTTATCTTTTTCTATCCTCATCTTAAACTTTACGATGCAATGATCACAGTCTCCTGACTGTTCCCCCACTGTATGTAACTTGATCTATTTGGCCCACCTCATTTCCAAGAACCAGGTCCATAAGTGCATTCTTTCTTGTTGCACGGGATACATAATGCTGCAGAAAATATTCCTGAACATTATGTTGGAACGTTTGTCCCTCTCCACCCTTTACACTACCACAGTCTCAATCTACATTTGGGTAATTAAAGTCCCCCATTATAACTACTATATAATTGCATCTCTCTGTACATTCCCTGCGGATTTGTTCAGCTCCATCCCTCTCACCTGTTGGCCGCCTATAGACGACACCGAGCAATGTAATTGCACCCTTTCTGTTCCTTAGCTCCCAAGGACAGCTGAGAAGGGAGGATTCCATCTGTTGTTGAGCAGGCTCACAGCCCTGCGCTGCCTAGCAATCAATCTTTGTTCTGGAATTTTGTCCAGCCGACATAGGCTGTGTAACTGTACAAATGTGTAACTTGGGCACGGTAGCATAGTGGTTAGCACAATTTCTTCACAGCTCCAGGTTCCTGTGGTGATTGTCTATCTGTGTAGAAGCAGTACAACTGAGCAAGCACTAGAGGGAGCATGGGAGAGGTATAAATACTCACAAACAGGAAGTCAGGACACACTTCACAGGAACGGGAGCTGGTAGCAAGACACAGACTGGCAGCATAGATGTAATATGGTTTAAACTTTAAGCACTGAAGAGAGAACAAACTCACAATAAAGTATCTACTTCAACTTTAAGACTACTAGCGTTATTAAGACACAAGGAACAACACATGGTACCAGGACTGGCTTCGGAACGCTTACTTTAAGATTACACAAGCTGAAGACCCAGAACACCAAAATGGTAAGAAAGACGTTGGAAGACTTTGCTGTTTACTGCAATTTGGACCTCCACCACAGCTGGTAACAACCGGTAATTTAAGTAGCAATTGGAAAAGCTTTAAACAAATGTTCGGGATATGTATCGTAGCAAATGATATGAACGCAGTCTCTGACGCAACAAAAATAATGCTGCTACTCGCAACAGCGGGACAGAAAGCTAGAAAAATCTATAATTGCTTCAAGTACTTGAAAGGTGAAGACAGCACCAAAATGGAAGTAATACTGAAAAAAATTGAAGATTACTGTAACATCAGTAACAATGCTGCTTTAAAACATTCAATGCCCAGAGACCAGATTGCACAGGGAATGAGTGATGGAAAACTCAAACAATCAAAACCAGAACAGAAAGGGTTAACTCTGAAAATCGCGATTGAAAAGTCCAGATCGAAAGAAAAAAGTAACTTTAATGTCTCACAAAGCAAACATGCTGAAAAACACTGTAAAATGGCGTCAGAGCACATTTCACAGTCTCCGGGAAACAAAAGATGAACATCTGCGTCCGCGCATGCGCAGGAAACCGAAGCCGCACATGCGCAGTGTACAAAAAAACGCAGAGTAAAGGAAGATCGATTTGTACATGCGCAATCGATTCCTACGCATGATGTCACGAGCGTCATGATGTCAGAGGCCCCGGATCACGCCCACTTAAAAGGGGAATGACCGAAAATTGAAAACAAGAAACTTAAAGCTGTAAAACCCAATTTTCTTACCTCAAAAGACAGAACCATGCCTCAACTTATTCCAGCAGTGGAAGATAACTTTCACAACACCCTGGAACAAGCAGTCTGCACCACCCAAAGTGAAGAGAACAATAACAAATCCGAAACAAAAAATGATGATTTGTTTTTCTAACAATACTACTCAGACATGGCTGAGTTATTTGGATATGCTGATCACAGCATCAGCAACACGGTTGCAAAGCTCAACATGACTCTACTCATGGTAGATTAATCCAATACCATGATGCCAAGGCAGATCGACAAGACATTGGATGACAGCAATACCCAAGATGAAGACGACGCCACACAAAGGGCACAGAACGACTCAGTTGAGAGAGCACAGATTGACTCCACAGAGAGAACACTGCATGACTCCACAGAGAGAGCGACACAAGCCTCCATGGAGAGAGCAAGGCAAGCCTCCATAGACAGCTCATTGACAGACTCCAAAATGGAAGCAAGCAAACACTTCATACCGAACGCCATGCACGAACAAGACCATGAAGGTCAACCCACTGTATCTGAGCAACCACAAGCAGACTATGAAAGTCTACCAAGCTCACATAATCAAGAAGAAGATGATGTAAGTCCACCCACTGCATGCGAAAACAGTGACAATGTGATCACACTCGACATACAGGAGGTGCAGGATCACAGCGAGACAGACAGATCTCAGCTCGTCTGTACAGAAACACAGAGTAGGGCTACCCAAGAGTCCAGACAGACCACGTCAATTGAAATCTTGAAGATTTTGACTCCAGAAGAGGAGCACCAAGACCCACAAGAGAATGAAATCTTGAAGATTTTGACTCCAGAAGAGGAGCACCAAGAAAGCAAAGAAGAGGAATCAAATCCACCACAAATGACTGATGTAACAAACATCAATGCAACATCAGATCATTCTCTAGATGAAATGCTCAATGTAACAGACACCACAAAGGACACTCGCACCAATAACTGTGACAATTACGCAAATTATCCACACGGAACACTCATTGAGCGCAACAAAAAAAACAAAAACCACAAGAAGCACTGCAGAAACAAGAACAGCAACAGCAACAACAAAAACTACATGCACAACAACAAAAACTCCAAGAACAACAACAAAAACAACAAGAAGCATCACAAAGACAACAAAAAGCACAAGAAGAACAACGACGAAAACAACAAAAACAGAAACAACAAGCACAAGAAAAACAACAAGAACAACGACGAAAACAACAAAAACAGAAACAACAAGCACGACAAAAACAGCAACAAGAACAACAACGAAAACAACAAAGACAGAAACGACAGAAACAACAACAATGAAACAACGACCTGTGCAAAATGGTACAACTCGGCACATGAAGGACAATGCCGCAGCACACTGCAAAACAATGACAAGACTACAAACATGCCATGGCATGATAAAGAATCTCACAAATTCACATCTGCTCCAGAACAAGCAAACACACCAGCTTTCAAGGCAGATGACACACTAAATCGATACCACAAGCACAGAAAAACGTCCATGTCAGTCAACATCAGTAGTTCGACCATTCAAACACCTCAGGATGACTTGTTGGTTACTTAAAAATAAGAACACCGACAACATTCACAACGGAGTTGCAATATCAATATCACCACGTCAACAACGAAAAAGAAAAAAAAACTCAACAAACAAATTCATCAAGGTGGGGATGAGGGTGGAGCCATGCCCGAAAGTGGCGGTTATCGGGGTTTCGGACCAGCCAGATATATTCCTGGGGAGGAGGGCGGACGCCCTTACCTTTGCCTCCCTGATCGCCAGCCATAGAATCCTGTTTGGCTGGCGGTCAGCAGCACCACCCAAAGCTGCAGACTGGCTGTCCGACCTCTCGGAATCTCTCTAAATGGAGAAAATCAAATTCGCCATCCAAGGGTCAGACGGCGGCTTCCACAGAACGTGGGAGTCATTCACCCAATTGTTCCGGGACCTGTTTGTGGCCAACGTACAAGCGTAAGAATAGCCAGGTAGCCAAGAATCAGGGGAAAGTCGCCAAAGCATGAGAGGGAGAGATAGACCTGGAAGGGGCGGGGGGGGGGGCGGAGAGAGCTAAACCTAAGAGGAAAGAAAGGCGAATCACAGGAGGGGGGGGGGGGGGGGAGGGGGGCGAGGGAAGAGATAGGGAATAAGAGAGGAGAACCAGGGAGGTGGGGGGGAGGCAGGGAAATGAGAGCCGGAAGGAAGGCACGGGATACAATAACGAACATGGCATCTCCAGGAGCAGGGAGCGAGAATGAAGACGAAAGACGGGAGGAACGGCAGAAGTGGAGGTGAGCGCGAGACGGCAGCGAGATCCATCCAGGAGAAGCAAGCGACAACACCAACACCAAACCCATTCGAGTATTGCCCACTGTAATTGTCTCTCAGGCACCCAAATGTATATCTACCTCCCCAGTCTCCAACCCCCTCCCCCCTACCAACAGTCGCCCACTTATGTGTTGTAAATAATTTTGCCAGGTGTACAGAGTTGCTGCTGTTGAGCTGCTGCACAGTAACCGACCAGTTATTCTATTTTATTATTATTTTTTGAAAATTTTTATTCTTTACTATTTTCTTTTCTTTGGTATGTTTGGGTGTGCCTTTCTCTTCTATATATGTGTATATTATATATGTCTCTTATCCTGTGTACATAACGGTAAATATACTTTGTTCAAAAACCCAATAAATAACATTTATAAAAAAAAACGTTTGGACTCATGAATGTTTTTATTAAGATTGGACTCATAAATATTAATTGGCTTTGTAAAATATCATAAGTAATTTAACTGTTTTGTACAATTTTCTTTAACACTGTACAGAAAATATGTAAAGAAAAATGGGGGGATGTGGTGATTGTATATCTGTGAAGACAGCAATACAACTGAACTAGCACTAGAGGGAGCATGGGAGAGGTATAAATACACACGAACAGGAAGTCAGGACGCACTTCACAGGAACGGGAGCTGGTAGCAAGACACAGACTGGCAGCATAGATGTAACATGGTTTAAGCACTGAAGAGAGAACAAACTCACAATAAAGTATCTACTTCAACTTTAAGACTACTAGCGTTATTAAGACACAAGGAACAACATAGGCCCCAGGTTTGATTCCTGGTTTGGGTCACTGTCTGTGCGGAGTCTGAACGTTCTTACAGTGTGTGCGTGGGTTTCCTCCGGGTGCTCCGGTTTCATCCCACAGTCCAAAGATGTGCAGGCTAGGTGAATTGGCCATGATAAATTGTCCTTTGTGTCCAAAATTGCCCTTCGTGTTAGACATAGAACAGTAGAACAGTACAGCACAGAACAGGCCCTTCGGTCCTCAATGTTGTGCCGAGCCATGATCACCCTACTTAAACCCACGTATCCACCCTATACCCGTAACCCAACAACCTCCCCCTTAACCCTACTTTTATTAGGACACTACGGGCAATTTAGCATGGCCAATCCACCTAACCCGCACATCTTTGGACTGTGGGAGGAAACCGGAGCACCCGGAGGAAACCCACGCACACAGGGGGAGGACGTGCAGACTCCACACAGACAGTGACCCAGCCGGGAATCGAACCTGGGACCCTGGAGCTGTGAAGCATTTATGCTAACCACCATGCTACCCTGCTGCCCGTGTTGCGTGGGGTTACTGGGTTATGGGGATAGAGTGGACGTGTGGGCTGGGGTAGGGTGCTCTTTCCAAGAGCCGATGCAGACTCGATAGGCCGAATGGCCTCCTTTTGCACTGTACATTCTATGATTCTATGAAATGTTTATGATTTCTTATGTCCAGTGGACAGACGCGTGGTATGCTCAGCTGACTGCTCCCCGTTTGTGCAACAAGCATACCCGAGTGTCGAGTGATTGTTCTACTTCATGCCCGCTAACACTGGTATTCCTCTCCAATATTCCCTCTTACTTCCCACATCCCTGCTGAATTAGTGTAAAGCCCTTCCAACAGCAATAGCAAAATGGCCCATGAGAAACTCAGTCCCAGTTCTCTTCAGGTGTAACCCATCCGTCTTGTACAGGTACCATCTCCACCTGAGCCAGTCCCAGTGTCCCAGGAATCTCAAATGCTCCATTTTTCCAACCATGCATTCATCTGCCTTGTCCTCCTACTTCTGTACTCACTTTCACATGGCACTGGGAGTGATGCAGAGATTACAACCTTTGAGGTCCTGTTTGCTAATTGTCTGCACAGCTCCCCAAGTTTTGATTGCAGGACTCCATCCCCCATCCTACCCAAGTCATCGGTACCAATATGGACCGCCACTTCTGTCTGTTCATCCTCCCCTGGAAGAACATGCAGCCACTCTGCGATATGCATGACACACACCGGTTAAGAAAGTGGGTAAGAACATGGCAGATTGCTATGATCCCAGCTGAAGTTACCACTGGACAAGTCAGCTCCCAGCGTGGAACTGGACTTGATGTGCCCTAACCTTTCTTTTTTTGTTTAGACTTGTGGAAGGTGGCTTCAGAATAGGGTCATAGGTCTGCCGATGAACATTTATCAAAAGAATAAAACAATTATGATGAGTGTTTGTTAGTCTCCATCCTGCAGCAAAACCTGGTCCCGGATTTCCCTGCCACTAGGCCAAGACCTCGCTCCTCTGGCACCGCGCAGTGGTTGGTGCTCAGCGACCATCCCACGTTAAAAGAATCCACACACAGGCGTCTCCTACCCCAACCCCACCCACCACATCCAAATGAAAAGAAGCATCCATGAAGGCACCAATCACCTCGGGCATCACAGGGTGGAGCTCGCGGAGGCCAAGTGTAAACGGTGGAAGGAGAACACAGATTCCTGAGCGTCCCACCCATCAAACACCACCTGCCAATCCTGTGGCAGAGTCTGCGGATCCAGGATTGGGCGATTCGGCCATCGCAGAACCCACCTCCCCGGAATGGATGCAAGCTATCCTCGACCCTGAGGGACTGCTCGAGAAAAAGGAGAAGAAAACATTTATTAAATAGAACTAACGCCTTTACTCAAATATACAGGCATTTAAGGATAACACAAGTTACAAAATCGATTTTATACTCTAATGCTCTCAGTAACTACACAATCCGTGTAAACCAATAGGCAAACTGTGGTCAGGCACATCAAACTCTGAAACCAGGGTCGGAAGTTTGCGGCCGTTCACACTGATGGGATCTCCCACTCTCAGCGAAGGCACAGCCCTGCCCCAAGTTTCCTGACAGCGAGGTATGCGTTCAGTGGGAAGCCCTGACAATGGAGGGACCAGAAGGTCCTGTTGTCAGCCAATGACGGGCCGTCTGCCCCTCCTCCGTGAAACACACAGCAGGTTGTGCGGATAATGTGGCCCGAAGTGACATTTGCCACCCAAACAATTTCTGTGAATTTCTCATCAGTTTCATAGAATCATAGAATTCCTACAGTGCTGAGCGAGGCCGTTCAGCCCATCGGAAAGAGCATGCTACCCAGGTCCACCCTCTCCCTGTAGCCCTGTAATATAATCTGCACATCACTGGACAATAAGAGGCAATTGATCATGGCCAATCCACCTAACCTGCACACCTTTGGACTGGGGGAGGAACCCAGAGGCAACCCACTCAGACACGGGGAGAAAATGCAAACTCCATACAGACTGTCATCCAAGGCTGGAATTGAACCCGGGTCCCTGGAGTTGTGAGGCAGCAGTGCTACTGTGCTGCACGTTCAGAACTGGCCACAACCTCTGCTTGGCCAATCTCCACGGTTGAAACATTGGTGCTGGCCCCTTATGTACCTGTGGGAGAGAGCAGCTACCAGCTACAAATTTGTTTTGGATCTTCTACCATTTAACTTATCCCAAAGACAGTAACATTCCGCTTTTAAAAATCTACTCGTCCATGATTGTGGACATCACTGGCGAGATCAGCATTTATTGCCCCTCTCTTGAGAAGGTGGTGGTGAGCTGCCTTCTTAAGCCTCTGTGATCTCTGTAGTGTAGGTACACACACTGTGCTGTTAGGGAGGGAGTTCCAGGATTTTGACCCAGTGACAGTGAAGGAATGGCGATATATTTCCAAGTTCGGATGGTGAGTGGCTCAGAGGGGGATTGGCATGTTATGTTTCTCTCATGTATCTTCTTGGTTATAGTGGTGTGGGCTAGTAAGATAGAATTCCTACAGTGCATAAGGAGTTCATTTGGCCCATCGAGTCTCCACCAATCCTCTGAAAGAGCACCCCACCGAGGCCCACTCCCCCACCCATCCCCATAACCCCACATCGTTGGATGATGGGGCAATTTAGCATGATCAATCAAAGTGCAAACTCCACACAGACAGTCACCCGAGACCGGAATTGAACCCAGGTCTCTGGCCCGGTGAGGCAGCAGTGCTAACCAATGAGCTGCCATTTAGAACTCTATCTTCCACACGGGGAGCCTTACAATATCCACAATATCGAAGAACACATCTTGGAATCTTCTCCCAAATGACACTTTCCCCGGATTTATTCATCAAAGATCCAGTTCCAGCATTCCAGGGCGGGATCCTCCCGCTCCGGGGGCCAGGCCGGAGAATCACCGGAAAGGACGCGAATTACACGACGCCGCCCCGACGCCAGTCCGCCGATTCTCCAGAGAGCGGAGAATCAGCGACATTGGCGTGGCACGGTTAGTGCGGTGCCGGTTGGGGGCCGCTCTACGCGGACCCCCCGACGATTTTCTGCCCGGAATGGGCCGAGCGGCCGTAGAAAATCCCCAAATCCCGCCAGTGCCGTTCACACCTGATCTTACCTGGCGGGACCTCGGCGTGAAGAATCTGGGGGCGGCCTGGTGGTGGTGGGGGGGGGGGGGGGGGGGGGGGAAGGCCTCCGCTGTGGCCTGGCCCACGATCGGGGCCTTCCGATCGGTGGGCCGGCCTCTCAGGCTGGGGGCCTCTCGCGCCAGCCCCTGTAGCCCTACGCCATGTTGCGTCGGGGCCGGCGCGGAGAAGGGAGCCACTGCGCATGCACGGAAATCGCACCAGTCCCACTGCGCATGCATGGAAATCGCGCCGGTCCCACTGCGCATGCATGGAAATCGCGCCGGTCCCACTGCGCATGCATGGAAATCGCGCCGGTCCCACTGCGCATGCATGGAAATCGCGCCGGTCCCACTGCGCATGCATGGAAATCGCGCCGGTCCCACTGCGCATGCACGGAAATCGCGCCAGTCCCACTGCGCATGCATGGAAATCGCGCCGGTCCCACTGCGCATGCACGGAAATCGCGCCAGTCCCACTGCGCATGCATGGAAATCGCGCCAGTCCCACTGCGCATGCACGGAAATCGCGCCGGTCCCACTGCGCATGCATGGAAATCGCGCCGGTCCCACTGCGCATGTGCAGACACGCGGCGCTCAGCTGATGCCTGGATCAGCAGTTGGAGTGGCGTGGGTCACTCCGGTGCCATTCCGGCCCCCTGTAGGGGTCAGAATCGCTGCTCCCGAGGCCATGTTGACGCCGTCGAGAAATGCGGTGTTGTTTATGACGGCGACAACACTTAGCCTCAGGGTCAGAGAATCCCGCCCCTAATCTCTCCTTCTGGTTTTCTTTTGCCCCGATGGCCGAGTATATTCATGTGCCTTCTCTCAGATCCCAGCTATCATCAGAACACCATTGCTTCACAACCCATATTAAGGTCTCACAACCTTATCATCACCTTGGACCTCTAACTTGTTTTTACGGCTGCCTCTTTCAGCTGTGCCTTTTAACTTGGAGCCTTTCCTGGCTGCCCTCTCTCAACTTCACAGCACAGAACCTTTTTTCCAGATTCCTGTTCTTTGTTCCTTCAATTCAAAGTCTTCCTGGAACTCTCCTCTGTCCTACTCCCTGGATTTTGGGACTTTCTGTTCTTTAGCTTGGGTCTGGCTTTCTATTCCTGTGCATTGTCTAGCCTGTTCTAGCGGTTTCTATGAGATGTGCTTACTCCTGGATTACCTTCTTTCAACTGCACTTATTTTCTCTGAACTAACTGCTCATCCTTTTCTGTGTTGGTCCCTGGTTGCTAAGCAGCAGCCTCGTGTTTTTTTGTAACCTGTGTTTGTTTTTGGGGTCGTACAAAAACCTTATTATAAAACAGGTATCCAAACATCTCCACAGAATTACGGGCAGCTTTTAAAAACTAAAACAGAAGAAAGATGAATCAAGTTAAACTTAAATCTGTAGCTTATCCTCAACACATACAAATACAAATATAACTTATTTAAAATATATCTATTTTCCTCGCAATATGGAATATAATGTGTAAAAATGTGAAGTTGTTCACATTTGAAAAATGAAAATCGCTTATTGTCACCAGTAGGCTTCAAATGAAGTTACTGTGAAAAGCCCCTAGTCGCCACATTCCGGCGCCTGTTTGGGGAGGCTGTTACGGGAATCGAACCGTGCTGCTGGCCTGCTTGGTCTGCCTTCAAAGCCAGCGATTTAGCCCTGTGCTAAACAGCCCCTCATTCCCCATTTGATGGGAAAGCAGAAATGTGGAGTATTTTTTAAATAGGGAGAGATTGGGAAGTGTTGGTCTCTAAGGGAACGTGGGCCGCCTTCTTCACGAGTCACTGAAAGCTAACATACAGCGGCAGCCAGCAAGTAGGAAGCAAATAGTAAGGTGGCCTTTATTGTGAGAGGATCTGAGTATAGACATACCGATGGTCTGCTGCAGTTGTATAGAATCTTAGTGGAGTATTGTGTACAGTTTTGGTGGCCTTAGTAGACCATAAGGCCACAAGTCATAGGAGTAGAATACGGCCACTCGGCCCATTGATTCTGCTCCGCCATTCAATCATTGCTGATATTTTCTCATCCCCATTCTTCTGCCTTCTCCCCATAATCCCTGATCTCCTTATTTATCAAGAACCTATCTACCTGTCTTCAAGAAACTCAGTGATTTGGCCTCCACAGCTTTCTGCGGCAAAGAGTTCCACAGATTCGCCAACCTCTGGCTGAAGAAATTCCTCCTCATCTCTGTTTTAAAGGATCGTCCCTTTAGTCTGAGATGGTGTCCTCTGGTTCTAGTTTTTCCTACAAGTGGAAACATTCTCTCCGCGTCCACTCTATCCAGACCTCGCAGTATCTTGTAAGTTTCAATAAGATCCCCCTTCATCCTTCTAAACTCCAATGAGTACAGACCCAAAGTCCTCAAACTTTCCTCATACAACAAGTTCTTCATTCCAGGAGGTAGGCCATGTAGGACTGAGATGAGGAGGAGTTTCTTCATTCAGAGGGTGGTGAATCTTTAGAATCCTCTATTCTACAGAGCTATTAAGGCGCGATCATTGAGCATGTTCAAGATCGATAGATTTCCAGATATTTGAGGCGTCGGGGATATGGGGATATGGCATTGAAGTAAAAGATCCACCATGCTCGAGTTGAATGGGGGAGCAGGCTCGAGGGGCTCAATGGCCTACTCCTGCTCTTCTTCCTATGTTCTCAGCCCACTGTCTTCCTCTGAAGCAACTACATCAGAGACAGCCATGCCAGAGTGGAGCTCCTGAGTCACATCAGGTGATGCCTAACAGAGTTTTCTTTATTCGTTCATGGGGCGTGGGCTTCGCAGGCTCTGCCAACATTTATTGCCTATTCCTAATTGCCCTCGAGGGTGCACTTAAGAGTCAACCACATTGCTGTGGATCTGGGGTCACATGTAGGCCAGACCAGGTAAGAATGGCAGATTTCCTTCCCTAAAGGATATGAGTGAACCAGATGGGTCATTGGGCTTTTAATTCCAGACTTTCATTGAATTCAAATTGCACCATCTGCAGAGATGGGATTTGATCCCCAGAGCATCTGGGCCTCTGGTCTACTAGTCCAGTGACAGTACCACGACACCACCACCTCCCCCGAGAGTTGACCACCATCGTGCCAACCATTGTCTTGTGAGACGGAAGGCTGCCACAGACCACAGGAATGCTCCCGCTTTCAAGAATTGAGGCAAGTTGTTACCCGATCGCTGACCTTGCTGGAGCACTGACAATAGTTGTTTGGACACAGTTAAGAGTCTCTCTTGTGATCGGTGACTTGTTACCAATATAGCTTTATTTGAGGAGCAGTACCGTAAAAGGACAGTCCGTATTTCACTTTACTGCATAGTTGCAAATAACAGCTGCCAAAAAGCACAATGGGAGAGGAAATGGGTTTTATTTTGGCTTCATGACAAATGATTCTGAATGTTGGTCCTCAGCCTCCGTTGTCACACCAATTATCTTTCATATGGCTTTCCCGATTTCCAGAGTGGATTGTGTTTGCGCCAGCATCAGCAGAAATGAAACATTCCACACATGCCGGCCGCTCTGCATCCTTCACTAAGCTGTGCTTTTCAATTAGACTGAGTTGAAACAGAAAGAAAGACTGAACTTATGTTTCCATAACGGCTTTCACAACCCCACGGCGTCCTCAAGCACTTTGCGGCCAATCGCATACTTTTGTGGTGCGGGCTCTGTTGTCATGCAGGAAACACAGCGGCCAAATTTCACACAGCTAGAGCTCACAAAGCAACATTGAAATAAATGACCACACAATCTGCGTTCTGTTGCTTGAGAGATAAATATTGAATCGGGCAAAAGGGAGGACATCTCAGCACTTCTTTAAGTAGTGCTAGGTGCTCTTTCGCATCCAACTGAGAAGGTGGACAGGGCCTAGATTTTACATCTCACCTAAATGATTGGACCTCCGACAGTGCAGTACTCCATCAGACTTTCTGTTCAAATCCCTGGAGTTGGGATTGTTACAACGGAAGGAAGGCCAACACCTTCTGCAGTGTGAGTAGCAACAAGGAAGAGAAAAGGATGGGTTCATTGGCAAAAGGTCACTTTGAGATGATTACAGGACTGGCATTTCTGGCGTCGATTTAGTCCTGGTATCTCTCTGTTCAATATTTCAAAGAAACAGTTGAATCAGAAGATGTGTTTACTCAACTGATTCCTGGGATAAGACGGGTTGTCTTATTAAGAAAGGTTGGCAGGTTGGGCCGACACCCCGTGAAGTTTAGAAGAGAGGTGCTCTTATTGAAACATACTAGATCCTGAGTTTGGATACTGGGAGGATGTTAGCCCTTGTGGGAGAGACTGGGACTAGGGGACACAGTTTAAAAATAAGAGGTCTCTAATGTAAGAGGGAGATGAGCAGAATTGTAATCTCTCAAAGAGTCACTAGTCTGGGGAATTCTCTTACCCAGAGAGCTGGAGGCTCTGGGTTATTGAATGTTCTTAAGGCGAGGTAAGGTATATTCTCGGCTGACAAATATCAAATGGCTGAGGAGGTTCAAGGCGCCGAATGGCCTACGGCTGCTTCTAATTTGTATGTGTGGACGGTCATTTAAACAGGTTGAAGATTTTGTTTCTGTAGCAAATGGAGAAATGGTACACGAGAGTCTTAAGAAAGTCACACAACAGAAACCTTACTTCACAGCTTCAGGCCCCAGGTCGGCAGATTCAGCTGAATTATACTGGAATTTAAAGGGTTAAGTTACGAGGAGCGGTTGCATGAACTTGGCTTGTACTCCCTTGAGTAGCGGAGATTGCTGGGTGATCTGATCAATGTTTTTAATGATGAAAAATGATTGTGCAGCACGGTAGCACAAGTGGATAGCATTGTGGCTTCACAGCACCAGCGTCCCAGGTTCGATTCCCCGCTGGGTCACTGTCTGTGCGAAGTCTGCACGTTCTCCCCGTGTCTGCGTGGGTTTCCTCCGGGTGCTCCGGTTTCCTCCCACAGTCCAAAGACGTGCAGGTTAGGTGGATTGGCCATGATAGATTGCCCTTCATGTCCAAAAAAGGTTCGGAAGGGTTATTGGATTATGGGGATAAGGTGGAAGTGAGGGCTTAAATGGGTCAGTGCAGATTCGATGGGCCGAATGGCCTCCTTCTGCACTGTATGTTCTAAATAAATAAACTGTTTTGAATTGGTCGACATGGAGGGTCAATTTCCTCTGACAGGGGAGGTCTACAGCACGTGACAATTATTAAAGGCCTTGAGGAAGGAGGCTCTCGCTAAATTGAGTAGAAATTTGAAACTGGGGGTCAATTGGAGCTGAGGTGAGATCGATATATTTCTGCTGGCTAAGTGATATGGAGTAATACTGGGAATATTAAGCTGAAGTAAAGCACAGCCATGAGTGAGCTCTTCCATCTCCTAATGTCCCACCTCTCTGATTCAGGGCGTTACAGAGAGTTCAGTTATAAGAACATAATGGAACGAGCCACTGGCTGTGCGATCACTGAAGGGCTACAGAAAGAGAGCAATGACTATTGACTAGAACGAAAGGGACCATGAGCAGCTTTCCCTGCGGAGGAGAAAGTATTGTCTTTTTCCCTGTCCACGTAGGTGATGTGTGTTTAATCTTAAAGTCTCTGGCCCTGCAAACATCTTTTGATATAAATTCACGTCAGAGCCTGGTTCTGTGTCCCACACAGGGGGCCTTCCTGGAGAATGCATATGAGCTACGATGCGTGAATGAGATGTGGGACCCTGTTTATTTGTCGTAATCCTGACAGTACTTTGCTTGAATTACAACCCTGTGTGTGGGTTAAACTGTGTATCCCCAAGCGTTTACTTTTTGTGATTAATTCTCGGGATGTGGGTCCCACTGGCCAACGAGGCCATCGTACCTCGCTCACTAGTGACGGTGGTGGACATTCCTGGACCACTGCAATCTCATGGGTAGAGACGGTCCCACCAAAGTGTTGGGCGGGAAATGCCATTATTTTGACATAGTGGCAATGAAGACATGACCAATATATTTTCAGGGGCTGGTTTAGCTCACTCGGCTAAATCGCTGGCTTTTAAAGCAGACCAAGCAGGCCAGCAGCATGGTTCGGTTCCCGTACCAGCCTCCCCGGATAGGCGCCGGAATGTGGCGACTAGGGGCTTTTCACAGTAACTTCATTGAAGCCTACTCGTGACAATAAGCGATTTTCATTTCATTTCATTTCATGAGGTGTAAATTGGAGAGGACTTTGAAAGTGATTGATTTCCCAGACACCTGATGACCTTTTTCTTGCAGCTGGTGGAAGAGAAGAGTGTGGGGAGTCCGATCAAAGATGATTTGGTGACTGGGTACCTATGGGAGTAAATATTTAATATTGAGCAAGATTAACATAGCATGATGGTTAGCACCGCTACATCACAGTGCCAGGGACCCGGGTTCGATTCTGGGCCGGGATTCTCCCTTCTGGGGACTAAGCCCCCACACCGGCGGGAAAACAACTCCAGCGTCAATGGCCCCCCAAGATGAGGAATTCTCACCTGTCTCGGGGCTAGGTTGATGCCAGTGGGGTTGGCACCACTCCAGCAAGCGCCTAATGGCCGCCGTGAGTTCATGCATGCGCGGAACGGCCGTCGTGATCTCGTGCGTGAACGGAATCGTCGGCATATTTTGGCGCATGGGCAGGGGGTTCTCTTCTCCGCGCCGGCCATGGCGGAGCCCTACAGGGGCCAGCGCGGATGGAAGAAGTGCCGCCACGGATTAGGCCCGCCCGCAGATTGGTGGGCCCCTTTCGCGGGCCAGGCTATTGTGGGGCCCCCCCCCGGGGTCGGATACCCACCCCCAAGGACCGACCCCACCGACTTACCTGCGAGGTCCCCCCATGTGGGACCATACGTAACCCACGCCGGTGGGACTGGCCAAAAGTGGATGGCCGCTCGCCCATTGAGGCCCGGAGAATCACCGGGGGGCCGCTGTCAATGGCCCCCGACCAGCAAGGCGGGAATCTCGCCCCCGCACGTAAAACGGCGCTGGAGAATACGGCAGCCGGCGTTGGGGCGGCATTCGCCCCCCCCCCCCCCCCCCCCCCCCCCCCCCCGGGATTCTCCGACCCGGCGGAGAGACGGAGAATCCCACCCCTGATCTTGAGTGACTGCCTGTGTGGAGTTTTCACTTTCTCTCCACGTCTGCGTGGGTTTCTTCCCGGTGCTTAGATTTCCTCCCACAGTCCAAACATGTGTAGGTTAGGTGGATTGGCCAGGCTAAAATTGCCCCTTATGTTTCCAAAATTTGCGTGGGGTTATGGGGATAGGGCACGGGATTGGTGCTCTTTCGAAGGGTTGGTGAAGACTTGATGGGCCGAATGGCCTCCTTCTGTACTGTAGGAATCCTATGGTTCGACGACTCTAAAACTTGGATCAGACACCCACCAGATTATAGAATAATCACACTTGTATTTGGTCACATTGTGATTGGGAGTGAAAACCCCGATAACTGTTCACTTCTTAGGCCAGGCAATTTCCACTTTCAAACTTTGCTGAGTTCAGCCAACTCAACACAAACTGAAGTACCCTGGGTAATGAGGCTCAGTATCACACGGCGCAACATACTTACCAAACCAATCGCTGGAGGCAGCCCCTGTTGAGTTTTGTTCATTACATTTTGAATTGGAGTCACTGGGTGGAATCCTTTTTAAATCCATTTTTACGGGATGTGGCATTTGTTGCCCATTTGTAATTGGCCTTGAGAAGGTAGTGGTGAGCTGCCTTCCTGAACCGCTGCAGTCCATGTAGTTTAGGTACACCCACTGTGCTGTTAGGGAAGGAGTTCCAGGATTTTGACCCAGCGACAGTGAAGGAACGGCGATATATTTTCAGTCAGGGTGATGAGTGACTTGGAGGAGAACCTTCAGGTGGTTGTGTTTCCAGGCATCTGCTGCTCTTGTCCTTCTAGATGGCAGCGGTTATGGGATTGGAGGGTGCTGCCGAAGGAGTCTTGCTGAGTTCCTTGTAGATAATACACACGGCTGCTACTGTGCGTCTGTGAGATTGAATGTTTGTGAATGGGGTGTCAATCAAGGGGGCTATCCTGGATGATGTTGAGATTCCTGAGTGTTGTTGGAGCCGTACGCACCCAGGCAAGTGGAGAATATTCCAACACACTCCTGACCTGTGTTCTGAGGACAAGATTTGGAGAGCCAGGAGGTGAGTTACTCACCGCAGGATTCCTGGACTCTGACCTGCTCTGGTAGCCACAGTATTTATTTGTCTAGTCCAATTCCATTTCTGGTCAATGGTAACCCCAGGATGTCTCCGAAAAATAATTGAGAGCTCGGACCATTTCCAGATCCAGAATCTGTGCTTGCTGCCAGTACATCTGCCAAGGGAATCTTTCCATGGGTTGCATCTGGATCTATCCAGGTCCAATTAATGATGACAGGTTTGAAGGTCTTGGGACAGAAATAGTTATGTATGTGAGCAGCAGTATTTAAAATTCCAACTTCATGAGCTATTAAGCATCGTTCCTTTATTATCTTCCCTAACAGTCTCCCTCTGCTTGCACGTGTCTGAATGGTAGCCTCAAGTGGACAAAATGCACATTGCACTTTTCAATACACTGCAGTGGGCAGGATCCTGAGGCTGCAAGCCAGAAGTACATGTTTAAATTCATGTTTAAATACATGAATAGGATGGGAATAGAGGGATAGGGACCCAGGAAGTGTAGAAGATTGTAGTTTAGTCGGGCAGCATGGTCGGCACAGGCTTGGAGGGCCGAAGGGCCTGTTCCTGTGCTGTACTTTTCTTTGTTCTTTAAGTGGAAGCTGCCGCTGCAGGATGGGAACCTCGCAGTTGCCTCCGTTTTGAGGCACGCTCTGAGCAGTTTGTGATGTAAAATTAACCTGTGACCATAGCTGCCAGGCCACCCCTGTAGAGATGAAAACCCTCCACTGGACGGTGAGCAGTCACTGTTGGAGCCTCTTATCCATGCTGTTCCAGAGGGGAGGCATGAACAGGGGATCTTGCAGGCCACCCTACCCAGCTGCCAACAAACTGGCTTCAGGCTGGTACATTGGCCTGAGTGTAGCCTGTCCACTGCTCCCAGTGACATCCCCAATCAACCCCAAATGACCACTTCATTATTTAAATTTGCTACCCACTGCCATTGGGTCGGAGCTCCTGCTGGTGATAGCCAATCCCTGGCATGACTGTCTGGAGGCTGAAACATGTCAGGCCCCTAACCCATTGCCCTCATAGTCAGGTGATCTCCTAGTCCCGCCTTCGGACCTCTTCTGTGGGACTGGGACGATTGCATCCATTGAAAGCTGGAGGCAGTGGTGCAGAATGCTATGAGTTAAATAGGTTCTTGGAGCAACCTCCCCCCCAGCTCCCCCCATCACTCCCTCCCCCAAAGGTGAGGACATGGAGGAAACAATCTGCAAACATTCATCAGCAGGCTGAGGCTCCTCTCCCTCCACCTGTCAATGCTGCTGGGCTGGAGGGACAAGGGCTAATGCATCACTTTCGGCCATGTGTGAATGTCATTCTCTGAGATACAGCAAGCCCCGATTCCCAAATGTCCTGAAAATCTTCCTGTTTATAGACCGCAGTAAAGTTCTCCTTTCACATTTCCTCACATTAATCATCATCACGGACGCTCAATTGACTTCCCATACTTTCAAATGGAATTGTATTACTGCAATGTGGAAACCTCCTCCCCTCCTTTTGTTGTCTTTGAGGGTCAGTTTCTATGCCAGCTGGCCTGGTCAGAATGTGGGAGACAGGATTGAAGGACGAAGGGAGGTGAAAGCCATGGGACCCTAAAAAATGCAGAGAGTCTGGGCAGACTAGACCGTTGTGGTATATCTGGTCAAATTCAGAAGTTAACAAAATGTTCCAAACTACTTCAGCTCTCATACGCTTCCTCTGCCAAATATCCATCAGAGTCTCTCTTGAATTTTCCAAATGATTCTTCTCCCCAGTTTGTTCCTGTACTTCTGCTCCATGCATCCTCTTGCCCCTGAATGAACTACAGTTAAACCCCAACCGTCTGTTCATCCTCCCTCCTCTGAGCTTGGGGCTTCTTTGTTGAGATCCAGATAAGATCAATCAGAAAGTCAAACAGAGCGAGTGAGAAATGTTTCAACAGGAACATGAGTTTGAAACTCTGCACTGTCCAGACCAGACCGTAACACAGTCTCTAACTGTGCCAGCTCTCGTTCCTACTGCCAAGCCATCAAGCCACCCAAGGGGATCAGGGGTTATGGGGAGAAGGCAGGAGAATGGGGATGAGAAAATATCAGCCATGATTGAATGGTGGAGCAGACTCGATGGGCCGAGTGGCCTAATTCTGCTCCTATGTCTTATGGTCTTATAGATCATAGAATTTACAGATCATAGAATTTACAGTGCAGAAGGAGGCCATTCGGCCCATCGAGTCTGCACCAGCTCTTGGAAAGAGCACCCTACCCAAGGTCAACACCTCCACCCTATCCCCATAACCCAGTAACCCCACCCAACACTAAGGGCAATTTTGGACACTAAGGGCAATTTAGCATGGCCAATCCACCTAACCTGCACATCTTTGGACTGTGGGAGGAAACCGGAGCACCCGGAGGAAACCCACACACAAACGGGGAGGATGTGCAGACTCCGCACAGACAGTGACCCAAGCCAGAATCGAACCTGGGACCCTGGAGCTGTGAAGCCATTGTGCTATCCACAATGCTACCGTGCTTACCGTGCTATGGTCTAAGTCTTCACCAAGGTGTTCGGTACCTGTAGTTTTGAGTTCTTCATTGGCCATATTACGGTGCACACAAAGGGCACAGGGGAGCTTCACTAGATATCCGATGGGTTTGGTGGAATATGAGTTTGCCTATTAAGTGGGTGATAGCTCACCCAATAGGAAATGTGGTTGGACCTTAAACCCGGCTGCTCAACCTGGCATCTCCGAATGTCCCCACGCTTGGACGCTTGTGTTGTAAGCCGCGGCAGCAGCCTTTCTCATTATTGCAATAAAGGGATGTGTTGTGGGAAGACTGACCTTGGCAAAGTTATTACACTGCCGATGAAGAGTAAAGATACGGATTTCTCAGCAACCTTCAGAGTCAAACATGAGGGCCTCTCCGGTAAGAACCAAAATGCCTGTCTTCAATAAAATCGGACACTATGACTTGAACGGAGAAGACTGAGCCCAATAGGCTCATGTGTTTCCTCTTCTGGGCTAATAACATTGTGGGAGCTGAGAAGCATAAAGTGATTCCGCTGCCAGTATGCGGGACCCGATATTTAGCATGATTGAAAAGCCTGACCTACCCAGATGCCCCGACTCAAAAACATGTGATGAGCTCATTGACCTAGTGTGAAATCGCTCTGATCTGAATCCCTCTTTCATCCTCCAGAGATACCACTTTTACACAGCAGAGAGAACCCTGGGGGAAACCTGTCACTGAATATTTGACCAGATTGAGGAAACAGGCAGAACATTGTCCATTCGGCCCATCCCTGACAGAGATGTTGTGAGAAAGATTGGTGTGCGGAACAAGCAAAGTGAAAACTCATAAAAGGCTACTGGCAGAGCCCAATCTGGATCTAGAAAAGGCTACTGAAATGGCCCTATCGCAGGAGAATGTAGGGAAAGGGGCTCAGGAGCCACAAGGTACTCAAAGAGCAATGTCCTCTGGTGGGCGTGGGGTGGGGCTTTGTGTTAAAGTGACCATTCCTCAACTGAAGACACCTGTGTAAATAGTCGTTCATCAAATCAGAGCTCAGCTTAAGTTCCCCGGCAGTCAAGGAAATATTGTGACAGTCCTAACGGAAGACCCTCTCCAGAAAGATCATTGAAGGGGACAGGCCATAGGTGGAGGATGGCTGGAGTGGGGTTGCGGGTTTGATGTTACAGGGAGAAGGACAGAGGGGCATCTATCACCAGGCCATTCCTTCCTGATGTCAGGCCTCTCGATCAGGTACAGGGTGCATTGAAGGGAGCAACCCTGACTGGGTTTGCTTTCTGGCCTTTCCCTGGTGATTTCTCCACCCACTGCTCAGTGAATATCAGTGGCAGTGGGCTGAGGCACTGAAGAGGACACTTCAGGCCCACTTACTGGCTTCAATAGGCAGTGGGGTGGGAAACACGGCCTTTTTGCCACACCCCCTCCCAATCAATTGCCCACCCACTATTAAAACTCACTTTGGGGAGGACATTAAATTCCACCCATGAAAACCAGATGCTGGCAGTCAACGGGAACGAGGAAAGGAGGGAGTTTGATTCTTGAGCAGTCGGGAAAACACGTATAGAAATGCTGCTAGGTTTCTTTCACCTCCGAGCGATTAAAACCCCGAATTGACCTTAGCATGAGAAGGTGAAGGTTGTTCTGGTAGATCCACGCGACCAAGACAAATGAGACATGAGAGTTGGGAATTTTCCAGAAAAAAATGTGCGGCAAACAGGGAACATTGCACGTTGCAGAATCTTGTTTACAGGAGCTGCTGCCTGCGGAGAACCAACTAAGTCCTTGAGGAAAAGTGACTGGACACCTGCTTGGGAGAACTGGGCGTCTGGAATTGGGATGAGGCAGACTGAGGGAACTGCTTGGAGAATCAGTGAGATTGTCCCTGTTGTATCTGCTCTTCCATGTGTAAGTTCTAATTCATACCAATCGTGATTCATCTGTCAATGTACATTTAGTTCACATTGATTCTGACTAATGTTAAAAGAAAAGTTACAAAATGTGAAATATGGTTGGTATTTTCCTCATTTGGGCATCTTTCGGAAAATTTGGTTACCTTAGTTTATGGATTCCCACAGAGCTCATGGCAGCATCCCTTTTTCCCCACCATTGGTACAGCCTTTTGTTGCCTCATTCTTGCTCTTTGGAGTTCCCTCCCTCATCCCCTCCATTCAACCCCATCTCTCCAACTCGGTAAACCTTCTCAAAACCTATCCTTTCTCAATTTTACTGTCCCCTCTCCTGACTGTCACACTGTAACTTCAATCTGAATTTAAAAAAAAAAATTTAGAGTACCCAATTCATTTTTTCCAATTACGGGGCAATTTAGCGTGGCCAATCCACCTAGCCTGCACATCTTTGGGTTGTGGGGGGCGAAACCCACGCAAACACGGGGAGAATGTGCAAACTCCACACGAGCAGTGACCCAGAGCCGGGATCGAACCTGGGACCTCGGCGCCGTGAGGCAGCAGGGATAACCCACTGCGCCACCGTGCTGCCCAATCTGAATTCTTCATCCCTTCTCCAAACCTTTTGCTTTCCGCTCCAATGAAAAGCGTGCTGTGATAGTTCCAATGTTAAATGAGTCACGTGACTGCAAGTTGGCAGGTGATGGTGATTGGTTCAGTGGGCAGATACTCTGATATGAGTGATATAACGTTATGGGTTTAAGTCCCACTCCAGCTATTTAAATACATAACCTGAGTTGTACTGAGGGAGTGCTGCACTGTCAGGAAGAGGTCTTGTGGCACTGTGTTAGCATTCCCTACCTCTGGATCTGAAACTTAGCACAATGGTTAGCACTTCTGCTCACAGCGCCAAGGTCCCATGTTCAATTCCCGTCTTGGGTCACTGTGTGGAGTTTGCACGTTCTCCCTGTGTCTGTGTGGGTTTCCTCCGGGTGCAACGGTTTCCTCCCACAAGTCTCAAAAGACATGCTGTTGGGTAATTTGAACATTCTGAATTCTCCCTCTGTGTATCCGAACAGACGCCGGAATGTGGTAACTAGGGGCGTTTCACACTAACTTGATTGCAGTGTTAATGTTAGCCTACTTGTGACAATAAAGATTATGGTTATTATTATTAAAGTTCAGCTCCAGGTCATGTTGGCCACAGAAAAAAGGTTCATAACGTGGTTGAATGGGCTGATAGTCAGCTTGAGAATCTTTCCACCACTTCCCCAATGGGGAAGGTGTGAACATACATTAAAACAAACTAGCCTGAGCTGTCTTTCAGATGTGACATTGAACAATTACCCTCTCAGTGGCGTAATTTAAACCTTCTCCCCCTTGACTCCCCCGTCTCTTCCCACTTTTAGAAACCTTTCCAAAATCTTCCTTTTTGGCCAAGTCTTCTGTAACTGCATCTCAGTGAGATTGAATGAGCCAGCGGGGGACTCGAAAACAAACTTGTGTAGGATCGTCCATCGGCATTCTATTCCCTCCTCTCTAATGGAGGTGGGCTCAATGACCAACCACTGAGGCAAGCCAATCAGTGTTCACCTCTCTTTTGACCTTGTGGGGTCCATGTCAAAGTTTTTGTTTGTAAAAATATATTTTATTCGTAAAATATCATAAAGAAAATTCCCAACATTTCAAAATGGCCATCATATAAAGTGCAATAACATTCAAGTTTTCTACTTTGATCATGTTGTAGTTTATTGCTCAATGCAGCTGATATCATTCGAGTTAAGAACCCAACCTGTAACTTTCCACTCTGTGGTTCAATCACATCACACTAGGAGTCTGCACGTCCTCCCCGTGTGTGCGTGGGTTTCCTCCGGGTGCTCCGGTTTCCTCCCACAGTCCAAAGATGTGTGGGTTAGGTGGATTGGCGATGCTAAATTGCCCGTAGTGTAAGGTTAATGGGGGGATTGTTGGGTTACGGGTATATGGGTTTAAGTAGGGTGATCATTGCTCGGCACAACATCGAGGGCCGAAGGGCCTGTTCTGTGCTGTACTGTTCTATGTTCTACTGGCTTAAGCAGTCAACGTCTCTCTCACTTCTCTGGTAAGGAATTCTGCTTCAAGTATAAAATTTAAAAGACCTTCACATCCCGGGTAAAATATTTTCCCAATGATCCATTTGTCTTGTTTTGTTAAGGAAGTTCCCAGTGTATGTCTTTCACTCTGAAGGAAATCCCACCTCACAATAACAGCACTTATTCTACCCAATAGCTTCCATATGCTAAATGTATCTTTTCCATTCAAGTACTTTCCCAAATGCTTTGCTTGGGGCTGAATTGAAATAAAAGGTACAGGCAGTGCAATGCATCCATGCCTAGATCCAAAAGAGTTTCCATATCCAAGCATAACATCTCTCCGTAAATTGGAGATGGGTTTAATCTGAACTCAGCTCACGAGCAAAACAAATAGCTTAAAAATTCAAAGCGAATTAATCATATCTCGGGTCTCATCGTAATTCTGTTTTTCCTTTCAGGATTGGTTTCTGTCTCGCTGCAATAGTAATCTAGCTTCTGGCAGTTCCTTCCTGTATCACTCCACACAAGGATTGCTGACTTACATGAAACTGATCTGAAATTGCTGCTTCTATCTCCAGTTATGAGGGTATGTCAATTTATGGGGAGATCATGTTTCCAGCTTGCAATATTCCGCATGGATTTTAACTCCGGGAAAAACTGCTTGCGATCGGGGGGAGGAAAGGAAATTGGGAGAGACTGATAATTCACAAGGATTTAAGTGTGAGGGAGAGAGCGAGAGAGAAAGGGAGAGAGGAAGGGGAAGAGAGGCAAGGGGCAAGGGGGGGAGAGAGAAGAGTCTTTAACGCTCTCCCACAGGGCTTTGGGTGTTGGGGGTCAATTGAAATTTTCAAGATGGAGATTGTTTTTTATGGATAAAGATGGTGATCAGCCAATGACCTGATTACCTAATTGAATGCCAGAGCACAGGAGAGGTGGTGACTGACCAATTTATCTTCTTTGTGTTGATGACGTTTCTCGTTTCCAAACAAGTTGTTATGGGGATGAGGCCTGAAAGTGGAGCTGAGGGTTATCACATCAGGTCAGTCATGATCCCACTGAATGGAGGAGCAGGCCCGATGGGCCAAATGGCCTACTTCAGCTCCTGTGTCTCATGATCTGATGATTAAAATTTAGGCTTGATGGGCACATGTAGCACCTCCCAAACTGATAAACCTCCACCACTTCAAAGGTAACACTTTGAGTTAAAACTTGCTATTCACCATGCCTAAGCAAAGGCCTCATTAGAAATTAGTTGCTTCTGTTCTCTTACCGCTACAGGACCTGGAGCATTGTATCAGGAAACGGACTGAGGACATCTTGTGGACAGTTAGAACACTGGTAATATTACAGGTAATGTTCAGAGAATCATACATAAGAACAAAATAAATAGGAGCAGGAGTAGACCACATAGCTCCCCATGGCCTGTTTCACCATTCAATATGATCGTGGTTAATCTTACACCTGAAAATGAAAATGAAATGAAAATCGCTTATTGTCACGAGTAGGCTTCAATGAAGTTAAT
Source organism: Scyliorhinus canicula (assembly GCF_902713615.1). Taxonomy (NCBI): domain Eukaryota; kingdom Metazoa; phylum Chordata; class Chondrichthyes; order Carcharhiniformes; family Scyliorhinidae; genus Scyliorhinus; species Scyliorhinus canicula. The sequence goes on from NC_052146.1 coordinate 303,739,943, forward strand.
GTGAAAAGCCCCTCAACCTCACGTTCTCATCTTATCCCCATGCCATAATTCCCATGCACTAGTATCCAGGAATCTATTGCCCTCAGTCTTGAACACATCTAATAGCTCAACATGGATGAGAATTTCAAACATTTAGAACCCGCCGAGTGAGGATATTTTCCCTCATCCCACTCCTGAGGCTGCGATCCCTGGTTCGACACTTCCACCACAGAGAGAGGCCATTTGGCCCTTCGTGTTTGCGTTAACTCGAACTATCAAAATAGTCCCATTCCCCTGTCCGTTCCCCGTACATTTGCAAATGATTTCCTTTGCAAGCATTTATTGAATCCCTTTTTTGAAAGTTACCATTGAAACTGCTTCCCCGTCAGGCAGCATATTCCAGATGATCGCAA